>NW_026972149.1:11200000-11573941 GCF_036711695.1 Zophobas morio
CCGTGAGCTGCGCATAGCCCATTGATTCATATTTTGCCGCCAAAAACTGAGCAGAAGTTCTCTCTTCGCTGCAGTTTATCGATGTTTTGCAGATTCTTTATGGAGGTGGTGCCGGCATCCTAAGTAATATTTCGCGGTCGTTATTTATCCGGCGTTCAATTTGACGCGTCTGGTCATGCAGCGACACGTCGGAGGGTAATGCTTCGGCGTATGAGTGATGATATTTTTCCGGACTGATGTATTCCTCTGGCAAATGTCAAAGCGAGCGACGGAAGGGCACACGCCGATCCAAATTTGAGATGTATCAGGGTCGGCAGAAGACGGCTGAATTCCTGGTCCGACGTTGATAAACGAGCCCGTGCCCATCTTGTTTGCAACGCTACCTGGTATAAGTTAGGACCGGCTGACCTGGCGTCGACGTCGAAGTCCAGGAATTTGTGCCGAATAACTCCGTGAAGGGTGTTTATTTACGATCAACTGATGCGTTATTGGAATACAAAGCTGCGTGTGCCCACATCGACCTCTTGCCCACGACGAAATGTGGGGAACGACGCGCTGAATACGCAACTAGCCTAGTTCGGGACCATATCATTTATTACAGAAGCTAATAAAAAACCGAATTAGTTTACTGCCATTCCACACGTAACGTGCCACGTCGCAGAGGTAAGAAACGCACGACGTGGTGCTCTGCAGGAGGGACAGTAAACGATGGAAGGCGTCAAAAGATAAATTCCTTACGGTTAGGTGGTGCGCGAGCGGGTTTCCCAAAGAAGTAGAACCCCGAAAGGTATCCGGGTGGCCCGGGTGTCTATATTGAGGTTAAAAATGCGTATTAGAACATCGAGTGAGCTATAATTTTACTAAAACTTCCGTCGTTGAACTCTCGATGATTTATTTTCTCGGTTTAGAGGTAGTTGGTGAATAATGCATACGGTAAGATCACGAAAGTGGCATCGTATTAGCGTGGTCTTTTACGGCAGTGCTAGCAATGGTACAGGGTCCATAATAAACTTCTTTATGGAGCCATAATTACGACGGAGTTGGCCATTAAACTACATGAATTGCAGCTGAGTGGGTGGGTCTTTTATAGAATTCTGGAAAAGGTTGATATTAGTGGTTAAAGCCGCGCTTGTTAACACGCTGTCAATATCTCGGGCTTCGGAACTTGGAAATGTTGGCGAAGCGAAACGGGGAATAGTAAAACCGAAACGTAGAATTTCAGATATGACACATATGCTAATTTCTGTCAGTAAGTAATCAGTCATATGACACACGACAACGTCGCTACGCCAACAGGCCAACAACCAACAGCCCTCTGCTGACTATAAATTATGCGGACTTTGCTTACCTCCGACCGCATACATCACGATCAACGATAACAACGTGACATGACGTCGTGTTGTTTTCATGGTTTAGTTCTTTTGCAATAAATACGATTAGATCGGCGATTTTATTTTTGGCCGAAGAAAAATTTACGCGCCGAGTTTGGTCGTTGGTGTAAGTAACAAGATGGGTCACACGTGTTTTGAGAAAGGAAGGGTAAAAGACTAATAAAGGTTGTTTCTCTGTGCTAAAATGGAAATGCAAGCCTTAGAACGGCTTCCCGCTGTTTGGAATCAGTAAAGCCAAGTCAGCACATTGTTTACAACGTTTATTTCTGCTACGAACAACAAATGAAGCCAGACAACCGTGTTTGGCATTCCTATTTCAAGTCTAGCACTATTTGCTCAGCACTAGTCTCTTCCCGTTGCACTCGGCTTTTAACTTGTAGAAATTCAGCTCTAAACGCAGACTTATTAAATTTCATTTTTCCAAACAACATTCCACAACGAAAAATTCATACGTGCCGTATAAAAATAACGCCAGATCCATGAACAAGCGGCGAAAAAGGGCTCCGTTAATTACATTATAAATGAATTTCACCGCCACGATAAAACCAATATAATTGAGCGTCAATTTTTTCATCCATAAAGTAATTAAAAATGGCGACCATTATTAAAAGTACATTTACTCAATAATTTAATAAAACCCGATACGTATGAACAGAAATGGACAGCATATTAAAAAATCACAACAAAAAAATCACACACTTTCGTTAAATTTAATCCGAAAGCGGATCCCCGTCGAGCTCCTTCGAGTTTCCGATGCGTACGTTTAGACGTTTTCGAATAGGCGAAATCGGAGATATTTAGTAAAATAGTATCGTGGGAAATCGAGAGAGATGTTGGGCAATTCGCCGAATGCCGCGTTCTCGATATTACAATTCAGAATCGGACCGTTCCTTCAGATCTGAAAACACGTCAATAAATTGGTTTCACACCCTTGTAGGGTTTTATCAAGTTAGCCGACCAAGCTGTACACCTAAACAGAATTTTTTCATTGGAAAGCTTTATCTAAAGAAATTGGCAGCAACCTCTCGCCGAAACCGTAAATCCCGGGACCAGAAAACCGGTTCTCGAGCTTGATCTCGTGACGTCATCGCGCACCGGATGCAGTCTGTAGTAGGTGCGAAGCATACGTAGATTCGGTAATCGTGCGTCCGTAGCGATTTTTTCTTTCGTGACGAGGTTATCGGATGGCGTAGCATAACAATTACGGCGAAGAGGTGCTCGAGAGGCGTTTTTAAATCTTGGAGGAAATTTATTTCGGTGTACATGAAGTAATCCTAAAACAATCTGGCGGTTTCCAAGTCGACGTCTTGGCTGAAACCGCGGATGAATGTGTCCCCTTTCTTAAGACTCGGAAGAGAGAGAGACCAAGATGGCGGCTAGTGATATAGTGTTCGACTTTAATTAGTTTGTCATTCAGCGTTCGAGTATTTCCAGGCATTTGTTTTCTGGAACAGTGTCTAGTTAAGCGAAGATACAGCTAATTTCGTCTCGAAACGTTTCGGTTGCAGCTGCAGGTTATTTATCGTCGGTTTTGAATAAACAATATGTTGCCAATAACGCTTAACATATGTATAACGATACAGCAAGTAAAGTTCATGTCTCTAACGTAATGTAGCCACCTAAATCAATCATGCTCGCCTTTGTTAGACAACCCACACATGCATAACAGATTAACGTCAACATTAACTAGCTCAACTTACCGCATTCAAGGTACAGTGACCACAGCAAAGTCGACTGATTAATATTAATTCGAAATTGAGCGTAATAAACTAGAAGCCGCCTAAATTCTTGTTGTTTCCACAAGAACTGCAAAATTGCCTAACTCGAGCCCTTACAAATAGAAATATTTATGTTTCTTCAGCTCGCGTATAAATTTTATAGCAATCCGAAATAAAGCAAAGGTCAAGTCGGGGAATAGGAATTTCCTGTTTGTCAGTATTCGAATTTCCAGAATCTGCCGTTAAATATGCATGGAAGAAGTCTGTAAACAAATAAATAAATTATCGTGCTCGGTCTCATGATGGTATGTAATATTTCTGTAAGGGAAGATCGCGCGGAAACAAATTGATCGATATTTAATTAAATTTTGAAAATGATTATGTGTCAGGAAATAAAGGAGCAAATCAGTGTCTTCTCAATATAACGCCTCGGGCGATTTTCCTTTGAAAATGCCACCCTTAAATAAAAGTTGAAGTATTTCTTTAAGCTATAATCCCCAAATATCGAGGAAGTGATCGGGACAAGGGAATATTCTCCTCGAAATAAGCGAAGCATATAGCCGTTAGGAGGGAAATATTTCAACTTTGATAATGCCTTTTTATTAAGTAAATAAAGATTTCGCGCAAAAACGTTAATCAACTCGAGGTTCGGTTCTGCAGCATTTACGCCGCCGAATTCCTTCGTACGTAACGCATTGCGCTAATTTATAATCAGATATCAAAGGTTTCATAGCCGAACTATTTCAACAATCGCTCCGCCTTGTCTACTACACGAATTCTCTAACACTAACAAGAATCAGAATTTATTCGTGGCAATTTACGAACGTGTATTTTATAAAGTTTCACAAACAGAAATTTCTATGACAGCAGTTGCGTGTTTAGTAAATAGTTAAATAATTGTACTTAATATACGTGACTTTCAGTTGTAATTTGCGATGATCAAACTCGACTCGGAACTATTACTTTAACAAGGAGAACTATATGACAAGCTCACATCAGTTCCTGATTGAATTTTGTTGTTTTCCAATAATTGAGGTTTCATGTTGCCATAGACGTTACCAATTTTTTCCTTTTACAATGGCTATTCTCCCGTGACCAGCCTTGACCTTATATCACTCTCCCTGTTATTCACTCCCCGTGTAATTACGCGGTCTGAGAGGGTGCCGATAAATATTTGAAAACAACGCGCAAACTTAGCGGGAACGAACCTCGATAGACCTCCACGCTCACTTTTTGCCAAACGAGTATTGACGCTTAAATGACTTAAATTGCCACTACAAAAACACTCGCTTTAATTCTAACATTAGAAGTGGGATAACACCTGACGTACTGTACTCTAATACCAACCTAAGAATCGACAAAAATCCGTCGACAGTTGAGCGATGTGTAATTTAAAAATGCATATTCCGGTAAGAACCGTCGCGTGAAACCACAAAACATCAACGATTCATGTTGGGGTAAATATTAAGTAATTCCGCTTCCGTTGTCTATATTGATTTCTGTCTGAGGCGCGTTTTTGCGTCGCGGTATGTCCTTCTGAAAAATTTAGACTTGTCTATTTATGAAAAGAAAACCGATACGCGAAAGAATGATAAATTTTCCTGGAAATTTCGATTGCGTTGTTTAACGTAAAAACGCCGGTAGACGATTTTCGAGCTCCCGCTGTTCCCGAATCTGGTATATTTTTGCTAGAATCTATATGTTCGATATTTTCAGATTTCGATACCTATTCATCAAAAAACAAATTCTTGGGACAGTAACCCGGTCCCTTCTGCTTTTATCGCTTCTCATTTCGACCGTTATCCTCGTTCCGGGGCTTTTATTCTTATTTGCTTATGTAACGTCCTAACTCCGCTAATGTTGTTAAAATCGTTATTTGTTCAGCTAATCAATTTAGGTTAGCATAGTAATCAAAGTTTGTGTTTTATTCGAGCGACGCGAGCGGCCATCGCCATGCATCCGGATGATTAATAGCATCCCGGGTTGTCGCCCCCGAAGAATTCCTAAATTAATAATGAAGAGTGTAAACATAAAAACTGATTTAGGTCCTGACATATAAGAACGAGCACCCTTAAATCCCACCTGTGGCAAGCTCTATTTCTCTCCGGATATCAATTCCAGCAGTATTTCAGGCAAATTCTCATATATCAGGGCCATTCTACCCAAATTGTTCGCATTGTGTTTCTGCTAGATGTGGTCGGGATAAAAACGCTTTACACGCTTGCGTCATTTTGAATTTCGGTCTCTCACACACATACGCAAAAAAATGCTCGTTTGCTGCAACTCTATGCCCGCACGATAAAATTATGCCCTAAAAAATGTATGCAAATTAAGCCGTTTTGCGCAAACACGAAGCTTCGGTCTGTCCGTCACGACGAATTTATTTGACGCACAATTCTGTTTCGCAGATAAGGAATTAAGGAACGCCGACGCTTCTTCCATCCAGCGGGTGCAACTTTTAAACTAGACCGGGGAGAGAAAGGGAGTCAATTACCGATCGAAGAATTAGGAGGAAGCGGACAATGGTGTATTAAATTCGCAATATTTCGAGGAGACCGGAACATGTTACATTATTTCGGGACGCCGGGAACATACTGAGAAGGAACGATCACAATGTCGGTCGCGAGCTGATGACTCCTTTTTCTTACTCTTCTTGCCTCGGTCGGCCCATCAAAAAGTGAACATTTTCAAAGCTTAGGAGATAATCCTTCACTATTAAGAGCGGCACGATTTTCCGCAGGAAAGATACCTACTTTCGACGGCATTGCAGTGACTAGATTGCAACTCCCATCCTTTTACGGCCTACTTGAATCTAAGAGCATACGTATCTACGCTCAAGAGTAATTGGATTTCGAACAGATGACTCAAGTAAAATAGCAAAGACAAAATTGAATTATTTACAAGTGCTCTAAATCAGAGAGGGCACCGAGATAATGCACGTATCGTGACACCAATTGTAAACTCAAAATAGATAAAGCACGTATCCTATTAGAAACCTCTTCCATCCGCAATTATCAATAAACCTACCGTTCAAACAACGCAAAAACCTCCACATACTTACCTTGTACCGGGTTATTATTATTAATAAACTCGTCGATAACTCACTCGAAGCGAAAAGGCGTGGGAACTCCTCGGTATTTAAATTTTAAACGAAGAAAACTTCCGAGTTGTAACGAGGCGAACGGCCTCTCCAAACTTTAAACACGGAAGTGGACGCAAATTCGAACTTCTTGGACCTTCTTCAGTCAATCGCAAAAAAGAATACAGTTGGCGATCCGATGTTGTGCTCACCAGGCCCAGTTATAATTTAGAATTGCTAGGAAAGCCCCCACAATCTATAACTTACGCGGGATTATAGAGCGACAGCCCGTGTTTCATTCAGTAACTCGTGGAACGTAGACAAATACGTGAAATTACTCATACATTACGTTACATTACAGACATTTATTTTGTTGTTGAAACTTACGAGTGTATCGTACATTGCGTGCACCTACACGACTTCATTACGCATCGAGCGATCCAAAATACATACATACGATTAGTTAGTTGTCTTTGTTCTACCCCAAACTTCCTCAAATTGGAAAGCTCCCGAACCCTCTCCTCGCATAAATTTAAACATAAAGTATAAATGAACGCAATCTTTTGTAATTCGTCAAGAATAATAAAAAAATTCCAGCGTTCGCTTTTGATTCACAAAAGTACATCCCTTGTGATTACAAATTCCATGTGCTTAACAAACAACTCATATTATTTGGAAAAATTCAAGCATTCTCGTTTTATTGTCTCCGAAATTTATGAAAGAATATCTCGAGTTGTATTATTTATGTCGCGTGTTCAAAACAACTTTCTCTCACTTTATTACATCGACGTAAAGAGTAGGTTCTATAATTGAAGACTTCGCGCAGATACGTTAAATTCATTTTAATGATTAATATCGCCTCTCAGATTTCTGCCAAGTCACGAGACTAAAGCAATTTCACACTTTTACGTCTACTGCGAGGTGTTCTGCTTTTATTTAGCACTGTTTCGAAGTAATAAATAAAGATTATTATGTGAAGCATCGATTTTGACAGTAATTGCTACAAAAGGAAGAGAGTGTCCGATGGCACAAAGATCCGTTTCACTACACCACACGAGGAGATTTCCAAATTTATAACGATTATTGCTGAACGGCAGTTCTCGACTGAATCCGCTGTCATAAAGCTATTTAATTAGCGTACGATGTTTATTTTGGTGGCCTGTAATCGTTAAATATTTTACGATGTCACCCCACCTGAACGCCGACTTACGGACGCTTTTGTTTCAAATTCGCTGATCGATGACGACGTGTTTCAACTCGAGCAAAATTTTTCCCAAATTTTCTAATTGAGGAAAGTTCTCTCCCGTCGTCGCTCAAACTTTGTCAAATAAGGAAACCCTCGTAATCTGTAATAAACCTAATAAGAACGCAATTCATCAAATTTGCGTCCTTGTTTGATAAATTTCTATAAATTGGGTATAAGAAAAGAAGTCGAGGAGATAAAAGAAGCATTATATAATAAACTTGCTTTTTAACTGCTAATGAGGCCTTAAAACTTGAAAGAATGTTGAAATAATGTTTCCCAGAAACAATTTTCCACTAGATTTTCTTCATATTGGAAGCGTGTAAAATAAAGATGACATCGTTATCTGATATTGACGTTTATACCGTAACCGGCGGTTCAAAATAACATTTGATTGCATCGTTTTTATAATCATCGGGTCTGAACCGACTGTTTATTATCTCATTATTATCTAAAAAGGCGAAAATTGGAACTCCGACGAAATCGCTTTAAGTAAACAATTCTGCAGACACCAAATAAATCAATAACCATTTACTTTCAGTCGTCGATAAACAAATACATTTTTAAATTGTCACTTCCGACGCACTTCCTGCAGTCAACATCATTTTAGTCAACCATTCGTGTTAAGAAAAACAAATTTGCGCGACCGTTAAAATAACCGAGAGTTTCCTACCACGACAAAACATGAGTAAGGCCCCGGGAGACGACAAACTCAGGCACAGAGTGAACCCTGCGGAGATCCTTCAAGTACAGCAAAACTACAGCGGACAGCTGTGTTGACTCAGAAAGTGTTTGTTATTGAGAGGTAACCGTTGGAGAGAGGTTGATATAAAAATTAATATATTTGTTGTATTGAAAACCTATTTGATGTATGCACATACATCATTTATGTATACTGTGACATTATCCCAAGACAGGTAGATATTTATACTTTGTCACTTAAATGAAACAACAAGAAACCTACCGAATTCCAAAACTTGTCAGATTTAAGAATTTAAGCAAATAATGAATTACCGGTGCAATCATTTGGAAGGATTTAACATACAATTTTAAAATTCATTTTTGGAAAAACCGGTAAACCCTACAATGGATTAAATGGAATAACGAGAAAATCATTAGTATGTCATAATGGAGTACCGCGAGCGGTACTCAAAATTAGTTAATCCGTTAACAGTACCTGAGTTATTTACTAGGTAAAATCTTGATAACAAAGAAATCTGTCGGTTGTGTGGAGGTACATTTCTATGAAATTTATTAAAATGGTACCAAATTTTACTGTTCGAGTCCGCTGTTGAGAGGGTCCGTTATTGGGAGGTTTTACTTCATTACATTTGCTAAACACACTTTCGGTTTCTTAAAAAAATTGTCCGTTGATTAGAGGTGTCCGCTATGCAAAGGTGTCCGTTAAGGGAGGTTTTGCTGTAGTGTACTTTTGAATCGAAGATGATTTTTTGATGGTGGGACGGCGGATTAGGGGCAAAGCCGGTCTTAGGGTACCGCTGTGGCGTCGGAAAAAGTAAGAGGGTTGCGTCGACATTTAGTTAATTGATCTAATTAGAAAGTGGAATTAGATTAATGACAGTATGTAGGTCAGAAGGTTGTCTTGTTCCTGCTGGGAAAAATGTTTTGCCGACGTTAATTGATCAGGGAGGTTGAGCTGGAGTTAAAAATTTAATTCTGGTTTGTGGTGTTGAATGCTTAATTTATGTAATTTCGACCACAATTAAATGACGGCTGATTACGTAATGTGTTTACTTACGCACTTTGAATTAATAAACGAGGGAAGTAAATGAAGTTGGGAGATAATAGAAGGTGTGCGTGCGAAGATATTCATGGAAGTAGTATTGATTTAACGTTTCAAGTAGCAGTTTGTCGGCGATATTTATTTATGTAGGTAATGGAAAGGACATGAGCACCTCCATAAATTCGGGGTGCAGTATATTTTATATATAGGAAAATAGGATAGTGAGTTAATAAGATTTATGCGAGGTGGCGGCGAAGTCTGCGTTCGGTGCAGATGCGGCAATTACGGCATTTATTGAGGTAGCATCGGCGTGTCGAAGTGGAAGAGCGCAGTTTGACAGTATTATAGGGTTAAAATTTGGGTCTTTAAGCGCGTAGCGCGAATTTGGGCGTCCGCCCGCACCCTTCGTAGCCCAGGGCCTGGTTCCGGCATGATAGAACTGCCCCCGTGGGTCTCGTTATTAAAAATTGTACTTCAACTTTTCTGTGCTTAAAATTTCCCTGTATATGACGGCGGCGCTGAAATATGTGCGCTCGCCTTTGAAGGGACGGATTTTTTACGACAGGACACCAAGAGGCACACCCGTAATTGTCAATTTTATCGCCGGAATTATCTCGCACTCAACTAACTTCCGCGGAAGGTTATTACGGTTTTTCTCTTTTTCCGCGAATGCATCGCTCAACCGAGACCACCACCTTGGAACTCCCGATATTCGATCTTCGAATAAAACTTTGCAATATTTCAAAACTCAAATAGAACGCGGAAACTGCAAACCACTTTGCCAGTAAACTCCCCTATCATAACACAATAATGGGCATAAAGTTGACAACTGGCAAATGAAATATCTTCGACACTCGCCGTTTTGCCATGTAATCCGATGCCGAGAAAAAAGCAACAATCGATGCTGCACATGTTGCAAATCCGCCCGTAAATTTACTCACTTTTGTCGTATTTTTTAATCGCCCAGATTTGAATAAAATAGTATTTGCTGTACTGACCCTTCAGCAATTTGTTCAGCTCTAACTGCTATGCAAATAACATGGTAATGTTTTATCAGATGCAAACAGTGATTAAAGCGCACACAGACTGAGCTCCGCAAGAGAGATTCTTAATATGATTAACTCATTTATTGAAATTTCGCCAGTATTTCACGAATATGTTCTCCCTCCTGAAATTTACACAAAACCGTAATTGTGCAAGATACGAGTACGAGCAATGGAATGTTTTAACCAGCGCGATGCACATGCGTCACTAATTGAAATTTTCTACACAATATCCACTTTATAAATTTCCACCAAGCGCAGTTTAGGAATTCCGTCAAATTAAATACAAAATACTCGATCCTTGGCATGCAGTTCGACAACAATACATTTATTAAAGGATTAGTTAGATTAGTATTGGTACGGACAACAAATGTGCCCCCATGTTGACGCTGCGACTTTCCGTATCCAGCTACGTCACTGCTGTCCTACGATACCAAACTCCATGGTAACGTCCTCACTCAAAGCAATTGCGACATCTTTTTAAACCTGTCTTCGTAAAGAATCGCTTGCAACTGCATACGGAATAAACGCTTCAGTTATTGGCAGCTCGAAAGATGAAACAGTGCCAAAGGAAAAGTCGGAAATTTATGAAAATCACCTGTAGAAATTGCAATCAAAGATGTACTGCACGAGAAAAAAAATCACCCGACGTAATATGTTTTTCCCGAGGATAGCGTGTGTGACCCAGATGCTGGTTCCACTCCATTGGGTTTGCACTTACTAAGAATGGGCACAATCGTACTTCCCGTACCCACAAGAAGCGAAAGCTAAATCTTAAACGTTTATTGTTTTTTTGGTAGCGTAATTGTATTAAATGAAAGCAACGGAATGATTTAACTGGCGGTACACATGCGTTGCTAATTGCAATTTTCTACAGTTTCCAGTTATAAGTTTCCGCTAAGCGCAATTTAGGAAATTCCATTAAAATAAATACAAAATAATAATTGGAAATGTCTAAGTTGGAAAAGCAGTAAAGCTTCGGCCGCGCTTGTTGGTTTTTTGTGTTTTTACTGCTGATGTCTGATGAGAAAAGAATGTAGTTGGTTAAATGCGAGTTTCGGATAGTTTCTTAAACTTAATTCAATTCTGTCTTATTATCCAGAACTCATCTTTTTCCAAGGCTTGTCGAACCCTCCTTATCGCCATAGTTGTTTTGCCAATAATAATAACTAATTTGCAAGTATAAAAGCTGTAACTCGAAGCAAATATAATTGTGTTTTTCTTTTGATGTCTTTTGAAGGAAATTCGTGAGCTTGGAATATTTTGTTTAGTAAGTTCGAGGAAGTTAGTAGATATTTGACAGCGCTACCTTAATAGCAACTTCTAAAGAAAATTTGAATAATTGTTTAATTAACAATAACCGCTGCTTTCGTGTAGATGATAGACAACGTAATTTACTTAAAAGTTTAAAATGTTCCATAAAGTAACTCGCAATAGTCATTTATAACTTTAAGTATAAACATTTTACGAAGTGTTCTCGCCGTATTATCTCCCATTTCGCGTTACCACTTAGTTCAAATAATATCTTACATCCTCTCGAATTTGCTAGTTGTTCAAACAACTCTGACGGATTACTTTTCTTTCACGTTCCAACTTCACAACACCACAAAACGCCCCGACTCTTATCACAATCGTTCACCGCTCGATTGTCACAATTACTCCACCTAACTCGAAATTATCCACATTTACTAAAACCCATTGACATCAGTCATTGACGTTTGATTCAGTAGGACCGTTAATCTAAAAGGCCCAAGTTTATATACACAGCCCATTTCCACCAATTAAACAAGTTCGCAAGGGATCGCATTATTGGCTAAGCCTAGCAAGTTTATCATTTAGAGAAATCGCTACTTGCGTTGACCGAAATGTGGTAGCCGTAATGAAACATTGCAAACATCGAAGAACTTATTAGGAGAACTACGGCAAAGTGCCACTAAATTTAAGCCCCAGAGATAGGTTCGGCTCGCAACTTATGGAAAAGCGCTTAAATTTCCGCGCGCAGTACAAACCAAGTCCGTAAACGTGCCTAGAACGTTATCCCGACACTTTTCGGCCCATAATTGTTTCTTTTAAAAATCGTGAAATAGTAAACACAGATTTAATCTTTCGTAAGTACCGCGGAAGTGATGGTGCGCGTGCACGCGCGTCTGCGCCTTGAGTGTGAGCGCGCTGCGGTTTTATAATTATCCAGAAGCCGGTGACGCTTTGTTTTGGAGCGAGCGCGGAGTAATATCTGGAAAACACCGCAAGGTATTTAAAGTTTAATTTCATTGGCATCTTATTGAGTGTTGGTCGAAGCTCGGGTTTATGAAATAAAACGCAACGATAAAAACGGGGTCGACTTTAATAAAAAACGTTTTAAATGAAACGGTTTTTATAAGGCGCATATTGAAATTACTTTTTATTTAATATTAGCGGAGCAGAGATTTCGCGAGACTTAAAACGATGTAGAAAGATATTAAGCGTAAACGAGTGCGTGAAGTCCTTAAATCGTAATAAATGAAAACATTCGAGTTTTATTGGGTGCAGAACGAGGTGTAGTCATGAAGACGTCGAGCCGTTTTTGCATTCGGGTGGGTGTATATTGGCAATTTTATTTTTGCATGAAGTTCGTGCAAAATCAATGCAAATTCGAAAGAACGATATAAAGAAATCGAACAAGATCAGTTATTTGGGAACGTATAGCAATTTGCGGAGGTATACAGGACGGTCGATGAGAAATCGACATCATGCAGCGAATTCGATGTAACCGCTTGCACGTATTCCTATATTCGATGGCTAAGGAGTGAAGGGGGTGAAAATGTGGAAGGGTAGCCAGGGGGAGGTATTGGGCGAAATACAAATGACGAGCCGTCGATGCGAACTTCTGTCTTGAATACTGAGTAGCGGATCTGTGGTCGGACGACCTCTACACGTCATTCCGCCCGCCTTTCCTTCAAGGTAATTTATGACAACTCCAAATGAGAGAGCCTGAACGATGTGGAAATAAAATCGAACGAAATACACTATACGTGGCTGCGGGCTGAAAGATTTGATTTCGCGCGAAAACGCCAAATTCCTCAAATTGTACTATAATAACAATATACAACCTCGTTCTATTCTGCAAGCGAAAACAATTTACGAAAATGCATTAATGTCACAGACATTCCCTTTTCTCTAACTCGCGCGCAGATTTTTTTCCCTTCAAAACAAATCCAATTTTCACACTTCCGCTCCATTGACAGAATTTCAAACTCCGTCCAACACACAATTAAAAAATCAACTCGCTTTCCCCGATCCTATCAAACTGCCATTATGACATTTTCGCCGCGTAACAAACCATTTGAATTTCCCGCTACGCACCAAATGCCGCGAAACAATTTTACAGGATTCTCAATTGCTCTAAATTAAACCAATTAACTCGATCGATTCAGTTTTGCGAACTTGTACCGACGAAATAAAATTAACTGATTCGGTGTTAAGGAATACAAAAGTGCTCTTTGGAATAGCAATTACGCTTCTCCTTGCATTCGAGCCATCATTATTACATTGGCGCCATTAAAAAAACACCTTTCCAGTTTAATTACGTCCCACGGAACAATAGATTTTGAATAAGTAATAGCAGATAACGTAACAGTCATTAACTAAATGTGTTGACATCCACAACACGGTCGGCCCTCTCTCTCCCACACAACTCTCTACTTCCAAATGGCCGCGTTTGCGCAGTTAACCGCGAACCATCTTGAAATTTTAACACCTACGTTACGTTAGTAGTAGTTTTTGCAAAGTGTTTAATCACACCGAAGGCTAGACAACCCCAACTAACACACACAGTAGTAGTTTTTACCTCGAATTTTGTGGCAAGCGTTGCTGTGTGCCACTATTTCCGCGCCGTCACCCATCCCACCGACTGCGCCACTTTCGGGCAATTGTTTAATTGGCTCTTGGTTGTCCGTCGAGGGGAAAATACAGGCGATCTTGGTACATAATTGGCGAAATTCGGAATTTGCCTCTCGAAAAGAAAGGAGTTTAATGACGGATAACGCATTCAGTGAAATATTTCATGACCGATTAAGCAACCGATTCTTGAGGGATTTGAAGAAATTCAAGAAGTGAATGGTTCATTGTTTCGCGAATTCGATATTACATCCACGAGCAGACAGCACTATTGCATTTTACATTAAATATTAAAAAACAGAAGCACCAGAAAGTCCCCAGACTGGAAGCGAGCGTCCAGATTTCATAAACTCGGGCTAAATTGACCCCCGAATATGTTGTAACTCCAATTCCGTTTTAATCAAATGTCAGCGTGCTGGCAGACAGCTGATTTGATACGATTTCGGTAGAATTATGTGAGAAATTCATATTCTTGCGTCGGTATCGTGGGGTTGAAACCGTGAGATCAATTTTTGATTATTGTCGCTTAGGTGCATCATCTACTGATACAGTGACCAGTTGCTCTCATGAATGTTGGTTTTCGATGAGTTCTGTCGTGGGCGGAATTCATTTTTCTCGGGTTTTGGTGGCGGAAAATAGTGGTCAGCAGGTGATGAAATGGTTCCGTTTGAGTGCGCGATGACGAGGTACATCAAAAGCGAACTATGCAAATTCCGTTTCGAACTTATCTTAAATCCGAACCGTAAGGGAAATTTATATTTCAGGAAATATAAATATATCATAAAATTAGGGCTCGAGGGTTATACTCTTCGAAATCGTCATGATTATTTAATAAACGACTTAAAATTTCGCCGAAGGTCCAAAAATATTCTTACCGGATAATTTGCAATTTAAATATTTATATCTCTTCCGGACATTGCGCTGTAGGTGTGTTTTAATATCTGTAAATACGAATTACGGTGTTTAAATGAAGAGCTTTGGATCGGGCTATAAATATCAAATTTATTAATTTTGAACAAATTTGGAGACAGGAATGTCACTCTCCTTCGCGATTTGATGAGTTATTCGGTTTAATAATGCCAAAAATGAAACAAAAAGCATTCACTTGAATAAAAATTCTGTTTATTTTCGCTAACGAATATTAACTTTAAGCTACAATTTACAATTTAGAGAGAAAAATAGAACGTTAGTAGACTTCAGAACAAACAGAGCCCTAGTTTTTTCAACTTCAAATTCAACATATCTATCATTTAATAAGACTTCAAACTTGAGAAAAATTAATTCTTGTTCCGTCGTAACCAACCTTCTTTTTTCTAAAAAACGCGAAATGGATGTTTTCAGAGCATCTAATGCGTAATTTGAGCAAGTGCGCGATGCTCTCTCTTTGAAACGAACTATTCAATTATATTTATCCTGGCAGCGCTTTGTAGCTACAAATTACGTGGCTTGTAGTTGCCAGTGTAATTGCAGTGTATTAAATTAAACATATTTTTCTTCCAGGGATGATCAGTTGTATACGCGAGGCACGTTTCTGAGTTTCGCTATATACTGAAATTTCTAATTACTGCTTCCTCTTCCTCTCATTACCACCAACAAAATAAATGATCACTTGTTTAGCCTCTTGATAAAGTAATAATCTTGAATGCATGCTTCCGACCAGGCAGAGTCTCTAGAAAAACCGTAACGATACAAGTTTTCTCGATTTCATTTTGGGGGTAAAACTAACAGTTCCATTACTGTGAAAGACTTGAAGTTGTAGATTACAGTTATTGGCTAACGCCTGGTCGCGTTATGGTATCAAGCTTTTACTTTTCTTATTCGTTTTGCGGGTGAAACTTGGATTGTTAGATATTTAGATGTTCCATTTTACCCTTAAACCGCCACTGTTTAATTCCTTTTTTCCTTGATGTTTAAACTTTCGGCTGAATGTTCAAATAAATTCAAACTATCGTCGTTTAATTTCGAAGTGCTAAGTTTCATACAAATATTAAAACGATTATCGTTGCACTATCAACCTTTCCCCAACGCCACTTCAATCTTTGAATGTGTACGTAAACTTTGATAGCCTCGTTACTCGCTTTAAAAGTTATATTTAAACTTCCGCGTCAAATTTCGCAGCAAAAACTCACACCGCAGCTTACTCCTTCCAGCTATAAATGATTTACGCTCGACTCAAGCTGTTCGCTTTGTGATTCATTCGTTGCATTACTACTGCTAAGACAATTTCATTCTTCTCGTCAACCATTCTTCCAACATCTTAGAACCCGTACTTTTGTCTTTTTCCTGGATCAAGGGTACTTCGTCCACATTGTCAGGCCCGTTTGGTCGTACCTTAAAAAATGTACGCGATTTTTCTGACTCCAGGTTGACTGCAGAATGTATCAACTGTTTCTCACTGTCGACACCTCACAGCCAAGATCATCGTCAATGTACCCGAAAGTCTTCAATTTTAGGTTGTCATCGTTCCAATAGGTATTCTCAGTGACCAGTGGGATGAATTGAGATCAATGACCGTAACAACAAGGCTCCCAATCTCATCTCATTTGCCCTTCTTACTTCTCGAAGCGGTCCTTCTCAGGTCTGGGACCCAAGGCATAATTTTTGCACGGACACCGGCAAGGACCAAAATGTATTCTTTTCAATAATTAGTAGATTATAGATCGACCTTGTCCTGGATCTTGGGTATCTGGATACACCTCACTGATAAGGCCCGGTCTGCTTTTCAGGCTCTAAATGAACTAACTAAGTATTAGATCAGTCAGTTTAAAAATTATACGTCAATCTTTCAAAACTCGGTAGTTAATACGTCATTAGAAATAGCCACATAAAAAGATTGTTCGACGTAACCATCGATTAGTCTGATTAGGTTTCTTTGGTTTTTTTTTCGTGAGGCAGAGTGGAGAGGTTATTTAAAGAGCAACGTTAAACATCATAAATTTATTCTATTTGTGCGAGTCCGCTTTTTAATAAAGTAAAATTACGTCTGTCTAGACAATAACGAGGCTCCCTTTTGTAGCCCGTAATGCTTGATACAGAATTTTCAATAAAATCACGCACGCATCCCTCTTTAATTTTAATCAATTTCCTCTGGTTTAAGCTGTAATCCCCGATATTTTGACGTCGTTGTAAGTTGATATTGCAACATGATGAAGGGAAGTTCATTGTACTCTCTCGTTCGTTCGGAATACTGAAAATTGTTGGGGAAAAAGTGTGGCATTTTATGTGGGTGACTGTTCACCGTAGACGCAATTAGAAAGAAAATTTTATGTTGTTCCAGTTAAGATTTGACGTAGAGTTTTCCGAGGTTATAGAAGTAATTCGGACTGTTAAGTTGTAAAGTTATGCGAGCAGGGAGCATGCACTCTTACCTCTACAAACGATAAACAAGGACTGTGTTTATGTGTATTTAAAACTTTAAGCTTTCGTGTGGTTCAGCAACTTCATCCTGTTACATTTTATCAGAGTTTATGTTTTTCACTAAGTAGGCAGTTGCAGTAGTCGATTTGCTTCCTACAAATTCCGTCCTAGATTATGAAAGAATTTTGTACGTGAAGGGAATTGAATTAAGTAAAGTGTGCTTTTATGAAAGGGTTTAACTTAAATGAAAATTAATGAAGATTTTTCATAACCGAAGCTCGGAGGTTATAGGCAGCTATTTCCATTTAAGCTCCGCCGGAATAAAACGAATAATCGTTTATCGTTAAAATAAGTTGTCGTTGCAAGCAACTTCCAACACACTCAACGATCGTATTAAAATCTTACCAAGAATTTAATTAATAGATCGTCCACTCGGATACAAGCAACCAACCTCGAGTTTCCGATTGTTGACGAGCACCGCACTTTAGAAGTAAACCAAACACACACGAGTACGCTTCAGAGTTTCTTGCTACATATTTACTCGTATGAAACTTAACAGCGAACTCCACTTGAGTATATATTGACTTTGCGAATTACTGTCGTTTAAAAAATGACAGCGCCCAGAAAAAGTACCTTTTTTGTTTTGCGTCATAATGAATAACCCGTGTTGCAGTAATTGCAAAATCCAACACGGACTTATTGCCGTTTCATGTCAAAAATTTCCGACGATAGTTTTGCGTTTGTTACACAGCTCACCAATTTCCATCAAAATAATTGGATTAATTAAATCCCCCTGATGGAAACTGGTTTTGCAAAATCTCAGAAACGTCATTTGTGATAACTGTGTGCGTGTTTTGCGCAAAAACATGTTATTTAGTTGTTTCATTGTTCGCGATCGACATCTAGATCGCAAAATGAAAGCTTCTGATGTGTCGTAATTCAACTCATCATCCCAATGCTGACACCAATGTGGCATAGGTGCGGAACTCTTGGGCCGTCTGCAGGCTCCTGGGGGTGGCTTTCTTAACTCGATAGGGGGTTGGCTTTTATGTTAAACAAAAATGTGTTACATTTTGAATGTGTTCAACCCAAAAGCATGCAAACGAGGGAGCAGATAAGGGCCGGAAACGTAGAAAACCGTTGTCAGAATTCAATATCATTTTAAATATTAAACTGAAGTCCGGGTTTCACTTTATATTCAAATAAAACATAAAAATAATAAGCTTTTCATTCAGGTAGGCTAAGATTCTATTTCTACCAGATGAGCCAATTCCGCGTAAAAAATGCGCCCTTTTATTACCGGAGAGAAACTTCCAAAATTTATTCCATTTTTATTATGTAAACAGAAAAATAAATGTAAATCAAAACTAGACGAATAAGATTTTCACCTCAATATATTCATTCCAGTCGTTGCTTTTATTTATAATCGCGTTACGCGGAATTGCTCGAAATTTCTTCCCGAACCGACGCAGCTCCTCCGGAATAAACTATTTTTATTACCAAAACCTTCAGAAAATAAATGAAACAGTACACGAAACGGCGTTTGTGAATGTTGATACAAATTTCCCCGAAACGGCAATGGTACTTCGGTGCAACGTTCCTAGTTTTTATGCGAAACATGAATCAAAGTTTAATAACTCGATGCAGTGGCGGTTCGTGATATTTCGGAAATAACTCCATGTGACGTTTTTTATGAGCAAACAGAAATTCGTAGCCGCTTTTATACAACAAATACAACGAGTGTTTTGCATTATTCAGCACGATATCGCTCACCCAACTGAAACGCCTCAAGATTCAAAGTATAGACTACTTAATTGACTCCGGCGGTTAAACCCATAAAACTAGATTGAAACAGACTCGCGCCACCGTTCATAAACTCTATTAGAAGAGATCGACCAGTTACGATTCGCCCGTTTTGAACTACATCTTACTTTTATGACCATATACGGAGTCGATTCCGGAACGTTGTTTTAAAGTTGGTTCGTATCGTAAGGAGCATTAGAAAAGAACAAGGAGCTTTTTATGCCGCTGCAGCAACAAAGCTCTCATTGTGGTCAATTTTAGCAATCGTAAAGAACGTTTAGATGCTTTTAACATCTGGCCATCAGATGGAACAAAAATTGTGTGCTGATGCCAAGAGTTTCAGGCCGGCTACCGAGACACGAACGAATTATTACTCGAAGAGTGAAGCAAAGATCGGATGACCTATTATTATTTTAATAGGAAATTCAAAACCTATTAACGGACAAGGGTTGAAGTAGGTCCTCCATTGGCGGTTAATGCTCGAAAATGATTTATTGCGGATTTTGGTAATTTATTTTCTTGGTTTCCTCTCAAGACCACTTTAAAATCGGTTTTATAGCCCCTTTTATTTAAATATGCCGCTTGGTCGAAAGCGAGCTCGTTTTTGCATGACGTCATAGATTTCAATGGACAGTTTGAACTTCAAATGTAATTGTGAATAATACCGGTTGGCCAAACCCGGGTCTACCGCCGAGTGCTTCGTTTGTTTGAAATGGTGTACCTGGGGTTGTGTCGTTCTAAAAATGTTTATTCTTGCAGTTACAGCGCCGTAATCGTAATAATGATAATAATATTCTCTGTCGGCAGTTAAGGCGGGAATGAAATTTTGGTGGTGCTTTTAGGGCGAGTGTAGATTTGACGATTGGATGATCTCAATTAGGAGAGTTTGGTGTCTGGTGAATGGCGTCCGTTTTAATGTATCTCTTTCAAATGACAAACCAGTGCCTTTAAGTTGGACGTTAAGAGCAAGTTTGCAATTACTCGGGCTAAAGACGTAGTTTGGCATGAATTTGACGAGAGCGGGGTTTGGCGGTGCGCGTGCTAATGAAAAGACGAGACGAGTGTTTTATTGTGGGGTAATAGATGCGAATTTAATTTTGCGGGGCGCATTTTGAGTTTGTTTTTGGGCGATTAAGAACTTACCGGGAGTAAGCTTTTAATAAATCAATACTTTTGGCGTCATAGGTACAGCAGCCCTATTCCGACACCCTTACAATGCGAATCCCGATAAGGACGCTCGTTGTCTTGACGATATTAATGGAGTTGAGTTTTGTTTCATTTAAGTGGTTGCGTAGTAGAAGGTTGCAAACGTCAATTGAGTGTGTGATAGGGGTTCCTTAAGAGCCGATATGCAAATCGACCAAGTTATTGAGACCGTATAAAGTAGGGGAGTTAGTAATTTTCGGACTAGATTTTCGATGTAGGAATTTCGAAGCATCGCAATTTCCCATTTGACCCTTAGATAATCTGGCCGCGTTCAATCTCCCGAACTCCTAACTAGTTTTTAATGTAAGTAATGACTTCCGGGACACGAGAAGGTGGGGAATTTTACGGTTTTTGTCCTAAATTCGTTCCAAATTACTCGGAAAAGTTGAATGTATATTAGGGAGAATTATGACCTATTTCGCCCATGCACAGACTTCACCGTCATACACCCGATGACTCTCGAACTCCCCATTAACTTACGCTCCCCGATCCCCATCGCTCCAAAATTTCACCCGCCACCTGCACACCATCAATCCATAATTATTACTCCACATTACCTAAAACTCTAACAACGTTATCCCGTAGAATTCACCCAAAACACGACAACGCCACATCACGACCGAAAACAAATTTTAACACAATTACCGAAAAAAGCAGCCCGACATGACGTCACGAAACGGTGACCGCGCGCCCAGCAACCGCCAGAAGACTCTAGAAGTCTAGATGGTCTCCGTGTACGCGTCTTTCATTGTGATGTTAATTCACCATTATTCAGTAGTTCCATCCAAACCACTACAAAAAGTTTAACACAAATGTACGAGAAGTGTTGTAGTGATAACCCGAATCGTAGTTTTTAATGAAGTCGTCCTTGGCATTGTCGGCACCTAATTTACAAACATCGCAGATGGCCACGTAATTGAAACTCGTCTGAAACGCCTAAACTACGTCTACTGACTAATTAGTTGTTTCAAGGAAAGTGTTTTTGTTTTCTGTTTGTAGTACGTTAAGTATATGCAAACTAACACAAACACGTTATTATCCTCAGGACGCCGTTTCAACAGCTACGCTGTCTTGTCTTCCAAACTAATCTGCCGACTAGATTTAATTTGTCGAAAGTTAGAGCAAATTGTTAATATTTGCAGATTTTTAAATGTAGTGAAGGGGAGCCGCAGGTAGGGCACAGATTAGGGAGTGTTATTGTGTAATTCTGTTCAATAAAATTGCTGGTTTCTTAAGTTTTGACAATAATTTATTCACAAAAGTGAGGGTTCGTTGACAAGACAATATATTATTCGCTTACTGTGGCGTCCCACTTACATTATTGAAAGACAGCCGTACGCAACTTTATTGAACAAAAACATAACTATTGGATTAAATTTTAATAAACCTCAGTCTGTAGTTGTGTTTGTTATAATCCTGTCTTCATTGCGTGTCTTGTGTTTTTGAAAAATGTCGCCATGCTTGATGGGACGGTTTTTTTTTTTGTTCGTGGGAAGGCATGGGAAAGTCGCGATTTGTCAGTGCAGCTTGACGGTTTTGGGTGCACGGAGTCGCGGAATGTAAACCTGAAACGCGAATGTTGGCAATGCGCGACCACAAACCGTGCGAATGCCAGTGGTGGCGGCGTTCGGCGCCGCGGGCGTCCTTGAAGGTAATTAGTCGTGTATGGCGAGGAAATAAATAGAAGCCGATAGAGAAGTCGGGGGTAAATATGAAAAGCGTGTCTCGTCGTTCGAGTGAATGGCATAACCGGATACCGGAAGTGGCATGACGCATGCGCATTTCGGCGAGCATAACCCATTCAATAAAAAGGTCAATTGACTTTAGATAGCAGGATGAAAGTAAAATCGATTTCCTTGAGGCGAAATGAAACGTGGTTGCGTCGGGCTTCCAAACGACAAAAAAACCTGATGAAATTTTCGGTTATTATTTATGGATAGCCACATTTTATATTTTCCATTGTAAGATATCGGTTTTCGTGTAATTGCTATTCAGCAAAGCGTTGCAGATTTCGGAACGTGATGGCTGAAGTGATTTTTGAAATTGTTTTCCCATTTTTCAAGCGACTTGACACGCCGAAGAATGATTGTAAGTCTTTCCTGCTCGAAATTTCTTGCCGCAAATGCAAATTTCCTATTCGCTTCCTGATTTTTTTATTAAGAAACTATTAAAGCGAACGCGTCGTTTATGCTGACGTATCAATCCATCTATCGCGTATCGAGTCGGTTTGATGTAATTACGCCAGGTTTAAACCTCGACATACGCTCATTTACGTCACTATAATAAATGATCCTATTATTTATTAACCAATATTTGTAAAAAGACTTCAAAGGATATGATCGTAACTCAGACAAAAAGCCCATTAATAATACCGACACCTGGACGAAATTCCAATCGATACCTTGACTCTCACACGCCGGCAAACCTAAATCGTCGTCTGCGAAATATTTACAATAACTTCAAACCAAGAGAATAGTTTGTGAGGAAAGTTTACTCGTTAAAATTTTATGACATCGGAGCTACATGTACCTGTAGTTGCTTTTATTACCCCACAAAAATTTCGGCCTTTTTGCCCACAACATCCTCTCCGGAAATCCCGCAGTAACTGCTAGAATTGACAACGAGATCGGAAAAATAAAAAAAAGGTGTCAACTAGCGCCAGCCTTCCTGCCGAGGGATTAGATTAAACGAACTTTGATCGCTCCTAATTTTATTCCTGCTGAAACAAGTAGGTTTCCCAGCGAGCTTTTTGAGCAAACTCCAAGACGAAAAATTTCGTATGCAATTTAAAGTCCTTGAGTGTGACATAATCGAACATCGCACTGCATCAACTTTCTTTAAACAACTTTTCCTTACATCGATCGGATTTAGTTTACGGGATATCGATGCAGATACTCGTCCGACGTTTGCTACATTCATCCTATTTATTCTCCTCTCATGTTGCGAGTTTGTACAACACTTAAAAACTTTCAAACTCGACGAGAACCTTCTGTTGACAAAAACCGTTCTTCTACATACTCTTGCGTAAACATCGGCATTTACCTGAAACAAAAAATACAATTAATGCTGTAGCCGGAAAAGAGGGACATTTCGGGGTTTGAAGGAAGTGATGGAAGTGGAATTATGACCGATGGCCACGATTACTCCGATTTCGTGCAGCAAGTACGCCACCCTTTCGGGTTTTATGAACCAGAAAATGTAATTTTCCTTTGCAAGTCACCATCAAGAAATCCACAATACCTTTACAGCTTTTAGTATTTACAGGAATTCAGTAATGTCGTTCTCTATTTTAAGTCGCTCCAAGTAAAATTGTTTCCCGCGAGGTAACGTAACACTAATTGGAATGCCGTTACCGTTACCGAGGTATAAACTCAAAACATTTACCTCAATTAATTAAATTTTGATATTTATGACCTCTGTAGCTGCACCGGCGAACATTAATATTAATTAAAAATCTATCGACATAAATATTTTATTACCCAATTCCAAACCAACTTGAATGTGCGAAATAAAACGCCAATAAAAATTTCTTCCTTTGTTTATTTCTCATAAAAATACAAAGCAATAAATATTGATTTGCAAAATAATAAAATTCTATCGCGTCGAGCTAAAAACGGGCTGACAATTCCGCTAAACTGCCGAAACAAATTCGACGCTCTCCATTTCGCTACTTTTCCTATTTTCAAACCCGGAAAAATCAAAAACCGAAAATACTCTTGAAAAAGACCAGATTTGTGTATACAGCTCAAATTCGAAAACTGAACGCTTTTTCGAGCCATTTCTCATTCGTCCGCGCGTTAATTTGACGTTAATAACTTCAATTAACATTCACCGGCTTTTAAATCGAACTTACATTTTGTGAAAGGACGCAAATACATTTTTAAAACCGCAAAAATGGAGGGTCTGACACAGACAAACAAAGTATTTCCGGATTAAACGTTTTGTTCAATCGCTTCATGACATGACACATCAAGTACACATTGTCACAAAGCCGCAACTTTCCACTAATCAATAAAGCTCAAAGTGTTCGCGTAAGAGCCAAAAACATGTTCGAAGCAAACATTTGAGAACTCAATACATGTGTTTGTACAGTTCTTCTACAGCAAGCACACACCTACAGAATACAAACTTTTCCGTAATAATTAAGATAAACAAAATTTACACGCTCGTCAATTTTAAATGAACGACGAGGAGGAGCATGTTTATATTGACAAAGGTAAATAAGAAAAGTCTGATAAAAATATTTTTCAATTCTCTAAAAAAAAACATAGTCGATTGTTCGTGAAATATTGGTATCAGGGTTTGCATGGAACTGATTTAAAAATAAAATCAACCGTGTAAACGTTAAATGACGGATTTGATATTTCGCGTACATTTTATACATTATTTACCGATCGACAAACATGCATTATTGGAATTGCGAATTCTCTGACCGTGACGAATCCTTGTCAATGACTGTGTGGGAAGACTTTATCGACTCTTTTTTATCAATGACCAGAATTATTAACACCCAAACTTGACCTTTAGGATAAAAAATTTATAATTAAAGGTGCCATTATACATTCATTTTTTTAACTCCGGTGACGTTTAATTGACAACCTGCATTGGAATTAATTTTTAACGTGTTGACAGCACCGTCGATCCGACGTCGTCACCAAAACTAACAGACACAAATTAGAGGTCACTTTTTAAAGAAACCAATGAAACTTTAATCCTAGACTTTTTACTTTTTCCATATTTAACTCTAACTGTAACGTCAGCCTGACAACCTGTTAACGACGTTTAAAAACAATAAAAATAAGGTGCATTTAGATTATGTTATTAAATATTAAACTTTATTCTAGAAGGATCGATACAAATTAAAGTTTTATAGCTTTGACGTGGGGCAAAACAAACTAGATCACACCTAAGTAAAAAAAACGTTAATTCTACGTCTACATACCACTATAAATATAAAAATCATGTTGGAAAGATAATGTATCGAAATAGACGTTAATTTTACGTCGTGTTAATCAAAAAAGCCAGACAAGTTTTCCCGGTGTGTATGTATAATGCAGCCCTGATGACGTGAAAGCGACGTCAATCGTGTATATATATTACGTTACGTTTTTAAAATTAATTATGTTGTAATTAGACGTCCGTAGAGCGATATGTCGACGTGTAGGTTTCCGGTTTTCGTCGTCAGGTATGTAGTGACGAAGCGCTCTATTATTTGACTCACGTAACAATTGTCAAAGACGCAGGTGTCTGCGTGTGACAATTGAGACATTTTATATTCGAAAAGTGAAGGGCGATAAATAACAGCCTTAAGTAACGACATGTCACATCGGTGGGCGTTGCGAGCTTTCATCAAGGATCAAAAATAGCTAGAAGCGAGCGCGTTATCGTTATCACTGGAAACGAACGGACTGTTTCAGATGAAAAAATTTGCATTAGCGGTTGTCAACAGTAATATAAGTCATCCCTTATTCAAGAATACTATTTGCAAATTCTTCCACGCTACACTGAAAATCGCATATGAAAGTCAAATAAGTTTTGCTAAAGTTTTCAAGGGGTTGAATTAAATCACGTCTTGTAGAAAAACAGCCGGCTTTCGAGTTACTTCGTTAAAATTATATTAGTGGTTCGTGAGAGCAAGAATTAAGACCAAAAATGACTAAAATCGTTGCAGTAATTAAAATTCCGATAGCTTTCAATGTTGACAAAAAACTAAGACTCCGAAGCTCGTTATAATCGTTTCATTAAGAGTGTAATTAATCGAAAAATATAATTAGTAGCGCTTTTTTACTTCTATTTATTTACATTGTGGAGGCATCGATTTCATTTGAACTTATTACGTGGGGGTTAATTAAAATTTGTCGATGTCATCCGATTAATATTAATAATTAACGAGCGAAATCCATTGATTTACGTATACGTAAAATACCGCGTTAATTATAGTTTAAAGCTACTTTTAGACCAAAAAATCAGCTCCGAAATGCACGGTAACGAACGCCAGCTAGTTTGAAATGCATAACTTAACGCTTGCTCTCTGCAGTATTGTCTTTAATTAATACCGTCCAAAAACTGAATGCAAATATTTTTTTAATATGAGTAGCGTGGAAGAGGCAAGTATTCACGCCGCGGTCAGAACAAGATGTTGCAACCTTGACGATGCTGACAAAAATAGTCGATGCCGTTGTGTTTGATAATTAAAGTAGTGTCCGGCTAGGTTATTTTTGAAGTGATTTAGAAACGCGGGTCGGGTGAAATTTGGGTTTATGTCATTTACCGGATAAAAGTTTAATAAAGCACTATTATTTATTTGTAAGCGTAAGGCGTGTGCGGAACAGCTGGTGATATGTGGAAAGTCTAAATGTAGCAATGCACAAGCTCTCTTCGAATCGAACTTCGTCGCTTTTGCAAATTGAATTATTGTCGAAATAAAATAGTAGAACTGGGATTCCGAACTGGCAATGAAGAAGGCACTCAGTCGCCATCCAATATTCACAAATGGTATTTATTTTCTTATACAAGTAGAGCGATATTGCGTTACTGAAATACGGTTTTTGAAAATTTCATTTTAACAATTCAAGTGCAAATGGCAAATTATGGCCCTCGCGAATTTTCACTCAAAATATTAAAATCGGCGCCCATTCACACGAAACACTACTCCTTTTATCGATCCGATTATTTATAGTGACCCTTTCGAGCCGCCGCCGAAAAAACCGCGTTAATATTTGAACAGTCAAAGTTAAATACCGACTTAAAAAAAAGAAAAATATAAGAAAACAACTTGTTCATAAAGCTCGGTAAAAATTTATAGCGCGACGTATAACCTTTCATTAAAGAAAAACATAACTCTTTTCAGGGACCTACGGGTCCAGTCAACCGGGTCGCTTTATATTCTTTTCAGCGGAATTTTTTCGGCCGACGTCAGAATACATTTACACTCTGCCCCCTAAATAGATGAATCAGAAATACGCGCGTGACCTTCACCACCACACTTGACATACGGTTTCCGACCCGCCTATAAACTCTAATTAGCTTACTGCGATGACTAATGACTACCTTATGTCAACACAAAAGCGATCAATTTAAGCGAAACACTATACTCCCGATAAAAATATGCTCCCGCAGAACAAGGCTTCCGTTTTAATTAGGGTTCAAGTTCGCCAGGTACGAAACCCAACCGTCGAACAGTCGTCATTGTTGTAGATTTACGGCGTACGAGGGGAACCCTCACTACTCCGATCTAACCTTGTTGAAACAACTCTGCTTTTTTAACAAAATCCAGCTATTGTTGTCGCTCTTCTTGTCTTATTTGCTGTAAAGTTGCATAAAAGCGGAGAGCGTGGTGTTAGCGTAGTGTGTTTACGGTAGTTTATTTCAGAGTCGAGTTTGCGGAAGCTCGTATATATTTGAAATTCAACTTTTACCATCACCATCATTTAGTTTGAAACTTAATTCTGACGTTAAACGTTTGATAAATGTATACTTAGACTTCCTAAGCACCTTAGCGACGATATTATAAGCAGAACCAACGGCACTATATCATTTTTCCGCGAAACTAATGTTGCCGCTCTTAATTATCTTATCACACGAGGAACAGATGAAACGGCAATTCCGGCGTACGTACGGTAATTAAAAAAAGAGCACAAGTACGCAAATTAGTACACATCCTCCGCAGAATAGGTGTATTGTGCCTAAACGCATTAACATCAAACGTAATTTTTTCTGTCGTTAAAGTTAAACGAAAATTCCTCCGTAACACTTTTTACAAGCCACAAAAACCTCACTTGTTGAGGGGTAGCCGTTTTTTCGACGTTATGCGATTACGAATTCCTGCTTTGAAGGTTGATCTGAAACCAGCTCGCACGAACTTTGAGATATATAATATCACGAAACAATTTCCAGCGAACGCCCACGGTATCGGTTTTTATGTAAACAACTGTCTTATGATTTAGGCGTAATCGTTTTAAATGGCGGGCATTGTGTATTTGCCACGCCCGCATTGATGAGGGCCCTCCTGGGACCATCTTACAATACTTTGTATTCTACAATTCAATCTTTAAGCGATTTGCCGGAACGAAAAACCATCCTCTTCAAGTCCCACAACTCGGCCGAGTTCAAAATCGTTGAGCTGCCTAAAATTGCTACGCCTTCGCACCCTTGCAGTTTTCTTAACACCGCTGATGGATGGACGGCCCGAACTAACCCGAGCCATTTAAAAGAAACATGATCATCAGACGGGGAAAAGAATAATTAAAGCGTGGGCGAATGGCAACGCGGTGGACTCACGAACGGTATTGTTTATAATAATCAAACAAGAACGCCCGCGAGCTTGCGTTCGGTGTTTCAACTCCTTCGGTCATGCTACCACAATCGAGTGTTCGACTGAGAAGTCACCACCAATTAACACCCAAAAATACGCACTCATAATAACAAGCATTACGATTAAAACCGTCGCGTTAGAGGGAGAGAGATAGTGAAATAATTGAACGTTCGTTACCAGCAATCGCATTTACAATGTGAATTGTTGCTTAAATGGAACACTAATGGAAAACCGTCAAATCAGATCGAAGACACAACGGGAAATAGGTGCAGGGCTATTTTTATTTAATTGCGTTTAAATGCAACAAATTTATTTATTAATGTTGATAGTTTGATTTATTAATAGTGTGCAAGAACCACATTAGGCGATTCTGCTTTAATGAAGTCCATTCTCGTACGATTAGATTGCATAACAACACTGTTAAACCGCACGGCGCAATCTAATGCACTAATAATCGTTACTAATTAATGTCTTATAATTGGAAGCCTTTTGTAATCCGAATAATTTCACACAGTCGTGAGATATGATATAGTGTGGTGCTTATCTAGCGCGTTTTAGTCGGAACGTTCTAAATGCAGGCTCCACAATAGTATAGACTTTTGATTTAATCAAATTCAATTAAAGTCAATAAGACATTAAAATTTTCAACAGTTTTACTACATCACGAATTTATTGTTATTATTTTGTTTTATGGTTACGTAACGACCCTGTAATTCTTGCTTTACATGCGATAAATCTAAACCAAACTACACAACAAATAAACAAACGTAAACAAACAAATGATCGAATCTACGCCGCCTCCAACAAAAATAAATAAAATTAATTCGAAGAAATTATATTATTTTAACATAAAATATTAACAGTGTCAACATATAAATAATCAATAGACATGCTATAGCTAGTATTAATGTTTTCTTTATGAACATTTGATTTACATCCAACGCATACCCTTTATCGAACAACTATGTATCTAATGTACTATTAACTAGCTTCATTAGTTAATCAATAATTGAAATCGAGTACTTAAAACCGAAATGCTTAATATTTTAATTTGAAATCCATATTTCCAATTAAAAATATAAATAATAAATTTAACCTAACATGTTTTTGTGAATTAAAATCGTACTAAGGGTGTTCATCTCAACTCGCTCGCTCCGCGACCCATTTAAGTTTCCATGTCTCTGCAGTATCATTTTACTACACCTTATCGCAATTTCTGTAATAACGATAGGAAGATAAGATTCCGTAACTTTCGTGCAGTAAAACACATCCCTATCGTGGCAAACTTCACGCCTTGGATTATCCCTTCAATCATAAAGGAGGTCAGTTGCTTGCATAATCATTGAATATCCATTTAAAACCCAAGTTTTGCCAGCCCGGATTCAACTTATTATCTTCTCATCAGTGAGAAAAGCACTTGTTTGAATACTGAATATGTAATTCGAGAAAATTGCTTCAGTGCATGCGAACACCTGAAGGAAATTTATTTTGTATTAAATAAAAGTATTATGCGGTGATACATCAAGCGAGATTTATGGCCGAGGCCAAATCTAGACAATTTCGTTAAGTTGGTAAATCTCGAGTTACGGCCTGCAAAACAGCTCAGTTTTCGGAGACATTGTCAATTTCCACACGTCTCAGACCCTTTAAAATTGTCAAACAACGAAAATATTAAATTACCCTGTGTAGGAGCTTGCGTAGGTTTAAGGAAATTTAGGAACAAAACGCTTCAGACTGTTTTCTGTGGAAGGTTACTGACAGTACGGGGTACGTTCACACACTTCGGTAACATAAACAATAGGAAAATGTTTATTAAGCGTCGTGCGTTGCACGGCTGTTAGTCCTGCCATAGATATGATCCGACTTCTTTTTACCGCTTTATTTGGAGGAACTTATTGCCGGCGTATTTGGACGGAGCAATTTGCGACGAGTAAAACTGTCTCCTCAGCAATAATTTTTATTTTCTGATTAATGCGAGTTTCGATATTGTTTGCGAACAAGTAAACTATTACGTTCGACCTAGTTTGTAGACTTTATTGTCGAGCCAGCACGACGAGGTGAAATAAAATTTAAAATTTTGTAGTTGTCCGAAATTGTGGCGAGTCACATCGGTCGCCATAACCAGATTTGATTGAATTTTTAATGATGATCGAATCAAACGTCAAACACGATTATAAATGTGTAAATGGTTAAAAATTGATGAAGTGTCCCCGAGTAACTTAATTTCTGTGTTGTTAGTATTGGAACTGTTAATAAGTGCATTCAATTCGACCGACAAAATAATCACATTACAAAATACGAGAAGCGGAGAAATTATGGAAATAGTGTTCAAACATAACGGTCTGGTTAAGCTAAGCTTCATATATAATACTAATACGAGATTACCACACATCGCGTAGGGACGCTGTAAATCTTGACCATCGAAAATTTCCTCGTTACAACACACTTTGAAAGTAAAGTCGGCTTTGCAGAGTCTAAAATAACTACAGTGTGTAAAAACGATCAGCTATCTCTGTCTCTCTTCTTCTCACACGAATCGCGTCAGTTTTTACCCATATCTTCGATCGATTCTGCTAGATAAAAATTTAACTATTTTCACAGGTGTACTACTTGATAACTCTTTCTCTGTCTAACTAATGGCGAAACGCAACTTCTGATCAAACTCCGGGGTACTCTTGTTTAAGCTCGAGCTTACTGCGAGCTGTGTAGGTTCGCCATAAATCCCATCTAAAAATTCTCGCGCTTAATACACTTTGAAACCTTTTTGAAAATAGAGTCGCTTTAGGCGGGGCGTATTTCTCAATAAACGATATTAAAATTACGAACAGGTTTTATTTATCTTAATAAGTGACTTTTATCTGTCCCGCGTGGATTCCTGTACCATATCCTTGATTGGTTTCGTGCTTTCGACGCTTTTTGCCCTCTAATTAGATATGAATTGTGCTGCAGACGCCCCTGCGTCGCGCCGTCCCTCCCTCGATAAGGAAAAATTATGCAATATATTTAAACTCAATTTACGCTTCGTTCCGACATTACCATACCGAACTGATGTGCATAAATTCGAGTTGTAATTGTACAACGAATTAGGAATTCATAAAAGTGTGCAACGCTACTTTTAAATGAAATTAAATTTATCGCCGTGACAAATTCGCTTTTACCACTTTTATTTCAACTTTCTGTTTCATTATTCGTTTAAGCGTGAAAATTCCCCAACTCCCAAAAAGAGGTTTTATTTTTTGACACGGCAGACTTGTTATTTGGTATTCGGGAAATTGCGAGGAAACCGTTTAAAAAGTTCGCTTATTATAAAACATTCACGACTTAATGAACATGCATGAAAGTTAATCAGGATTTATTTCGGCATACTTTTATTGCGTTTCGGCCTCGCGGACACCTTCAGCTGCTGCCGGTGACACCGAAAATGGATATATTACCCGAGCAACACATTTCGCAGAATAAACGTTTATTTTAATTCACTAATGTATGTTGATATAGGGATACGTTCACGTTTTAGCACCGTAACTTTTATTCAACGTGTAGGAAACACTTCAACGAACCCTCTATACTGATTTATATTAAAATAAATTAGTTAGATTATTTACAGAACTACCATACGCCATCTCCTTGTAACGATAATTGCACAAATAGTGGGTTAGGGTGGCAAACCGCCAAGGCATTTGTCTGTTTGTTGCGTTAAAGTAAACGGTGACGTCGTTTTAAATTTCGGATTTTTGGCGGCGTCAAGCCGTGATTTCTTCGGCTTAATTCAGAATAATGCGCGCTTGTTTAGCTGTAGGTATCCATTAGCGTGCTGCCTTGCAAGTCGATATCGGTTAACTTCCCCGATTAAACATTTCATTATAATAAGATGATCCTGCCGCCTCCGAAGACGGTAGCAATTAATGCGTACACTAAGTGCTCTCCGAGAAGCAGCTTAAACGTCTCCTTCATCTGTCGACCTCAAACTGAAACAATGATTCGGCCAGTAAACATCGAGCCTGCGAGTTTAACGAAAGTAAGTTGTAACGACTTCTGTTTCGGAAAATTCTGGGGCAAAGATTACATTCGAACTTTCCAAATTCAATTTGAAAAATTTAAATTACATTCGTCGTGATGTTGCATATGAAGTTAGCCGACGAAACTCCGCGAAGGAACTCTATGTATAATAACGACCCGAAGTACGGCACGACATTTTTCTCGGAAAAATAAAATGACAAACTAATTACCGTCACCTAAAACTAAGTTTTTATTATGGCTCGTGCATCCAGCAAAAGTTTATATAAGCAACCATAAATTTATTTCCGCCTTCCGCGCAAAAATAAGATGCAAAGTATTTTAAAAGCCCTCATAATTTTCGAGCTTTGTCTCGATATCATTTTTTCGCACATACAACTTATTTAACTTTCCCGTCTCCTTATACCGATATTTCCAAATCCTATTATATAAAACCGTTTTATTTAAACTTTCCGAGTCAAAAATCCTCGACTTATGCGAAACTTACAACTTGTATTTCAACTTTGGTATTTTCATATTTTCCGGTGACATTGTTTCCCGGCTAAAAAAAAAACAATTTATTGCGTATCGGTCCGCTCCGATCTCGTACTTGCTGCATCACGTACACTAATACCATTTCGTAGATTTATTGCCCCCGAAACTACCAACCTTTGACATGGAATCACCTGATTGACAATTCAAAAATGGCGGATGCGCCGGGTCAGTTAAAACTAACGAGAAAATGTAAACGGTAGATCAAGGTGATCCGAGCTAAATAAAAATGTGATCGATCCGAGATAAAACAAGATGGAATTTCATTTGCTTTTCGATTTATTGCTCGGGACAGCAAATAAACAGAATAAATAACGATTAAGCCCTGAAAAACGTGTAATTGATTTATTTTGCTATTAATTTAAGGAAACTGTTTATTGAGTTTGCGCTTCGCTTGTTTACCGAATTCCTTAAGATTTTAAGCATGTTCCGCGAGCGCATAAAGTGTTTTTTCAGAGGAGCTTATCAAAATTGAGTTTTTCACGGTTACGGTTTCGTTATAAATTGGGGAAGTGTAAACGAATTAATATTAAGTGTGTAATTATGCAGCGCCTTGTCAGGGAATTATCTCACTTTACGTTTAAAGCGATGCATGTACACGTAAATATGAATGATTCGCAAATAGGGGAGCTAATGAGGCACGTGATAGCATTTAGCAGGTCTTAGAGAAGTACGCCGTAATAAGTGCCGCCTTCAAAAGCATTACAACGAAAGCCGGGAACAACTTAACGGTACCGATACGTGACAACTCTCGACGAACTTGCTACACGTGTGTTACGACGACACGTCTCCAACTTGGACGATAAAAATTAAATGTACACGTCAATCGACGCTCATTTCTATCGCCTTATCCCCACATAAACACAACTCGCACGAGCCCACAAAACTACTACTCCATCTTCCGAAGCCGCCACTAGCCCGCAAAATTTCATGCATATTCCGAACACTCTAATTTATGCTAAACGGTAGGCGCGCCTCCGCCTCTGCGGCCTTCCGCTTTAAACACCGCGCCGACGGCTCAAACGCATTTCACCGTCACAATTATCATCATGACTACTAAGCATAACGAGCGGCGAGCGAAGCGAGCCACTACACGAAACACCGCTGACACGTTTCAGCAGCGACGCTGCCTTCTCCTCGAACACTTCCGTCATGCTCTCTTATATTTACTTTGAAACATGAATGTATGTCGCTCTCGTTTCGTTTCCAGTTTTCAAAAATAAAAAAAAAGCGAAAAAAATTGACGCGGGTTTTCTCATGACGTTAACGACGACAGTGAGAGTGAAGTACACCGTTATATGTAAAACTCCCTCAATTTTTTGCTCTGCTCGATTTCATTTTCACAAATAGTGGGACACAGTTACAGGCATCAATCACACCTTGAGACCTTTATAAAAACGAGATTTTGTCGCAAACAGCGACAAATTGATTTCCGTGGAACAGGCGATATGCGGCAGCCATAAACGTAATTGCTTCAAGGAGCAACCTTTAAACACCTATCAACCAATCAGCATGCAAAAAAAGCCCACCGATACGAAACGCGTTTTTTACACATCAGTTATATTATCAATTTTATGCCCTTCAATTTTTTTTTTTTTATTGAAAAAGGTTAGTGATATTGCTCTACAGGGATTTATTTATTTGCCTTCCTGTCATTTTAACATTTCAAATATTCAAAATCTGTCATGTGTTAAGAATCTGTCATTCAATTACAAACAAAAAAGAATTTGCCGCGTAACACACTACCAACCTCGACGATAAAAAATCCACCACTTTTTGAAATTTAGTTAGTATTTCAGTTGGTATCAAATTTTGCCTGGAATTGCTATAACTGTCACTCCACCTTACTTCCTGTTGTCATTGTATCATTGAATTAAATTTTTTTAAGAATATGATTTGAATTCAGTTTTGTCGATGCTGAACAAGCAACATCTTATATTATTAGTTTTCAAATTGCTAATTATAGAACAAAATTTTTGATGTTTATACAATGTTTAGCGGTTATAAATTTCATGTGCAAGCTTATTCAACTTTTCACCCAAGTACACTATCCATTGACTAAATACATACAGACAGACCCGTGCTATTGTTTGGAGCGCACAGACCAAAGGCCGGCGAACAAGAGATGGCGCACCAACATTTGGCCGTCAATCGCCGGCGAATAGCTTGGACCCCAATCGGGTGCATAGGCAACCCACATAACAGCAACAATACAGCTGGTAAATCTACCACTGAATAGAGGGCGAGGAAAAAAATGTGCAAAAATTGCATAGTAGGCATTTAGATAATTTACAACGCTGCCAGATGAGCCTAACACAACTCTGCCGTTATTTCTAGTCAGTTAGATTTTATTTCGTTTAAAAGTTTCTGATAAATAAATGGGATTATTATAATGAATAAATAATACAAACAAATTATTGCTTGTTATTTTAAATACTTACTTGTTAGTGCTAATGAGAACGTAAATAGTAAATAACGTTATTATAAATATGGTCCGGTAACTCAACTTTTACAGTACGGGTGAAATGTTTCAGAACGAGGCGACCGTAGGGGGCCGAGTCTTTAATTTCGAAACGAGTACTGGATTCTGGATTTTTAATTTATGGGGGCTGACCGCAGCCAGCCGGCACTTAGGCCTCGCCTTTGGGCCCATTGTACCTTCCCCAAGTCCATATCAGGGTGTTTTCCCGCTCCTCTACTCGTCAAGCCATCCAACTGCTTGAATGTACTTGAGTAATGCAGAGGGTGGAAACTCCCTGATATTTGCCATACTAGGCCAGATGTCCCCTAGTATGGATTCCCTGTAGGAGGCTAGGGCTGGACATTCACGAAGAATGTGCTCAGCTGTTTCCTCTTCTTCATTGCATCCACGACAGATTGGGTCTGTTACTACCCCTATCGTATGTAGATGTTTGTTAAACTGGTAATGTCCCGTAAGGAATCCTACCAGTTTACGCAGTTTGTCCCTTGAAAGTGAGAGATAAAATTTTGTCAACTTACGGTCTGGTGTCGCCATACAAGCTCTACTATGCCGACAGCTGCTCAACGTCGCCCATATCTGCTCATGGCGTCTATGGGTATATTGCTTTACGAGTTCGTTCGAGAGGGCGACCGAAGGCGTGATTGCCGGTTCGGGTCCCCAGAAGGGCATGCGCGCGGCTCGCTTCGCCATCTCATCTGCCCTCTCGTTTCCTTCGTTGCCACTGTGTCCTTTGATCCAACAAAGTTCCACACTATTCCTCTGCGTTACATACTTTAGCGTTTGTCTGCACTCCCAAACCAGCCCGGATCGAACCATACAGCTGTCCAGGGCTAGTAGTGCAGACTTGCTGTCAGTAAGTATGCGTATTGATTTGTTGCCGATTTCACGTTCAGCAATGATTCTAGCTCCCAGCATTATTCCCATCAGTTCTGTTTGTAAGACAGACGTGTGGGTGCCGAGAGGTACACTGATTTGTGCGTTCAGTTGTTCGGAGTAGATGCCGGCTCCTGAACCACTATCTGTTTTGGCACCATCGACATAGATATCTATGTCGGCTCGTCCTTCTGAATTATCATTCATTGATATTCTATATGTCTTCTCATATATTAATTTTGTGCCCATTCGGTCACAACCCATCCTCAACAAGGGTATTCTGTTGAACGCCTCCGTTAAGATCCGAGTGTGCTTCGTTGTGCGGCCTTGCTTGTTCCATACTCCCAGAGAGTGAAGTCTTAGAGACGTCGTCATTGCCGCTTCCTCTATGTAAAGGTTAAGAGGTGCTAAGCAAAGGAGAGTCTCCAGAGCCGCTGTGGGAGTGGTCCTCATTGCTCCTGTAACACTGAGACACGCCATTCTCTGAACGTGTTCAAGTTGCAGGGCTGTTGTTTTTTGTCTGGCTCTGGGCCACCAAACTAAAGCTCCATAGCACAGCATCGGTCTGACTATTGCCGTGTAGATCCAGAGGGCGATCTTGGGATTTAAACCCCACGACCTTCCCACCACCCTACGACATTGCCAAAGAGCCGAGCGTGCCTTTTCTACTTTATCATCTACATGCTTCTTCCAATTCAGTCGCCAGTCCAATACAACTCCCAGGTATTTGACTTCGTCCGAAAGTTGAAGCGTTGTGTTAAATATTTTTGGCATCTGTAGTGTGCCAATTTTCCTTTTCCTGGTGAACAGGATTAGTTTCGTCTTTTCTCCGTTAACGGAGAGGGTATGTCTGTTGCACCATTCCTCGACTATTTTTACTGCAGCTTGCATTATCTCACATAATGTATCTGCGTTTTTTCCTGTTAGCAGAATGACCAGATCGTCCGCGTATCCAATTGTGTGGTAGCCAAGATCATTGAGGCGTCGTATCAGGCTGTCAACGACAGTATCCCACAGTACAGGAGAGAGAACTCCTCCCTGAGGACATCCCCTGTCTACAACAGCCTCGATCTCAGTGCCACCTACATTAATCATTACTTCCCTATTCCTCAGCATACTGGCCACCCACCTACTTAGGGTGGGGTCCACGTCGTGCTTTCGTAGGGCTAGTTCTATGCTTTTGAAGGTCGTTTTATCAAACGCTCCTTCAATATCCAAAAACATTCCTAAGGTGAAGAGTTTGTTCTCCATCGCCCACTCTATACGGTTTACAACTGTGTGTAAGGCCGTATCGGTGGATCTTCCTTGGATGTAGGCATGTTGGTTCGGATGTAGAGGTTGCTTGCTCAAAGCAGTCTCCCGAATCTCTTTTTCGCTTAGTCTTTCTAGCGTTTTCAGCAAGAATGATGTTAAGCTAATTGGTCTGTAGGATTTAGCCAAGGTGTAATCTTGTCGTCCTGGCTTAGGTATAAAGATAACCTTTACTTTTCGCCATGCATTCGGTATGTAGCTGAAAGCCAGACACGCCCGAAGCATTGGCAACAAAATAGGGCGTAGTCTGCTCATTCCCCTCTGCAGGAGGGCGGGATAAATACCGTCAACTCCTGGAGATTTGTATGGGGAAAAGCTGTCCACTGCCCACTCCAGTCTTGCCTCCGTGACTACCTTTGCAGCCAGCGCCCAGTCCTTCGGAGAAGGTTGAGTACCGACTACATCCCTTTTGGAATGGGAGGTAGTCCGTGTGCTGCCTGGAAACATGGTCTGCAGCAAAAGTTCTGCGGACTCTTCTAAGGTGGCTGTAAAGGTGCCATCTTCTTTCTTTAGGAAACCTAGTTGATGTGTGTGGTCCTTCGAGAGAACTCTCTTCAGCCTTGCGGCCGAAGCAGTCGACGTTATGTCGCTGCAGAAGGATCTCCACGTTTCCCGTTTCCTCTTTCTTAATTCTTTCTTAAACTCTTTCCGGTGCTCTTTATAGGCTTCCCAGTCTTCAGTTTTCTTAGTGTTTTTTGCTCTATTGAAAAGTTTTCTTAGCCCCGATTGAAGTAGGCTGAGCCTTCGGTTCCACCATGGTGTACCTTTGCCCAGACCTTCCTTCTTTAGGGGGCTACTTTTCTCATACGCTGACATTAGAGAGTCGTTGATAATGGTCAAGGTTTTCTCTATGTCTTCTGTCGAACTGTATTCTGTTGGTATAGACTGCACGGAGGTCCCCAGTCTGTCGTCCAGTTCTTCGTTGTATAAAGCCCAGTTCGTCAGCCTAGGGTTCCTGTACGTCTTTATCTCCATGTCTATACATTTTGATGTATACATGATCCATCTATGGTCTGACACTGACGCCTCTTTAGAGACGTGCCATCCCATTATATATTGTGAGATATCCCATGTAGCCAGTGTAATATCTATTACTGACTGACTACGTGATGTTACGAAAGTTGGTTCGCAGCCTCGGTTGAGAATCTCTAGATTTGTTGATAAAAGATATTCAGCTAGTGTTCTTCCTCTATCATTAGTGTCTTTGCTCCCCCACAACAGACAGTGGGCATTTGCATCGGCACCGATGATGAGGTTTATATTTCCGGTATCACAGTGTTCCACCAAGTTCGCCATTTCCCATGTCGGACATGGTTCCTGTGCTCCCTGTGGTAAGTACACGGATGGTATTACCAGTTGCTCTTCGCCTCTACCTATGTTACACTTAACATTTACCGCAGTCACATCCCTGGAGCTGACCTGAGGTAGGAGAACGGCTTTAATTTTCCTCGGAATGTAGACGCATGTCCTTGGAGATTCTATTGTGGTACCTGAAACAACAGTGCCATTTAAATTGCTCAACCCTGCGATCCTGGATTTTACAATCCTTGGTTCTTGGATTATTGCTATAGTGTTCTGCATCTTGTCTAGACGACGACACAAAACAGTCGTCGCCATGCGACAATGCTGCAGGTTAATCTGAATGAAATTTATCTGCTGCAGCGCCATCTCTGCAACCAAAAATCCCATAATTGTCCTAGGAGACACGAGGCACATGTCTCAGGCGGGCCTGCCCCCACTGGTAGAGGCTTCCTCCCCTGGGGTTTCTACCTCTTCCATAGGGGTCTGCCCTTCCTGAGCCGACGCCTCGTTCTCCTTGAGTTTCAGGTTGAAAGAGGACAGCATATAATTGATTCTGCCCTCTCTCTCCCTGATTATCTTGGCCTCTTCCATCCCAAGACCAAACACAAAGAGGTTGCCTGGAGAGGCAGCCTCGGGTTTGGCCTCGCGATGGAAAAGAAGCCATTTTTTGACGTGGGCCCATTGGTTCTGACCCTCCAGGCGGCGAAGTACGACTCCTGCATCCACCGGTGGTCCCGGTATCCACAAGGTCGCCCTCACCAGCCTTGGTAGCTCAGCCAAGGGGACCACGTTAAGTTGTGCGCCCTCCCACAAGGGTGTTAGGGAGCGCACTGTTTGTTGTAGCCATTTCAGGGACAACTCGTCTTCACAGGTTATCCTTAGGACTTCCCCTGTGTACTTCATGCCCCTGAAAGTGGCTGCTTGTCTACCCGATGCCAAGCACTGGTCCAGTTGCCTGTCCAGCGCTCCCATCAGGCCCTTTTGTACTATCTCCACCTGGCCAGCAGTCAGCTTACCAAGTGGATGCTGCACATCAATCACAGCTACACGGAGATGACTTGCAGCCGCCTCCCTGTAGCTCTGTTCTCTAGAGGTAGTCTCCTGCCTCCTCATCCTCTTTTGCTTCTCAGCTGCCGGAGGTGTGGAGGTTGAAGACCTCACTCTCTTCTTTGACCCTGAGGTCTTTTTCCCCGCGGTTTGTTTAGGGTTGGCTATCGTAGCCTGCCCTTTACCCTTGGGGTTTATCCCGGAGGAGGATGGACCCGGTTTCGGCGGGTCGGTATTCGCCGCCTCCGCCTGCAAACGAGCCTTCCTCCGCCTTTTTACCTCAGCCCCGCAGATTCGCTTCCTCCTAGGAGGCTGCGAACCCACATTGGCTGGGTTTTCTGTTTGAGGTGCACCCGAAGGCACCTCCTCAGTGGTTTTTTTAGTGTCGATTTCCATAATCTGGATTTTGATTTCGTCCTCCTGCGTCCCCACCCACCACGGAGTCCAACAAGGGGACGCCGAACTTCGACGTCAGGGCTAGCAGAAGGATATAGCCCCCAGGGAAGCTCATCCTGCAGTACGCAGCCTCAACTAGTGAGGCTACTCGTGCTCAGACTACACTTCCCCCAAGGACTCACCCTGTCGGCGGTCTGACCCGACGACACAGCCGATTGATCTGAGATGGGTTAGTCTCGACCTCCCGTTTTGGTGGAAATCCAGGCCAAAGAGGCGTGTTGCCCAGCCTTGGTGACACACTGCACAAAGGGGGGCTCAACCTCCAGGATTCCTTCATCCCACCTTACGGGTCTCCACGCACGGCACAAACACGCGGGAGCTTGTCCGCGGGGCTGTTTTGACGACCCCACACCAGGGGTTTAATCCCGGGGGGGCACGTTTAATTCCAGCCCTCCTCTACTGAACCGCCTTCGCGGCCGTCTAAGCCGACAACCACCAAGGCATGTCCAGGCAAGACGAGCCTCAGCCCTAACCTACATATCTGGAGAAGGGAAAAATCCAGGTCGGACTTCCACCACCCCCAGGAGTGTTTAGTTCCCGGGGGCATATCCGCCTTCCCCAGACCCCCTTCCCCAGACAATGCCGGTCTCCCCCTATCCGCAACCCTGGGGACGCGCCTGATAGGTAGCTCAACCCACAGGCGAAACGAGTACTGCGAAAAGAGTTAATGGAGGTATGTCGTTATGGATTTTATTTCATACTATCAACATATATTTTTATTCGATAAAATAATTACTATTTTGAGAAAAAGTTCAAATCGAGTCACTTTTTCTGACATCGTTAGCAACCGCTGTTTGGTAAATGTTTTAATTTGTTTATTCGTGCAAATCAGCATCAAATGTTTAAACACATAGTAACGCTTTACAGGACTTGTCCTTTTAGGCTCAATTTTACCGGACTCGTTCGAATCCAGTAAAACGTCAAATTTGACACAGAATGAAGTAAAATAATGGCTATTAACGTACCTAGGAATGTAAATAGTGCCATAGGCACCGTTTACACCCATAGTGTGTTCAAGATTTTATCGGTTTGTGCCCATTTTAATCCAATCATTCAAAAATTAATTAAAAAATAAATAAATTTGGTTGATCACGTTTGCATGATATATTTCGATGTCATAGTTACATTTCGTTGTTTACTCAAAAAATTGTTTTTAACAGAATTAGAAAAATGATGGATTTAGGCGACGTATTGTCCGAAAATCTTAAAAATGTAGCCAGTCAAGGATTAAGCAGTTCAAATAAAACCGGTAAAGTTACTTACATTATTGCTTTTCACATTCATTGCTTTTCAATTCCTTGACAAATGTTGACAATTGACATTTCGGTAAGGTAATATTATTACGCTACCGATTTTACATACAGGATACAGTTATGACTTTCCTACCAGCCAACTTTTATAAATGTAAATAGGCATTTAATAGACAGAAATCAGTAAATGTAAATAACACATTGGAAAATTTTTTTACGCTTTCGTGAGCTCGCTTTTGTTACTAATAATACAAAGGAAAATGGTTTTAAATGCGTTTTCTCAAAACTTGCTATATTTTTTTAGAACATTTATTAGACTAGAAAGGGGCAGATATATACTAAAGACAAAACATATGCATTCATATATGTCTTAAAAACGGGTAACATATGCCGCATAAACTCAAAAATAAGGCATTTTCTTTCATATTTTATGATGTAAATACAATTAAGTATATCGATAACTCACTACTGAAAATTTATTGAAATATAATTTGTGTTAAAAAAAGATTTTTGTGGTTTTATTGTTTATTAACATAATTTACTTATTTAAAATGAATATTTTTAATATATAGCACAAGTTCTTGATATTATCTATTTTTATTTCAAATAATAGTTGTGTTTCCTTTAGTTTTAACCAACAACATTTTTCGGTTATTATCTAATATACTTTTGTACATTAAGAAACTCCATTCCACATCGTAGGACGTTACAGAATAATATTTAAGTAAATAAGCTTTTCCAAAAAGAAGTCGTTTTTATGTGTTTTAAAATTCACTCTTTGATCTCCGGATTTTCGGCTTTCTATTCTATGCTATTCTTTTATTTGTTCTGTCTTGCAGCGAGAAAGGAATATAGCGTATTCTATCTATATTTCATAGTAAAAATGTCGATCCGATTTAAAATTCTACCTACCTAATTACGTTAACAAACTAAAATTTTCATTGAAGACTTAGACTGTACTGTTCTAGGAAACTTTACTAAATCTCTTCATTTACGAGCTATTGAAAGACCGCTGGTCTCATTGATATTTCCTACCCACTTCAGTTCTTAATTGGCTCCTACTTCGGTTTTTACCACTTTTACTGACCGGAATTCGTCAACATGAGGCAGTACACAGTTAAAGAAAAAGCAGAAATGGTCACTGGATACATTAAAGGCTTATCGACAGGAAAAATTGCGCAAAATTCCGCTGCAGCATTTTCACATCCTCCCATACTCGGCAAGGGCAGAATTCAAACATTTTATAACACATTTATAAAAATAGGTTGTCTCGATCGTGGACATCAAAAACGCAATTTCAGTTAAATTATCTTTTATTTTTTTCATTTATGTTTGAATTCCATCACTCCGTTTCTTTTCTAAAAACTGTAACAAAGGTGTTTAATAATTAAATTAAAATTATGCTGTCAAAAATGACAAGTCAACATGATAAGTCAAAACCTCCTATGATGTACCTAAACTTTGTAATCAAAATAATGTTCACCTTTTAAAGCAGAAATTAACAATTTACTGCAAAAAGTGGTAATGGAAATGAAAGTAGAACCCTTGGGCTATTCCCACCGTCAAAGTCATCTCTGAGTTTTCACCCTAACAAATAAAAGTTAACATGGGGTCTAATATTTAACATGGGAATCCCTATGGTCACTTTTAAAAAAGATGCACTGTATATCTGCCCGTCTAATAAATTTTCTAAAAAAATATAGTAAGAGTTGAGAGAACACATTTAAAACCATTTTCCTTTGTATTATTAGTAACAAAAGCGAGCTCACGAAAGCGTAAAAAAAAATCCAATGTGTTATTTACATTTATTTTACTTCATACTGTGTTAAATTTGACGTTTTACTGGATTCGAACGATAATAAATAAATAAATACATAATATTTAGCCATAATTAACATGATTGACTATATACTGTTTGAATATGATAAGTATTAATTTGACATAATTAAATCGAAAACGGTTTTCCTACAAACATGAAGTTATTAAAAACAATTCAATTCGTTTAAACATTGTTAAATTTACCCCAATAATGTGCAACTTTCGGGCCAAAATATGAAAAATAATTTTTGCAATCTGATCGTGACGTACGATGACATCACTGTCACGTGAGCTACCTGAGCAAAGGTTGCATTTTTCGGTCCTTTGTGTTCAGTTTTGGTTTGGGCCTGGTGGCAGCAACAGCGGAGCATTCGGAGCTCCGTTTCGGCTTAAAAGTAGTACGCGTTCACGAATTTCTAATTTGTTGTTAGAAATACTAGTGAAAATGTTTTTTGTTAGTGTGTGCATAATCGCCTCATTAATAAACGATCACTGGAAAACAATATTTAAACATAATTAACATTATTTATACTGTTTAACATTAATAAGACATTTATGAATTATAAACAAAAATAAACCTAATAAAAGAAAAATCTATTAAAGCATAACCAACTAAACACTAGAGAAGATGTTCAAAATTCCTGCCTTGTGCATATAAGTAAGCTCGTAATGTTCCAAATTTTGATCTTTTTTTTTGTAAAAGTTAGTCATCAGTACTTGCTAAGATAAAATTGATTTTGGCAAATGATACACCTTCTGAGAAAAGAGAAGTGGGGCTAGTACCTGCTAAGATAAGACTGATGTTGGCAAATGACCTTCTCTCTAAAAAAAAAAAAAAACAGTGCGGGCGGTTGGGGCTAGTACCTGTTAACAAACACTGATTTTGGCAAATGAGATCCCTCTAAGAAAATAAAGCGCGGCTGGGCAGCGTTGGTACCTGCTAAGATAAAAAGGATTTTGGCAACTGACATATCCTTTAAGAAAAAACAAGATTGGTAAGCGGGGCTAGTACCTGGTTAAATAAGACCGACTTTGGCAAATGACATACTACTAAGAAAAGAGAGGGTGGGTGGGCGGAGCTAGTTCTTGCTAAGATAACACTGATATTGGCAAATGACCTACTTTCTAAGAAAAAAGAGGGCTCGCGATTGGGGCTAATACTTGCTAAGATAAGATGGAGATTGGCAAATGACTTACTCTCTAAGAAAATAAAGGGCAAGTGGACAGGGCTGTACTTACTAAGATAAGACTTATTTTGCCAAATAACACACCTTCTAAGAAAATACAGGGGTATAGGGTATATCATTTGGCAAAATCAGTCTTATCTTAGCAATTGTGTTGGCCCCGCCCACCCACCCTTTATTTTCTTCAAGGGTATACCATTTGGCAATATCATTTTTGTCTTAGCACCCGCTCTTTATTTTCTTAGACAGTAGGTCATTTACCAAAACCAGTCTTATTTTGGCACGTACTAGCCCCGCCCATCCGCGCTTTTATTTTCTCAGAGAGCTAGTACCTGCTAAGATAAAATTGTGTTTGGCCAATGAGATCCCTCTAAGAAAATAGAGGACGGGTGGGCGGGGTTAGTACCTGGTAAGACAAAATTGATTTTGGCAAATGGCATATCCTCTAAGAAAAAAAGAGGGTGGGTGGGTGAGGCTAGTACCTGCTTAGATATGACCGATTTTGGCAAGTAACATATCTTCTAAAAAAAGAGAGGGTGGGTGGGCGGGGCTAGTACTTGATAAGACAAGACTGATATTGGCCTACTCTCTGAGAAAAAAGAGGGCGGTCGGTTTTGCAACTTGTTGCTAACTGTGACAATATTAAAAAATAAATAATGCTACAATCTGAATATTTACCAGACCTTACGGATATTTATAGTTCAACACTAGAACTCGCGACGTGAATGCAACATCGCAAAAGATCTACAATCGCTTTTAAACCTCAAAGAAGTATTTTATTAAAAGTACCAAAGTGCGATTCGGCAACGTCTCTGTCGCGCGCTGTTTGAAGGTCGGCGCGACTTCTAGTCGTATTTCCGGGGCTGCCGTTAAAACAATAAAGATGGTGGACGGTCCCGAGTGCGTGCGTGCGTCGGCAGAAGTCGGAAAAAATATGAAGCGTTTTGGCGCGGTAAATCCCGGTTTCCAATCTCCTGGAACACCCGTTATAAAAAATATGCAAATGCGTGTATTTCCATTATTCCGCTATGAGCGATTGAGTCGAATTTAATAAAAGAAGAACGGGTGAAGTGGCGTTTGTTTTTTATTTAAGTGAAATATTTATCCACGATTAAAATGAGCTATGAAAAGGAGTTTGATAAATCATCATCAATAAGTTTTATCGGGCGGCGCGAGGGAGGGGCGGCGAAATGATAAATTCGAGGCATTAATCTCTGGGCCTTGTCTAGAATCTAGCATGTCCCTTAACTCGGCACCACTACATTTTAATTAATCCAACAGCAGCTTGGAAAAAGTAATTAGTAGATCGAGATATGTATCTGCCGGCCTGGGGTTGAGCTAGTCGAACACTTAGTCGCTGCTTCACGGTATAGACATGATTTATTTGTGAACATTTGGTGCCATGTTCTTTTGGCTCGGCGCAAGACAAAAGGGGAGAATTGCCCAATGCGATCGTCCCGACCGAGATATACTCAAAATTACCGCTCCCGGAGGAACGCATCGCTCCTCATAATATGCATGTTTATAATTTGTCATAAATAAAGTCTTCTAAACTTTTTGCGCTTTACAGTTTGTCATTTGTTAACTCCGGTTTTTTTCGCAAAACGGCCCGACATCGCTCTCAAATACTCCTTTAAAAATCTTATTTTATTCGTCATACGTCAAGGAACGCCCCGGGAACATTTAGTACCGCGACTCCTTTCCGACTTTCTGACTAACAACTTCACGGACTCCTCAATACCAGCGAGGTTTTAATTGTAAATCGATTAAAACGTTTTTTTTTTTCCTATATTTCGGCGTTTGATCAAACGGCGACAAGGATGCGGCAGGTCTCAAGGCGAATGCGAATTTCCGCTTCCGTTCGGCTCGAGGTTTAACTTTTTTAATGTAAATTATAGAGCAACTCCCTTAACTCGGCAAATTTATGGAGACTTGCCCTTTTGAACCGCGAAGGGAAAGAGTTCAGTTTTTGCTCTTTTCGGCTCATCTAATTAATACGTCAACAATACGTAGCTAATTTACGGTTGTATTAATTAAGGCAAACACAATTTCTTATCAAAGTCACTTATTAATTAACATAATATTAATTAAAATCACAAAATTTATTACACTCTTGATGGGACACTGTACTCCGATGACGATAATGACTTAATTGCCGCTTTTTTAACACTCGTAATTAAATTTTGTCTTAATAACACACCGTGTGGTCTAAAGCGGAAATCATACATAAACGCACGCCTAATTAGCACACTTTTCCAACGTAATTAGTCATTTAGCTACAATTACTAAATTAACGGTGGCGTGTCAGATCGCAATTATCATAAATATTTATGTCCTTATGTTAAATGCAGTAAACACTTAGACTATAGACGATGCCAACCTGAAAACAGCGCACATTCAGGAACTACGCTATAATTATCTTATTTAAAACTATTTCGAGGCAATTAAACGATAAAAGTGTTAATAAGGGCGTTATAGCGTGCCGCCTGCCCCACGAAGGTCAAAAGCCAAACTATCGATTCGTCCACCAAAACGCACTCGAATTTTCCAAACACCCGCGATAATCTGAATAGATTGCCCAAAATTCTCCGTCTTTCATTCCGCTCGACAAAGTGACATTTAAACAAACATAAAAAGGCAATCCAATTATTTCCACTAGAATGAAGAATGACAGATAAAGTGACGAAACAACTCGATGTAATATTTAAACTACCACTCGAAAGGTCGCGGATTCATTCCGCTCCGTCTGGAGCGGATCGCCAAAAACGGGCTCAAACTACCGCTGCACCACAACTCTAGACCAATCCGAGTTTCGTGTGGATAATAATTCCCGCAAATTAAGTGACTTTAAAAGGGGAAACATTATTGTTTGCGTGAGTGCTTTATCATTTACAAAAATCACTTGCGTTGAATCTTGTGCAACGAGTGTAACGCGATATTGGCGTCAGGTGTTTAAAAGCAGCATGTTCAAGTACTTCATCAACACAACAATAAAAATAACTGAGATTCCTGCACTCGCAAACCCCGCTTGAATTCATTTTTGGGAAACGAACCAAATTTAACCACCACGACTGGCCGGCACGTGTTCGAGATAACATCTCGAACAGTCTCCGACAAAAAAAGACTTGATGCCGTGATTGATACACTTTCCGCGAATGTAAGCGCAAACTGTTGCAAGCGCGACAAAATTCTCGAAAATGTTGCAGCGCAACCGGGCTCCAGCACCACATCCAGGTTGTAACACACTAGTTCTCGGGAGAAATCGTTACGCCCCAGTGTAACACAAATCGTTGTACGAGAGTACGAAATTATTACAGCGCATACTGGTCACGGCACCAAATCATGTATTTAACTTCAACGTCTCAAGTGAAGGGGGATTTGAAAACAATACAGCGCATACTGGTTCCTGGTGTAACGTGTGATGTAAAATTGTAGCGCGTCCCAGTTTCGAAAATTAGTGTTTGCAGGATTAACAATTTGGAAAACCTGGCGGTTACCGGAGCATAAACTTGTAAACCGTAATGCACGTATTATGCATTTCCTTTGATCAATAATTTACAATGAGATTATGCAAATTGCGAAGTTTTGGCATAATGTGTTCACACTGGCGTGTGGAATCTGTCTAGTCAAACTGCACGACGGTATTCAAACTGCTAAATTGAAGCTCGTAATTTAATCCTCTTCAGTGGTATTTTAGGTTCGTTGTTTTAAAAGATGGAGTAATGATGTGGCTAATTTAGGTGTAATAACGGCGAGAGATTGCCCCTATTGTCGAGAAAATTAAAAACTAATTAATAAATAAAGGGCTTGTTTGGAAAGGCTATTTCGATGCACGTGCGGTTTCGTTTTGCATTTATTGTCTGTGCTCGCATGGCATGCATCCAAAAAATCGCAGTCGATAATCAAAAAGTTGCTCGCATCGCAAAGATTGAAAAACTTGCGTCGGAAGTTTGGAAAGAATTATTATACGCGTGTTACATAACGAACTCTCATTTATAAATTCAGCTCAGCGCTGTGGACCCTAAGCACATGCTCGTTTTGACGAAAGAGGAAAAAAGTTGATGAGTCGATTTGATCCGTCATCAAACCTCCGAATTTCCCCGATTTCAATCGTGTAAAGTGTACGATGACAAGCGAACACCGAAAGATATTGATATTATAAACTCGTAATGACCAAATATACCACTGGGCCAGCAAATCGAAACAAATTAATTGTTTCCAATATCCGAGCGTCCTAGTTACGCTATTTGTTGTTCATCATTTTCAAATGTTTATTATTAGTTAATTATGAAGCCAACGATCGGTGTATTGCATGCCATGAGCGGGTGCTATTATGAACAAAACAAAGGTTTTGCAGTTATTTGATAGTCGAGTCAGATTAAATCACACGGTTGGCGGAAGTACTCAATAGGATTCTCCACAGTTTAACCTGTGCGAAGATTAACCCATCGATAGTTGATAGTGATGAAAGGGTGGGATGTTAGCGGTCACCTGAACGTAGTAGTCGGCGGTCGGGGAGGGATGTTGATTGATTTGTTTTAATTTGTACCAGAGAGGGTTACTCCATTAACTCACGAAACAGGAGAGCCACTTGCTAGTGCGGGTCGGCTTGTCTTTGAAACTTAATAGCGATTATAAAATACTAGTGTCTTACGACGAGTATTATGCGGTCTAGCTGGAAAACGCTCAGCCTCCGTTTCTATAGCGAGCGCCTGATGAGCTCTATAAGGGCAGCTATGTGTTAGCGTGTTAGTTCAGATAAAGCACGGCAAGTAGTAGGTCAGAACATCAAGGCAGACAGGGCAGGATATTGCGATTGAATATGAATGAGCCCCTACCTAGTTCCGCACGGGCGCGACACTGAACCTGCGTAACACGATTCATCTCCGGCGATACAGAGTACTCTCACCTCTGCTTGATATCTTACACGACGAGATACATTTAATCCCACCCAAAATTATACCATTGCAAACGCGCAATCGACGGCCCAAATTGATTCCGCATATCAATGAGGCTTTGCTTGTAAATTCTACTACAATTCGAATCATTAGTTATGATCCACGAAAGGCCCCACCCAGGAAGGGTCGCTGAATTCGAAGGTCCACTACCCTCGACCTCTGTCCCTCACACCAGGTCGGAACGATCCACGGAACTCCGCGGCTGCCAAGACGGATGTTGACGGACCTGCGACCTCAAATTCTCGACGTAATATGGAATCCATAAAGCACCTCACGGCAAAAACGTCCTTCGTAAACGTAGGCGATCCGTGTGGATGTAAGGATTCACCGACGCTAATTTGAATACCATACCCGAACAAGGACACCGAGACATTCTTCTACGCAGTTGACGCATCCGGTGGACCACTACCGCACAACAACCGGCGTCTTTCCAAATACCTCCATTGTTTACATCGAAACCCCAAGCTTTTTTAGACGGTAGTTAAGGTGTCCGTGCCCACTCGTGACCCTCTTCATCAAGCTAAATACAGACTGGATTGTCTTGCTTTTCGAGTTAGAAATTCTTTAGTGTCCGGCGGAGACCTAGAGAAGTGTCTAATTCTGTCGCGACTGTGACAGCGTAGCTTCTGAGAGGCGTCTCCGGTTTGCAGAAATTATGGGTGTTGTTTGTTAGAGCTGACGCACGATGTAGGTCAGATGAATTTTTCCCTGTGCTCAATTCTGGGGTCTGTATGTGCAGCAAAAATAACTTATTCGCTCGTATTTCCATCGGTTTTGGCCGGCGTCCTGCTTAAGGAATTCAAACGATCAACACGGACAATAAAACGTAAAGCAAACAACACGCGAGGTTTTATTTTTATGCAAATTCAAGGTACATTTTTCCTCGCCGTTCGCAATATGTAAATAAGTTAATTGGAATCACCCCTGAAATTATCCCAAATAAATAAACACATTTTTCATATTTACGAATTTTTTGCTCCGAATGACAATCAAGGGCTGCCGGGAAAATACCGCAGTAACAAAAAACAACGAAAGTGTAGGTGTGCGCGTGCGCGTAGCGGAGGGGGTTAACGAGTTCCATATAAATACTCGGTTAATCGGTTAAGGCGATTTTGAGCCGTCGTTGACGAAGCAGTTCAGACGCACCCTCATGTAAATCGGCGATCCTTCTCCGGGTCTTATCGAAAAATATTGCGAAGCCGTTAGAGGAGCAATTAACGGCTTTGACGCTCCTTGGCGTGAAACAATTTAGAGTACAAAGCGATAATATCGAATCGTCCGCAGGGCGAAAATCCCAAACTATTTTTTCCTCGAGCGGTTTTCTCTATCAACAGTGTTGTTAGTTTTTGTCCGGGCAATTATTTCTGGTCTTTTGGCTGTGTCACAAAGAGTAGTTCCGCAAACTCTAGTGCGAGTTTAAAGAGATGTGGGAGCATTGCTAGAGCGACTGTCGGCGGTTTCGCCCGTATCACAATAGCCCAGAGACAGACATTTGATAATGGCTAGGAAAAGAAATCCTTTGTGATCGCGCGTCATCTGCAACAAAACCTAGGAACGCATCCGGGCGTCGAACATCCGAACGGAGTGTTAAAGAGCGATTTAAGCGCAGTTCATTCATAATCCCGAAAAAATGACGCGAGCATAAGGAATGCGTTCGGCGTCTCTAAGTTTTATTGAATCAAACTTCATCATGCCAGAAATGGATATGGAAATACGCAGTTTACGGCTACCCCAAAATTCCCCAATCTCACCGCCATGGAAAACCTCTGGGACTTCCGCAGATCCGGAAAGGGTGTGAGGATACATGCCTAAGGAATACTGTAATAATGCAATAAACAGGGCACAAGACTACGCGCCACAAGACAATGAGCACCTCAATTTAACTTAGATAAATAGGAATTTCGTGATAATTACACATGTACGCACTTTTCCTATACCAAAATCACTCGGATAAATACCCGCGGTCACGGACAACAATCAAAAGAGAGGAAACATGAGCTTTAACGTGGATAACGTATCTAGTTTATTTACTACCCTTGTGAAAAAAGTTTATAGCCCGTGAAACGAAAGAGGAAAATCAGTTTCAGGATACTTTACAAGTTTATGTCTTTAATATTTCACAAACGTATTTTTTTCTATTTTACAAAGCAATATGCCACTCCCGGCTCGAGCGACGTCACGAACATCCAAGAAAAAACTTTTACAAAGCGGACATCCAAAACGTGTGTCGTTATAAATCGTTAGCATAACATTTTTTTAGCGCAATTTTTTGCGTGATAATCGTCTCTTGATTACCCCGGCGGCCGCTAAGCTTCATTAACGCCATTAGTTAATTAGTGATACAACTTGCTGGCGCCCTGTCACTTTGCGCCTGAAGCCCTTCTTTCTAATAACGTCGCATCAGGGACGAAAATACCACGAATAACCTTTCAGAACTTAGCAAACTCATGTCTTTCAACAGAAAAAGTTAAAGAATCTTTTGGGAAGTTGTTCAAAGGACGGCTAATCCTCGGATGGGCAGCCGATACAATAGATGCGTCCCTTTAAAATTTAAATAGGAGCTTAAAACACAAACGCGAACTCCACTACGCCTTCTACTTAATAAACTCAAAAACCTCGGTCAATAATTGCCACTATTGAACACGCCTTATAATTATTGTTGGTGGCGGTTATAAATTAACTATTACTCCATTCAAGTCCTGGATAGATCATCAGTTTTGTATAGCATATAGCGGGAATATAAAAGATTTGTTGACTCAGCCGTTTCGTCCGACGTTTTAATTTTGCTTACAATGCGTTTTTCGTCTTTTATCTAACATAATGTATGTAAACAAGAATGTATGGATGTTTTGTTGGAAGAATATGGGAAAATAGATTCGCGATCGTGGCACAGTTTGCTACTAATAACAATTTCAGCTCGTGCGAACTCTTCGCCAAGCGCGAAAGTTGAACTTTAAAATGGAAGATATGGAAATAAAATTACTTTTTAAAGCAAAACTAATTGCATAAAATTCGTCGATATCCGTTTATTGAATTCCAAAGTCCGTAATATTAAATCATCGGAATGTCAAAAGTTCTCCGTAATTAGCATTTATTTAAAAGCAAATTCAAAAAAGTTCAAAATGAAATTAATTTAACTGGTTCGAAAAGTTCCTCTCCATCGGACGCATTCAGGGATAACTACATATCAGAAGTAGAATTTATTGGGGCGGACTAATCCATGAAGAGTCTAACATGGATTTTGATAATTCAATTGCACTAGACACAAGAGAACGCCCACAAAACATGCGTTCAACAAAAATTGTTTTATTAATGTTATCTCATGTTTATCGAGAATTTCCGGATGTGTTTTCTAACACTAACCATATTTCTAATGGATTTATTATTTGAATTATTAATGGGGGCTCTAATAGCAACGTGCACGCAAATGGCCTGATGAGTTTGTATATTCCGAGGATTACGAAAATTGTTTCATTATGTCATTATCGTATTAAGCAATTACAATTCAAAAAAAAAACACTCAACACAAACCTATTTCACACGTTTCTACAGCACTTGTGTGACAAATTAAAAGAAAACAATCATTCCAAGGGAATTTTTTCTACAAAACACGGCGCCGCCGCATAAATTACAATATTGTTTCACGATTTATTGCAAGAGCTTTCTGGGATGATTTTTTATTAGTCGAGTAATGTCGGCCACAAATTATACACCTCTAGCTCATTTAATCTTTAAAAATCCAACACCAATTTCTGCGTTGCGGCAAATTTAAGAACTACTTTATCGTGAGTTACGGCTACTATTATTGTTGGCACTGTAACAAGGTATGTTCGCGGTGTAGCCTGACCTAATCTCTTGGAAACTAAAATTGGAATAGCTTTTTAATAAGCAGGAACTTAGACGAGAACTTTAAAATTTAGTTTCTTGAGTTTAAAGCCAGCGAGGAAAGCTCTAGGCGCTGCAGAAGCTCACTTGAGATTGTCTACACTCTACAGCATAGACAATTAAAAACCAAATGTAAGAACGAAACGGTGCATGTGTAACAGAATTATATTTTTATTGTTTCCATTGAATTATAATTATATCCAGTGTTACACTCGGTATTATAATACAATCATTATTCGGTGCGGCACCATGATGAGAAAATTATTCAGCGAATCAAATATAATTTAATAAAGGCAGTTAATATGGTGTGTGGCAAAATAAACCCTTTCAAGCCCTTATAATTCAATACATATCGAAAAAAGTTTACACGGACGCAATTTATGTTATTTTCGACACAGAATTTATGACGCAAGAGTACATGACAAAGTGAAAAAAACATCTAAAGTTCAAACACGAGTTCTTTGCGACATCCCGCGTAAACGATTCTACAAAATAATAAAATTATTTAGGTGGTAGTGAGGAATTACCCGTTGTCTTGGAAAAATTGCCCGTTGAGTTAAACATGTTTAGATTTTTTGCGAGTTTTCTTTATCACGTAGAGTACGACTTTTTGCTTTCGCAATCATAATTCATCCAATTTCAAAGTTTCGAAACAAACTCAACAATTTCCCCACAATTGTAGGTAGAACATTAACGTAAATAATACCTGAAATCAGTTTGAAACTTCGAGCTTGTTATAGAAAATACTACTCTATGAAGCGCTAGTTTGAATATTTAGGTGGGTGGTTAGTTTTAAATTTTAATAACTTTGGAGAGAAAATATTTCAAGATGAGTTAGTGGCTTCATTTTATATGGTAATGTGCGAAATTGAATGAATTTCACTCGTAATTTCCATACGTATCTGCTCTTTTGAAATTGTTTGATTACACATCATTTCGGGTAAACAATTTTCCGGGCTTCTTCTATGAACAATTCCTTAATGTAAAGAACATTCCTAAATTATCAAAGAAAGTTGGATACGAATTGGGGGAGAAGTTATTTGAAAATATGAATACTGTTTACCGGCATGCCTACAAATTGAATTTATAGCGCAGCATAAGGGACAAACGCCAATATTGGCTTCCCTTCTAGAATTATTTGTAACTCTAACAACCCCCGGCTGGATTTCAACTCGCTAAAATCATACCTATTTTAGTTCTACTTCATTATGAAAACGTGAATTGAATTGAATTGAATAGGGGAGTTTTAAGTCGACGAATTTTCCTCTGCTATACAGAACAAACAACCTTAAACACGAAAATTGGCCATTATCCTCGAGCAAGCACAAACGAGAAATTTACATTTTCGTACTCTCAAAGCTGCAAACGATCGAAAAAATTGGCTTTTTTCAAAAATTCCACCAATCACGAATTCATTTTCCAAGGTTGTACGCGGCTTTCATAAATTGTTCCGCCTCTTTCAGAGGGTGTTCTATAATCATTATAAACGATAAATTAAAACTATAAAAATATCGACCATTACCAAGAAGTAGCAAGTTTGCAGCAATTGTGAATTTCACAGGTCACTATATGAAAGAAAATTTTCAACGTTAATAGTCGTCGACTTACCTAGATTATTTCCTCGAGAAATTTATCCTATTTTCAGTATTTTACACTAGTTTTATCACAACATAACCTCACTATTTTAACAACAATTTAGCAAAAGATTGTCACTCGTCACTCGTCTTCGTACTAAAACCAGAAACATGTTATTACCGCCCAATCCCGCATCCCTGACCCTGTCTGGTCTGCGATTTCCAAGAAATCTGTCTGGCCATCGCTTCCCGGAAATAAGTATAGACCATTTTTTGTTACATTTTGATTTGTCGGGTTAATTAAATGGAGTGTGTGTGATTTTTTGGCTTTCACAGCTCACGGGATACAAACATGCTGGTTTGCGTCTGTCAAATATTGTCCAGCAAAAATTATGTTGTAAATTTGTTTTGTAAAAAGTTTTCTGCATAAAAAAATCAAAACTAGTGTCACCGCTTCGAGACTCAAACAAGTTGCGATATTAATTATTTGAAAAAAGTATAAATTTTAACGATTAATTTTTAGTTCTGAAATTTGGAGTAGCAAGAAAATAGATATCGGAAGTTTGGCGCGAATCTCGGTTTGGGTGTGTGGATGCTCCGGTCCTCTCGGTAGTGAAATTGGTCGACATTTATTACGTAATCCGTTTGCGGTGAAAAAGTTTTGTCATTGTAGAACTGCCTAGTTTTATCGTGGTAACTTAGTCAAACAATTCTTTAAGCAATTTGTTATCTCTTCTTCCCGCGAACTCGGTAAAAACTTGCGTTAATCATATTTCAAGTTTGAGTAATACGGCATGATGAATTGCGATAGTATCGCAGACACAAAGAGTGAATTTTAATGAAAGTCGAGTTACATCGATGGCGATTAAAGACGGAAAACGGCGATTCGTTGCTTATCCGTTTCGGGAGCTGTATTATGGGCGAAAGTTACGAGTGGTGGTTCCATAAAATAATTTGTAATTCTTTGTAAGTTTGTTTTAAGAGGATCGTAAATATTGCGGCCTTCCACCAATTAAAGTTTTATCAATCGTAAGAAAAATACTGATTAAGTTTGGATATAATTTTTATTTTTGCAGTAAACTGCGATATAACCGGGAACTTTTTATGATTTTGTTTTACGAGGAAAACTTTATTGTCATGGTCCATTTGATTTAATAATGAGAATCTGGAAGTTTATTGGAATAGCTGTTGTTAACATGTTATAAGAGGGTTGATAAATAAGTTTAGCGAGTAAAGGCCTTTTTAGACGCAGTTTAAGTGTTAGCAATAAATGAACGTCAAATCGATTTCTATCGAAAAGTAGCTACCATTTGTACGGGATTTCGCAAGGAAATGGAGAAAAATGGACCCAGTTGACAGCAATTATTCCTACAAATCCATTAGTTGTTTCGTGCTACAACGCGAATTTGAACACCCCGCCGATTCAACGACTAATCATTCTCCACCATATTTTACCCCCATTTAATAAACAAACGCAACACCGGTTTAAGCCAACTATAAACCATCTATTTGCTACCATTTTAAAACTCGCAACAAAAGAAATGAATTCAAGATAAACTTAAAAAAAATAGATGGCTGCTTCCGGAGAGGTTTCAGCAGCGGCCAGTGATTGGCGACAGAAGTATTAATGTTGTGTGGGAGAATGCATCTCGCCATTTTGTCGCAACATAATAAATCGGTGTAAGAAATCAATAAAAGTTAAATCGGTGGTGGTTTCGTGGCACGATAAGGCTTGAAAAGGCCGCGAATTCCGGAGCTAATCATTCTGCGTCGTATTTTAGCCAGTTAATAAACAAGCGCGGTTTTGTTTTAGGCGAATTAAAAAGTGTCTTGTGGAAATTGTCTTTTAAAAGAGTTTGCCGCATTATCCTGGGGCATAATAAATCTGGGAAGAAGACAACAAGAACGCGAACAATGAAGAATTCAAAATGTTGTAAAAACCCGGAAATAAGATATTACACAAGAAAGTTGTCCTAAATTAAAAAGTCAATGATAATCACGAGAGAGTTAAAATTTAATCAAGTCGACGTATAAGACCCGCAACACGTTTCACAGAGTTATTAAAAATTGATCAAAAGTAAAAAATTTAGCGCAATCCATAAATAATTCTCCAACGTAATTACGTTACTCACTATCTTCAATGAAACAAAATTTACCCTACACTTATAGCTGCTTAATTATTGACAGTGTCATTGTTTACTGTTCTAGTAGATACTAATCGGCATCATTTTCGTCACCGATTTTCCCACAAAAGTTCACGAATTATCGGCGTGTGTACGCAGGACATTAGCGGCTGCGTGCGCATAATTAGGAAAAAAACGCATTTGTCATAACTGCGTGTTACAAACGCTAAAAAATGGAAGCATTTAAATAAATTGGTTTTTAACATAACAACGCGGAATTCCAGAATACATGTTACAACTCGCATGAACTCAACGCAAAAATTATGATCCACTCCATTAGCACGAGCACGATCCATAAACATCTAAGGGTGAAGGGTGAAAGTACGCGTTAATTTACGCCACTTTCAAAGAAATATTCATTTTTCGCAATTTGTTACAAAAAAAAAAAAATAACGAATACGTGGCCCGACTTGCGTGAGGAACGCTCTAAATAATCAAACTAGCTTATAACATAATATGCATGTCCTAAAATAATATACTATATATTCTACACACAATATGAAAAAATGTTTACGTCCGAAATTAGTCGCGGCCATCTCAGAACCAAAATATTTTCGATCGATTGTCGTCAGTTAAATTTTTAATTAATTATGGTAATATGGTTTGTCGCAGCTGTACAAGATCAGTGAAATTTATAATCTCGTAAAGTTGCTATGCGAAAATATTAATTTAATTCCAGATGTTGAAGTCCACATAAACGTTCCATTTTCGTCGTAATATTTCACACCCTTCTTTCTGACTTTGCTACAAATATTCTTGATACCCTTTTCTGAAATGGCACATTTCGATTCGCTTTATCCATCATCTCATACGTCATATTAGTATGAGAACATGTATCCCTTCTTTGGTTCCCAGATTTATACTATACAAAGAAAGGTCACTCAAATCAATATTGGCCAATCACGACGTGCCAACAGCCAGAAACGTTTATTTAGGCGATTTTTTCACTAAAAGTTGTTTTTTGACGACTGACATTATTTAGTTTTATTCAAAGAAACTGTTTCCGAAGTTACAGAGCAAGCATTTTAGAAATCTTGTTTTTCTAGAAAAATACGTGCAGAGATTCACGCCTGCCATCGAATTAAACAGGTTTTAACCAACCGGTATTAGTTCCTCGGAGTTGAAAAAATCTTTTAGAAGCCTTTAGAAGGCTGTGTTGTTATTATTACTTTCTTTGCTAATAAAAAAAAATATTCGTTTTATTAAATTTGGACGAATATGTAAACATGCGCTATATCCATTATCGCACCCTCCTCTAAAAGGCGGCTTGATTTAGCGATGAAAACAAAATTTAGAAGTCTCCATATTAATAATTCTGAGGAATGAGTTCTTCGTTAGATAAAAGCTTTATCTGTATATTTTAACGATATTGAATGGAATTAATTTTTAAAGAACATCAGCAATTCCGTGCACGCCGTTATAAATAATAATAATAATAATAAAGGCGATGTTCATGGAACAATTTTGTTTTTATGAAATATTGAGTGCCTCGAGCTTTTCTCAATTACTTTGATATTTCTGTGATCCAAACGTTGTAATTACGGCGCCGTGTACGAGGCGAGCTCAAAAAGTTCCGAGGTGGTAATGGCACTTTTAATTAAGGATTAGTAACATTTTGTTTTTAGAGTGTTGTATAAACGCAATTTCATTTTGCGTACCGAGAGTGAGTTTTACGAACGGGTTACTGCCGGAATACTTCGTGTGTATTTGTGTCGGTGTAGTTTTCCGGAGAAAAGGTCGGAGAAATTTGGGTAATTTGTAGTAGCGGGCAGTCGTTTCGTTAACGAAGGGTGTAAGTGTGATGTAGTGAGGGCAGGGCCGGCTCCGACCGACGACACCAAAAGCATCGGAACTGCGCCCTCAGTTTTAGTCAATGCGCGAAATAAAAATAGTGTAGCCATCTCGAATTCTCTTTTTTTATTATTACTATTATTATTCTGCAGTATTTCACTTATGAAACAATGTATATATATATGTATATATGAAATATGGGATAGTGTGAAAATTGTTGAAAATGAATTACCTTTAACAAAAACGTGCCTCGTGTGCGATTCATCACGTAAAATTATAATATTCAACATTAAAATTTTCGCTTTACTGAATATTTTCAATAACACATTTCCATAAAATGTAGAGCAAAATAATACATTTTTGATTGGAAACTTTGCAATTATTCGCATATTTTTATCGAAATCTGCAAAAACAAAGTCACCACGATTTTTAAATTTGTTATTTACCACATCAACAGTGTACATTGTAAACTATTGTGCAGTGGAGATGAATACAGGCAGCAATTAATTTTTGTTTATTCACAACTGGAAATTAATTATTAGTTTGTATAAGTGATGTTTTGATGAAAAGTGATTTATTTTTTATTTCTTTCGCTTGATGGCAGCACATGCTATCGATTACTTGCGCAAGAGGTTCTACTACGTTTATTACTCCGGTACTAAAACTATTTTTTCAATTAATAGTCGTTTAATAAAATTTGAAGTGACGTCATCATGGTTCCGGAGAGAATAAATAACGGAAATGTTGCAAAAAACTTATGATTTACAATTTTGAATGTAAAATAACACTGATTTATTTTTTACGGTAATAAATTAGTGACTCATTGGAGTTGCACCCCACGCAGACACGATTCCCATGGTAACGAGGCTGCCAACGCTAAAAGTTGTTTGAATAACAAAATACCTACAACAGTTCTGTTTCTAACTTATACATTTCAAATAAAACCTCAAACTTTGGACAAATAAAATTACAAAAAAAAAATCGCATAATCGAGCACAATAGGTCAAAATTTGACTCGAACACCCACACGAAACATGTTTTTGATTCTAGTATGAAGAACGCGGAAAAATAACACTTGGTGTTCATTATTAAATTGCGTGCGTGTGTTTAAAATGAGAATTGAACGTAATACTTCACAATGCTCTGGATTACATCAATTGAAATCAAATATAATGCACAAAAATTATTTTATATTAAACTAGTGGGTTTATGTTGTGTGTGTTACAAACGGTATTAAATATTCACAGCAGTATTACACATGCATTAAAATATTTTATTTAGCACAATATCAACCTTTTTTTTCACTTTCGGTTTTGCCATTTTGAGAATTTTACGAAACACATTTTCGACTCATAATCATAACTCACTGTTATTAGAAAAATATATTCTTGTTGGGCCAATATATGTTATTATGAAAATATAAATTGGTTGAAATTTATAACATTCTGTTCGCGTGAACAACAAGCTCGTGCGGCAAACTTACTTCATTTTCGCCGATAATCGCCATCATTACGCGTTCCTTGACTGATAGCTTTTTTATCAATTTAACAAACATTTTTGTCGTTTTTCCAATAATATTTTAAAAATAAAAACTCGATTAGAGCGCGCTCTTAATTAATTTTTTGTTTGTTAATTAAGATTTTAGCACGGAACATAAAAATGTCACGATTTTAATGGCGCAAAATGTGAACGAAATACAGTAAACGGTAACCGCTTTGATTTTTATTACTTTTTATGGCCGCTGAAATATTTTTCAAAATTTTGACGACAAAAATTGGTATTGTATGTAAAATTTTTATTTAGAGTTTTCAACGAATTTTGACGTTTTGGAAGTATGCAAAAAACTTTGGTGCTTTTTGAATAACACAAAAACGTCAAAATTTTGCTTATGCGATCTAAATATAGAGTAACCATTTTGGTTTTTCTTATTGTATTAACTTGAGTTACCAAAATTTGTTTAAAAAGTGCACCGTGTGTGTAGAATTTTGAGTCGAGTTTTCGACGAATTTTGGGATTTTGTAGGGTGAAAGAGGCGTAAAAGCAGAAGAGGCAAACCTGTGCACAGCTCGAGTAGGATGAGGACCCAGGACGTCAGCACGAGAAGGCCTGAAGAGCTCCTCGGAGATGGGGTGAGAGTTTTCATGTTGGTGGTCGTCGTTCGAAGACACTACAGAATCACTGCACTACACACTGCGTAAATAATTTTGACATTTTAATCTTATCAGCCCGGGTTATCAACTTACATGTCCACAATTATTAAGGCTTTTCTCCGCTCGACCACTCTAATGCCTCGGTATCTGGGGCATTAAATATCTATCCAGATACCAGCGCGGTAGTGCGCGGAGTTAGTCCTTTTAAATCGAGAAAACCGATCCTCTTTTAGCGCAGTTATGACGAACCATGCTAGAATAGCGAACGATCTTCTCGCTTATTAAATTACACTAGCGGAACAGAATTAAATTAAGTTCACAATCATAAAGGAAATGTTCACACCTTAACTGTGGAGCAAAGCTAATGTTATTTGCTGCTGGGAACGCAATAACGTCTTCCAGAAACAACTTACGCAAAGTTCACTTTCAATTAAAACACCCTGATTCCAATCCGTCAGACCTGAAACAATCAAACCTGATAGACACTCGAGATTTTAAAATAGCTGCAAACACCAATCGCACACATTCAGCATCACCTGCAGGTTAAAAGCTTTCGCTCAGCTTATTCTACAAATAGAAAAAATGCGCCAAAATAAATTGTCAAGCAACAGCGCGGAAAATTCGGCCTGAGCCGTGGCCCGAGGTGGCCAAAATTCCGAGTTTCGCTAAGACCCCCAATTGCATGTCGGGCTGCTCATTACCTGTCGCAACGAGGAATGCGGAAATCCGGAAATGACAACACTTAATAATTAAGGAAGATGCAAAGTATCCGAGGAGAGCAGCCGTGCGGTGCTGTTGGCGGCAAATCCACAGCGACAACTGACACTTGTCATAAATGACAAATGGGTAACGACAGACGCGTCACATGCCAGCACGCGTTTCGCAGAGTGTAGTCGTGGCTTAACTTGTGCGAAGACACTGTACTACTGGCCCGGCTTGAATCTGGTGACATGGCGCAGACGCTCTAAGGGCGCAAGCGTCGCGGTGCACTTTCTCATCCATTATTTTAATGCGATTGCTATAGAATGCTAAATGCCCTTCGATAATCAGCCCCGTAAGTGCTGACAAGAAGTGATATCTCCCTTTTTCTTCGCGAAACGGCGCCGGCTCGTAATTGCCGCGATCGCGTTACCGACACCTTATAATTTAATCCTTAAAGTAGCGGCCACAATTAGTGCTCTGCTCCCAAAAAATAAAACACGAAAGACGAGACGGGGTCGAACCGAGGGAACTAATGACCGATGACAGATATAGCTTTTATTCGGCCCCGGTATCCGCCCGCAGAAGAAAACAGGATGCGGTGGTGCAGTTATCATGGTTCGCCCAAAACTTACCTCAAAGTAGCAAAGCGTCTTGGAAAAACCCCGGTCCTATAAATGAACACCGTCCGTTCCAGTATATGGTCGAATGGTAGATCGTTAGTTCGATTCAATCTTTTTTCTTTCACCCAGTCCCGCAGAGTGGAAATACTTTGCGAAGAACACACCAACAAAAGGACTCAGTGGAGGTAAAAGCGTCCGGACGGGTCCACTTGCGACTTTAGGGGAAGGAAACTCTACTACTTTGCCGCGTTCATCAGTCGGTTGTGGGAGTCTTGACTAAATAGTGGCTCGTTTCGTCTTTTATGAGGTTTTTCAGCAACTCGCCCGCCTGTATACAAAGATGTTGTACCGTTCAATTCGTTTATATTTTTGTCTATAAATTTCTTTATACTGTATACATAGTGGAAATTTTCATTTTTGAAAAAAAAGTTCGGCATCGAACCCAGGACGGTTTGCCGAGAATTCCGCTGAGCCACTGCGCCACGAGCTGATATATTTCGTGGTGGTAATATAACATTATACCGTGCAATTGTTCTTGGGAAAATTTGAACGGTTAGCGAAAAAACTAAAAGTGGATTTATACACTACAAGTATATGAATATATTTTTGTGTAACATTTGAATGATTTTAGAATACCATTCATTCAAATGACGATATCAAATTGTTGGTGGGGATGATTAGCGATACATACAAAATTTGACAGCAATCGGTCCAGCAGTTTCGGAGATTACGTGTGTAATAAAAATGGATACAGACAGACAGACAAACGGAAACGGGAAACTACTTTTTTAGTACTGTAGGACTCCATTACAATTAGTCGAAAGTTGTTTCCATAGAACTTCCCTCGCTCCTGAAATACAATGATAATTTTTTTGAGTCACTCTGTATACGCAAACCCAAAAAATATGAATGGTTCAGCAGATTCAAAATTAAATTGCAAAATTTTTTTTCCAAAAATCTGGACGTTTCGGGTAAAAACTCTATTCGGAGTCATAAACTACATCTACATGATATTCCTAATATAAATACAAAATTTGACAACAATCGAAGTAATCAGTATTTTCGGAGATTATCTGTCTAATATAACATGTGACGGCAGATAGACGGACAGACAGACGGACAGACAGACAGACGGACAGACAGACGGAAACGGGAGACCTATTTCTTCGTCCTGCAGGGGTCATGAACGGTCAAGAAAACGTAGAAAAGTAGAGATTCGCCGACGGACTCGATTACAATACTTCCTTTGCTTACGCTCGAGAAGTAAAGATCAGAAAATGTAAAATAACTACAATTTCTCAAAAAGCAGAAATGATTGAATAAATTCAAAAATTCAAATAAATTCAAAAAAAATCCAAAAAATCCAGAAAATCCAGAAAATAATGTAATGTAATTACATCTAATGTAATTTCTTTCTTTTCTTTTTTATTTGATTCCATATTCTAAGTTAATCAAAATGTTGCTTTCGTCTAATCTGAGTACTTTAAAGTCTGCGTATTTACTTGCTATACCTTCCCTGTTAATGGATTGCTCCGTTGGGAAATTATTTTTAATAATAATAACAATAAAATCTGGAAAATCAGAAGATTCAGAAAATCCCGAAAATCAAGAAAATCCAATAATCCAAAAAATCCAAATAATCCAGAAATTTCAGAAAATCCAGAAACTCCAGAAAATCTGGAAAATCCGGAAAATCCAGAAAATTAAGAACATTCAGAAAATCCCTAACATCCAAAAAGTCCAAATAATCCAGAAAGTCCAGAAAATCTGGAATAACCAGAAAATCCAGAAAATCTGGAAAATCCGGAAAATCTGCAAAATCCAGAAAATCCACAAAATCCAGAAAGTCCAGGTGATTAATAAAGTCCAGAAAATCCAGAAAATAAAAAAAATGATAATAATAATAATACTAGTTTATTTACGGGAACCCGCATGATATTACAGAAAAACAAAAATATAAGAATAATACAAAATAACTAAACTGAACTAACTTAAATAAACTTAGGCAGCGTCTGATTTAATTTAACAGAAACTCAATGTAAATAATGGTAAAAATCAATACTGTATATTCCGCAATGAAACTTTGAATTTTCTGAAAAATACCCTGAACAGTTCCACTTCCTGAGAATTTGCTCCACGCGTTAGGCGAGCAACAGTCGATGAGACTCCATAATTTGTTGGATGTACTGGAGTAAAGAAAAGTGGATTACTTCTAAGACTTTTTTAAGACAATTTAAACCAAAAACATATAACAAATCCTGGAACATAAATAACCGTTAAATAATTTGAAAAGAAATATTAAATCCGTTTTTAGTCTTCTAGTCTCAAGCGAATCTAAAGAGAGTAGATTTCTCATCTGGCAGTAAGTGTAACTATCTTTACTGTCACCCATTTTCCACGCACAAGAAAAAGAATTTTGGATTTTCTCTAGCGACCTAATATGCACCAAATACGTGGGTGACCAAATCACACTGGCGTATTCTAGAACAGACCTTACCAAGGCACAGTAGACAAGCTTATGAGCATCAACGGAAAGACGATATAACGATCTATTAATTAAACCTAACATTTTTGATGATTTACTCAGAACATAATCTATATGTGGAACAAAGCTCAGTTTTTGATCAAAAATTACCCCTAAATCGCGTATCTCCGACACTGCCTTTAGAGAAGTTTTATTAATTCGATAACAGAAATCAGTGTAAGCTGTAATTCGATAAAAAGATATTTTAAAACATTTCTCTGTGTTAAGTTTCATATCATTCCATACACACCAATTATCTATTCGATTCAAATCACTTTGAAAAAGGGCACAATCCAGAACTGACGATATCTCTCGAAATAATTTTAACTCGTCTGCAAATAGAGTATTTTTGAAAAATATAACGAAAGGTAAATGTCGTTAATAAATAGATTAAATAATAAAGGCCCACAATGGGTTCCTTGAGTGACACCTGATTCCACAGAAATGGTTTTTGAAGACGAGCTTCCAATTCTAACAACTTGAGACCTATTTGACATGAAACTTTCAATCCACTGGAAAAACATCTCATCAAAATTCATAGTTCTTAGTTTGTATATTAAGATTTTGTGGTTAACCCTATCAAAGGCTTTCGCTAAGTCCCCATAAATTGAGTCAACTTGTTTACCCTTTTCCAAAGTATCAATTAAAAAATTTTGGTACAAAACCAAATTTGTGGTGGTGGAATGATCTTGACAAAATCCGTGTTGAACATCACTTATTATGTGCTTAGTTGACATTTTTAACTATGTGGAAAGTATATGATCAAAAAGCTTAGACAAAACCTCTGTAATTTGAAATCAATTCTTTATGCCCCGATTTGTGTATTCTGCTACCTACTTAGTGACCGAAACCCTTAGATAGGTCACAGCTCCGGCAGCTCTTCGTCGGCAGGCGTCGTGGGTCATGAACGTCATGAACCGCCGTATTTACCGCTAATTGTATATGAGGCAATTTTTCGTCCCACTCGCGGTGGTCTTGATCGATAAACGATTTTATGGCGGTACCAATTGTCCTATTATTCCTTTCTACGAAGTTAGACTGGGGGTGGTATCTGGCAGTGTACCATATTTTTTGTACTTTGTACTTGGTGGCCAAATGCTGGAATTGCGTGCCGGTGAATTGAGTACCATTATCCGCGATTATACATACTGGGGCACTCCAAAGACAAGGAAAAGTCGTTTTTCCAAGATTGGGACGATAGAAGAGGAAACTGCTCTCTTCAGTGGAAAGAGAAGCGAAAATTTGGTAAACCAATCGCTCACTACAAGCAGATAACTATTACGTTTACGGGAAAGGGGCAGTGGTCCCACTAAATCTATGGCAATTATCTGCAAAGGAAACGGTACATTTTTTCTTGGCCCATGAGTCCAAATGGTAGGAAATTGGGTGCCTTATGTTTGGCCCAAATTTCGCAGGCTGTTAGGTATTGACGGACATCAGACTTCATACGCTCACGAAGTCGAGATAAAGTTTTAAAAAAACCAAGATGCGCTGCCGTGAGTTGGTCGTGACACTTTAGTATTGATGCACGTTTGCTTTTCGGAACTGGTATTTTCCAGACAGGAACATTTTCTTGTTAGAGGCAGCCTTAACAGGAAAATGCCGGAAAATTACTCCCTCTTTCACGGACCATTCCTGGAATTGGTTAGGTTCACTTTCGATTCTTGCGCGAAAATTGATATACCCACCATCTAGATCGTCTTCAGAGACGGAAAGTGAAGAGATGCTGTCTATAGGCGCACGAGGCAAAGCGTCGGGGACGACATGGGATTCGCCCTTCCTATGGAGAAGGTCGAATGAGTACTGCTGCAACCACATAGCCCACACTGAAAAAAGTCGTCGTGAATTCACAAATCTAATACATCATTTTTCAGGTGAATTTTACAAGAAATCTAATGCGATATTTAATTTCTTTGTAATATTACAAAAAACGCAGAACTTTTGCCGTACTTACGGTAAATTTCCTTTTGATAAGGTAATTTTAATTAATTTATGTACAATTGATCAGTAAATATACAATAAAGAATGTAATATTTCCATCAAATTGGTAAATTTACCTTGGCCAGTTGTAAATAAAGAGCAACGTTGTGAATTCGCATCGAAACCAGTATATTTACAACGTGTATGTAATTTTTTCTGCTTGCGTGCGCATATTCGGTTAAAGTGACGCATTATTACTTGTGTTGTCTGGACAAACGTGTGGTCTCCTCGTGTACAGGTAAGTCTAAACTTCATACCCGCCATACTGATTTGCATTATTTGTAATTGAAGATTTGAAGATGTTTACTTGTGATATTTGTAAAATGAATCTTAAATCGATAGAGAAATATCAAATAGATCAAAAGTTTCATCGCAACATGACTGGAGTTAGATTTAAATGCCTACAGATTGGTTGCACTTTAAATTTTAAGTCATATAATCGTTTTAAATTTCATGTATACAGAAAACATAATTATCCTAGAAATCAACAAAAACGTTTAACTTCTCAAATATCTTATAGCTGTAATGTGATCAAATGTGATTACAAAAACGATGTTAAAAAAGAGTTTATTGCTCATGTAAATAAGCACATTGAAAGAGGGGTTACAATAAAATGTCCACTGTCAAGCGAATGTAATTCTGTATTTTCCAGAGTTACGATTTTCAAGCAACATATCTTTAGGAAACATTTTTTGAAGTCATCCCTGAAAAACGAATGTGAATATGAAGACACCCAGTCAGATATTAATTTGCCATCAACTAGTAAAAGTATAACGACAAATATAGAGTATGTTGAAGAAAAAACACATGATAGCGATGATTTGTCAGAATGTTTTACTGAAAATTTGGAAGAGGTCAGTTTAAAATTACTCAGTTCATTGTACTTAACATTAGAATCAAAATTTTTTCTGTCAAATAAATCTTTACAATTATTAATCAACGGACTCTCTGATGTTAACGATCTAAACACAAATTTTATCATTAAAAATTTACAAGCTTCTAACTTCGAAGTTGAGAAAAAAATTATTGAAAATAATTTGTTTAACCTAGCTCACAATTCTAAAGGCGGTAAGCTAAGAAGTAAGTTTTGTAGAAGCAAGTATTATAAGAAATATTTTAATTACGTAAGTCCTGTGTGCGTTGAATTAAATCAAAATTCGAAATATTTTTATGTGCCCATAATAGAAACAATCACAGAATTAATGAAAACAGAATCGTTTTATAAACAGTTTCATAATAAAAAAAAACGTTTCACTAAATACTGATGTTTTTTCAGATATTCAGGATGGAAGTTGCTTCAGAAATAATATTTTTTTTAAAGAAAATGTTGAAGCCGTTCAAATTATTTTATATCAGGATACTTTTGAAATATGTAATCCTTTAGGTGCTTCCAAAAAAAAAACATAAAATTATAGGCCTTTATGCTATATTTACAAATCTCCCTACTTGGCACCGATCTCAAGTTGAACATATTCAACTACTTGCATTAATTTATGAAAAAGATGTAAAACAATTTGGATTTGCAATGGTTTTAAAAAATCTACTTCAGGACTTGAAAAAACTTGAAGAAGGTGTTAATATCCAGATATCATGCTCTGAAGTTAAATGTTTAAAAGGAGCACTGGTAGCTGTAGTTGGTGATAATCTTGGCAGTCACCAAATTGGCGGCTACAATGAAAACTTTAGTTTATCTGGATTTTTTTGTAGATATTGTTATATTAACAAAGTAAACAAAAATGACGGTTTAACAAAAATATGTGAACGTCGAACAAAAAATTCCTATATTTACGATGTTAATATGAGTTTAGCAACTAATGGATCTTATAGAGGTGTAAAATCTGATTCTGTTTTTAATACATTAAGCTTTTTTCATGTCGCTAATCCTGGTTTACCACCATGTATTGCACATGATCTTTTCGAAGGAGTTGTACAATCCGATTTAATATTAACTCTTGATCAGTTGGTTAATGCTAAAGAAATATGTTTCCAAGAATTAAATTCTACATTAAAAGTCTTAAAATTTGAAGGAGAAAAAAAAGTCGATATACCACTGCTAAAAAAATCCGAGAGACTTTCAGGTACAGCTCATCAAAATATGTGGTTAATAATAATATTGCCGTTTGCACTAGAAAATAAAACATTAACAAATAATAAAGCATGGAATGCTATTTTAATTCTTAGGAAAATAGTTCTGTTTTTATTAAGTTACAAAGTCTCAGTGGGTCAGATAGCTTATTTAAAAGAGTTAATAATAGATTATTTACATAAACGCAAAGAAGTACTACCACAAGAATCTTTAAAACCAAAACATCATTATTTATTGCATTATCCACAACTGATACTACAATTTGGGCCATTGAGATATCTATGGACCATGAGGTTTGAAAGTAAGCATCAGTACTTTAAACGAATTGTCAAACATTCAACGAATTATAAAAATGTTTTATATTCTCTTTCTCATAAACACCAATTGTTACAGGCTCTGTTGTATTCACAAAATACTTTGTTCAGCACCAAAGTAATAGCAGATGAATCCCAAATCTACAATTCGAATAATTATCTGCCGACTCTATCCACTAAAATTGAAGGTGCTTTTAAAACTACAAAATGTTTTGTATCTTCAAAAGTCATATTTAGAGGAATTACTTACCAAAAACATGCCGTAGTTTGTTTTGGTGTTGACGATTATGGTGCATATAAATTATGTTCGATTCAATACATAGTTATTGATGAATTTTTTGATAACATTTGTTTCATTGGAACTACATTAAAAATAACATATGATTGTGAAATAGGTTTGTATTACAACACTGATTCTAATTTTAAAAATCAAAATTTGTCAGTTGTAAATTATGATAGCTTAATTCATCCAGAACCATTGCTCCAAAAAACCGAAAGTAACAAAAAAACTGTGTATAGTTTTAAGTCAGAACCATTCGAGAATTTGTAAGTTGTGTAAGTTTTAAGTTTTTATTTAGGAGTATTAATTTTATTTCGAAGTCTGAACATTTGTTTGTCTTTATTTTAGCATAGCAATTTTAACAGTATAATATGTTACTTAAATTTACCCATAACCATCATTGCTCAGAAAGAATACAGTAGGTAACAAAAGAACTGTAGGTAATTGTTGTAAGTATGAATCATTAGAAAATTTGTGAGTTATTCTTTAAGTGTTCCTTTATCATATTATTAGCATAATAGTTTTAACAATGTAATCAATTATTAAAATATAAAAAAAAAAATTCTAATATTTTATATTTTAATAATTTAATAATTTATGTTTAGCAATAAACTGGGTGTTGTGTTTTGTTTAGGATGCATTTATTCAAAGTATGGGACCAAATACGTACAAAGAAGGGACTAATCTTAATAAAAGAACCTGGAAATGTTTACGTTGATTTAATATTAAAAGGTAAGTTATAAATATTATTTTATATTCAGACATCATTGTCTTTTTTCAGCATCTCAAAAACTTGAAATTAATGGCGCGACTGTTGTACTAGAATCAGATGGAACACCAGTTGAGGAAGAGGAAATATTAATTGCTGTAAAACATGAAACTTTAATTTTGTTAGAACCGGGTCAAGTTTGGTTGTCGTCTCAATCCCAGTGTGAAATAAGTGAATCATCCAGTGGTCTCAATAATCATTCTTTCATGTCACTGACTTCAACAGAGACTATTGCTTCCACTAAAAGTAACGAATGTATCAGTGGTGCAACGGAATTTTTGAATAATGACTCGTCTTCTTTGGATTGCACCATACAAGCATCTAATTGCAATTTAGAATTTTCCTGGACCAATTTTGTAATACCTTGGGAGAAAATTCCACAAGATATGCTCCAATGTTGTGCCCAAGGCAAACGGGACAAATATGCTATTACTGAAATTGTCCACATTGTTGTAAACGAAATGAAACAAATCAGTGAATCGATTCCGTCAAAAGCTTTTAAAATCGTTTCTTTTAAAATGGTCGATAAATATCCCGCAACCTTTAGAGATTACGACGATGATGGTGTGGTTCTGGGAGATGGTACTGCTAGTTTAAAAACAAAATTGCAAGAACGGTACCATTACCTAAAAAGGCCGCATAAACGGCCGGTATCCACATCACCTGAAACACCACTACATCTTGCCAAAATTAAGAAAAACGCAACGGCAGGATGCGCCCAATGGGCACCACCTTATCAAAAAGCTGGCGCTGCAGCTAAAAACAAATTAAATACCTTCTTAGATGATGCTTCAGACGAGTTTTTCCACCTTTTGGAAGAAACTTTTGCAGAACAAAGGGCGTTCATAAACAATGTCGATCCTCCAAGTATCACTAACATAAAAGACCAATGGCCCGTCCTTTTTAAAGTAGAAGCCATAAAATGGCATTTTAACAAAGTTACGAACGGAAACATAAGCAATCTTACAACGAATTTACAATTAAAAGCAGAAAAAATTGTAAATTTTGGCTTACAACATAAAATTATCATCAGCAAAGACGTAAGACGGGATTCGGCAGAAATAATTGCTTTAGAACTGTTTGCAAGATATTTCCAGGAAAATATCTATGGGGCCTTTTACCTCAAATTTCAGGTATACAATGTCTTTGTCAGCGATTAATTATTGTTTATTATCGTGTTCTTTAATATTTTAGGATGAAGCTATGATTGAAATTACACAAAACGAACCGTGCATTATCAACTGTAAGCGTAAAAAAAATTCTGCAATCTGATACTTTTTACATACGAGTTTCAATTTTAGGTACTGTCGAAAATCAGTTCTATATATATATGGAAAAAGAAAGGGTGGTACAGTGCAAAGACTTTTTTCAAGCTTTAGAATGTTGCTTTTCTTTGTACTTTATTTTTAATTTACACTACCCGAAGGAGACGTCCACATTTCTCGAAATGATTCAGAGATATTTTTTAAAAATCCATCCCGACAGTGGAAGCAAATCGCGCAAGTTATCAGCCTCCAAAAAAAAGGTGCTCAGTCTCATGAGGAAGTTAAGAGACATTTAGACAGATATATGTTACTTATAGGTTAGTTAAGTTTGGTTAAGTTTAGATATAGGTATGTTTTCTATTAATGTTTTTTTATTTTGATATTTTGTCATATTTACAATAAATGTTTACACAATTTTTTGTGCTTTTTTACACTAAACAAGAATAAAAATAATAATAATAATAATAATAACAATAACATATGGTATATATACAAAACAACCTAAATTTTACTGTTTTTATTGTAAAAATACATTACAAACAGAATAGTAAACTTACCAAATAATTTACAAAACTGTTGTAAAATTACTTTTTATTTTTCACAGTGACAAGTAATTTTTAAATTAGCATTGTAAATTTACAGCATTTATCAGGGCAACCGGTAACCAACGATAATTACTGTAAATTTACAATTTTACTTTTTTCAGTGCACCGAGCGAGGCGACCGGTGGGGTCTTTTAAACGGTTGAACCACAACAGGGAATACTGGTCTGTAATCACGGAAAAACGGGTACCTTCAACGTATGGCCTAAACTTGTCTATACAAAAAAGGAACGCTAAGAGCTCTTTCTCTGTCGCCGAGTAATTCTTTTTACTCGTCGAAAGAGAACGACTAATAAACGAGATTACACTTTCTTTACCGTCAATCATTTGGGTTAAGAACCCACCTAGCCCGCAATCAGAAGCGTCGCACTGTATAATGAAACGCTCATTAAAATTCGGACTAGACAAAATAGGTGCGCACACAAGGGCATCCTTAATCTGCTGAAACGCGTTGTTGGCTTCCTGCGACCATTCGATCGGTTGCCGCTTTCCCTTCTTATGAATCAGATAACTTAATGGCGAGCAAATGCCCGAGAAATGCGGTATAAAACGCCTGTATTTCGAGGCTGAGGGAAGTTCACCATGATCGACACCTTGTCGGGATCCGTTCGTAACCCTTTCTCGTCCACCACGTAACCTAGGAATTTGAGCGAACTACGGAAAAATTGGCACTTGTCAAGATTGATGGTAAGATTAGCCTCGACCAAGCGTCTATGAACTTCTTGAAGAAGCTCGATATGTTCCTCAAAGGTGGAAGAACAGCAATGATGTCGTCCAAGTAGACAAAGAGGTGTGGCTCAAAACGGGGTCCAAACACGGCATCCATGAGACGATATCGAAAAAGCTGTTTTTTCTTTCGAGGCATCATTAAGTGGCACTTGCCAGAATGCTTTGTTAAGGTCAATAGACGACATAAACTTAGCATTTCCGAGCATGCTTAGAATCCGAACTACGCGAGGCACGGGATAAGAATCGTGCTTGGTAACCTGATGCAAACGGCAACGATCAAAACAGAAACGTGGTTCTTCATTCTTCTTATTGACTATCAATACAGGTGAGTTCCAGGGACTACGAGAAGGCTCAATGACACCAAGAGTTAACATAGAGTCGACGTTTAGCACGTTCATGACGTTAGGCGAAAAGGGGTATTGTCTTAACTTAAACGGTTTAGCGTTACCAGTATCAATAGTAAAAGTGATTTTGTCGGTTGAACCCAATCTTTTCTCGGTGCTGATTTCGCGAAATAAAGAAACTATCTCGTCAGCTTGTTGGACCTGATCTCTCGAAAGGGGGACACTAGTTGAAGACAAAACACTCACGACTATTGATTTCCCACGTCATATCAGAAAAGTTGAGGCTTAAACGAAACAGGTTGCAAATATCCCTTCCAAGGATGAGAGTTTGGATGGAGTCTGGCACAACTAGGATACGAGCAACGCGAACATGATCCCCTAATCTAACCGGAATATGGACATAACCGGGGACAGGTTTAGAACGTCCGTCGACCGTTACTATGCGGCAACTAGGTTCTGGTTTCTTCACCTCTAAATTAAATAAATTTCTCGATAAGATAAAGTCCTTTACCTCCAAACACAGAAACTGACGCACCTGTATCAACTAACGCAGCGACTTTTTCGCCACAACTATCTATTGAAACGTACGGTCTAACGTCAGGTTTCTTACTTACAAAGACGGGAGTCACATTATTTTCTGGAGGTAAGGTAGAATCCTTAAAGAACGGGGACACAGTCTCGAGCCTGCGTAACCAATCACCCCTAAAAATGTCTTCGGTATACTGTGGGCGCGGTTTTTGAACAATTAGGACATTGAGTCAATGTGACCTCAGGTTTTCCGTATCTGAAGCAGAATCGACGTCTCTTCTGTGTGCAACTGGCGTAACTATGATTAGGTAGCCGACAATTAAAACATACGGTGGGCTCTCTTGGCCCTTCAGAACGTCTATTAAGTTTGCCCTGTTTAATGTAGGAAGGCACGGGAGTTTTTGACGCCGTAGTCTCCGCGATGGCAGCCGGACATTTATCTACTTCGTAGGCCAACTCGGGCTCGATCAGACTAGTTTGAGACCGGGGTGACGCAAAGTGTCGCGAAGTAGTTGCTTGGGCCGCTATTTCTAACTTTTTAGACAATTCTACAAGACTATCCACGGAGTTGATATCATGTAAAGCAAACTGAGAAATAAATTGAACAGAGTGCGCATAAACGAGACATAGATTACGATAGGTTCGTCCTTGCCCTGGTGACGAGACTTAATCTCATCCCATAACCTGTCATCGTATTGAGGAGGTAAAAATTGCGACTTCAGCAGAGGTTATTCTATGAAGAGGTATTAATAGAAGAAACAAATTATGTGGGTGTTGCTACGTTAATTTCAAATCTGATTGAATTTTCAGGAGGTGTATCTGATACTTCAGCATCACAATTATATTGGTATCCAGACACTGCAGATTCAGCAGGTACATCTCAATATAAGTATGATGCGCAAAGTAAATCTGAAAAATTTCAAGATTTAGACGTCGATATAAAAACTCTTGTTTCAAAAATGACAAATAATTCTGCATTTAATGAAGGATATTTGGAGAGATGGTTGTTAACAAAAGATGAAAAAAACGATTACAAAATTTATTCCTTTATCTAAAATTTTTCGATTTGTACAAGAATGTAACAAAGTTTTGAATGCAAAAATTCGCACTGAATTACGCAAAAATAGAGTGAAAAATATACGTATTACATGCTAAAGTTGATGGAAATTATGATTATGAAATATCTGATATTAGTTTATGGATTCCAATAGCAAAATCCTCACTAGAAACTGAAAAAATATTATCTTCATTATTAGTTAGCAAATCTAACTTTCTTTGTGGATGGAATGCGCTTAACTGTTACCGTAGTAATTTGTGGTCTTCTGGAAGTGGAAACTAGCGCGTTGTAAATAAACAAAATAAAATATCTAGAGTTTATACAGTTTTTCCTAGAGCTGATCGAAATGATAATTTTGCCAAGACAATGATGATTTTTGATAAGATGAATTTAAAAAGAATAAATATTAAAATCAATGGTTACCCCCATATTCTACTTATGAATATCTGGTAAATAATGAGGATTTACAACGTTTGTATGCTGCATTCCTTTCATGTAATTATAAAAAAGATTTGGACGAAGGCACGTGTGTTGGTTATAAAGATTTTTGTAACCGATATTTAGTTGTTACTTTTGATGTAACGAAAGAAAATGATGAAAATTTATTTAGTAAAACAAAATCTTCTGAACTAGAAGTTAATTGGAAATTAAAAGATTATCAAAACGTTAATTACTATATATTTGCTGCAGTTGAATCTCAAAGAATGGCAAATATGAATATCATAGATGAAAAGATTTACTTGTAAATGAAGTAGAGAGTTCGCTGAGTTCGCCTTTGGCCAGCGGAGCAATAGTCCCTTTTAGGGACGCTCACGAGGCAGCGGAGTTTTTAATTAAATAAATGACTGATTATAAAGTATATTTGTCACCTAATCAAATAAAGAAACTCCAAAGTTGTAAAGATAAAAGAATAGATTGTAATATAAGATTCGATTTAACAGAAAGACCTAATAAAATTATTTAATTAAGAGAAAAACAGACTGATGAAATTAGAAAATGTAAAAAAGACAAGAAAAAATATTGTGATATCAAATTTTCTCCAACCCAGATAGGTGGATTTTTACCTGCTTTAATTCCAGCAGCAATAGCTGTAGCCAAAGCATTGGGATTAGGTGCAGCTGGTTATGCAGGTACTAAAGTAGCACAAAAAGCCTTCGGAGATGATTTAAAAAAGAATAAAAAAAAAGATGAATCAGGCATAATTAATTTTCAACCCTCTAATTGTTACGACTCACACTGGGTATGTTATGTAAACAAACCATATTTAAGAAATATTTTATATTTTGACAGTTTTGGAATCTCTCTACCAGAAAAAATTAAAAAATATTTATTAAGTAGCGAAAACAATATTGCGTGGAACAGCACACAATTACAAATGAATTCTTCTGTTTTATGAGGTCAGCCGCCAAATATACCTCTTTGATTTGGTGCTGTTTTCACTTTTTTTGTATGCGCCAATTGGTCTGGTCCAGAAATAAAAAGCCATTTTGAGGTGTTTAAAAACAAGACATCTTGTTAGTTTTTTAGGGCGTCCTTGAAGTCATTTTGCATTAAGTTGAGAGATTTCAACAGTTTTTCGTGTGCCCAATTTTTGGTACTTGGGGGTGCATGAAAGTTACTGCTTTTTACAGGGTTTTAGGTCTTTTCCAGTTGTTTTCTTTTGGGAGAACAGCTAATTTTTTAGGATTCTGCCTTGTTTTTTGAAGACGCCAAATGTCCTGGTCCAGAAGTAAAAAGCCATTTTGGGGTGTGTAAAAACAAGGTATTTTGTTAGTTTTTTTAGGGCGTTCTTGAGGTAATTTTGCATTATTTTGGGTTGAGGATATGATGTTAACGGTTTTTTTGTGTGCCCAATTTTCGGTGGTCTACACATATTTGGGTACTTTTGGGGTGGATAAAAATTAATGCTTTTTGAGAGGTTTTAGATATTTTTCGGTTGTTTGCTTTTGGGCGAAAAGGTAAATTTGTAAGATTTTGCCTTGCTTTTTAAGACGCCCTGGCCCAGAAGTAACATTTTATACTCTACTATTAGAGTTTATATCTCCGGGTCACAACGTCCTAAATCCGTAGCTGTCACCCGTCACTTTTAATTTAACTGGAAAATGCGCTGTATAAACTTATAAAACGATCAAATTGGACAGATTCCTGTCTTGATCGTGTTAAGTCGTTGCCTACCATAGACGACGAATCCCATTAATCAAACATGACTTTTGTTCAAATAAAACACTGAATTTTTTAGAAAGCGTACGAGCATGTTGCATTTCTCATTCATATGGAGAGATGTAAACGTGCGTCCTCGACATATGCACATATGTCGGCCGCATTTTAACTTAAAAACTATCTCTGGGTATTAATTTGAATAAAGTTGCTTTTATTCAGAGCTGAAAACTAGTTAACTGCGACGGTTTAAATACGTAATTGCGGATGTAAATAATACAGGCGCTAACTTGTTATTGTTCTCAAGCGAAACCGCGGTACTTATAACCAACTAAGCGGGATAAGAGGTAATCGTGATAAAAAAATCATTTACTCGCAGACACATAATCAACAATAGTTGAAACTTGAACCACAAATAAAAGTTGAAAGAAAAAGTGTTTATTTCGAGTCGATATTGAATGCAAATTGTGCTAACGAAATTATGACGTGTCGATATCATGTTTGTAGACTGTCTTGTGAGACACAGTGAAGATTTCAAGGCTGTTTCAGCACAGAATCTTAGTTGGTATTTCTTTGATGTACCTCCATCGAATACTGTATAGCATTATTAATGCTACGACCTTCGCAAACTTAATCAAAATTTGCCAGAAAATTTTCAACGGAGAGAATCTATTACAAAATTAATAACTCTCATCTACCCATAATTATTTCCACTAAACTACACTTCTTACACTACACCATTAAAATTTATAAACGCGCAACCTAATAAACAGGACGAAAACACCAAAATTTTAATTTATGTAAGTTCCATCAGCGCGCATTCGCTCCGCTTTACTTCGATTTGTCTTCCGTTCCTCAAATCTAAGTTTGTTTTGCGTCCACAGAGCGCAAAATTTTTTGTATTCAAATATTTATACCAATGTAAATATTTCATTTTGTTTACTCAGCTCACACCACCTCTGTATGCATTTCCCTTCGTATTTTCAACCGATATATTCGAGATCGGAAATATAAAACCTTAGTCCTTTTACGAAATCATTAAGTTGTTTCATCCTCATCATACAAAGCGTTATCGTATTCATGCCTCCTGCGTTTTTTCATTTCTCGATTTAATAATATCAAAATCTCTTAAAATTCAACTTACAACCTACAAGTATATCGCCATATGGATCTTGCCTTCGCCCCGACATGTCTGTCTTTTACTGCCACTCACAGCGTATTTTTTTCAGCATCTCCTCATCTCCTAATGTACACAAAGACGAAGCATGTGAGAATGTCATCATACGTTGTTATCTAAACAGGGAGAATAGCGGGCTTTCACCCGGGTTTTCCTGCTGCAGCTGTAGAAAGCAATACATGAATACAGCTCGCTTCGCTCGATTTGCGAAAGAACAAGCTTTTTAGATTTTTTTTGTAATTTTTTAGTCTTAAAATTAGAGGTGGATTTATTGCACCCCACTACGACACACTCGTAAAAATTAGCCCATCGAAGCTGTTTAAAATGTCTGTGGTGTTGTTGGAATTGTTTCCGCGTCGGCTGCAAATATTCCGTAGTGTTGGCGCCTGGCGATGGCGTAGGTAATTACCTGTAAGTAGTTCTAAGATGGATTCAGTCCTCCTTAATGGAGATTTTCGCATAAACCTGGAGCAGGAAGTTGTGCGGTAAAGTTTGCAACAAATTGTGGATGAAGTGATTTAAGGGTTAATAATTGCGTATAAACAAAGCGAGATGCAACTTAGTACTTCTGTTGCGAGCGTCTACTTGTGCCCACGCCGTAAATTATAGTTCGGTAAGCGTGAATCGGGAACATATTTAATGAAGAAAATGTCTTAAGAGGTTCTCGTAAGCCCTGCCCACGCGCCTGGTCGATAAGTATAAAATGTAGAGTAAACAATACACAATACAACACTCCATAGTGAAGAGAATCCTTTCCTGATTAATTTTCTAAGTGGGTGTAATTAATTTTAATAAGTCGTGAGGTTAAAGTCATATCGATTAAACCGGGTTATAATAACACGGATAAGTTTACATTTTCGGGGTTGGAAGTTGTTTTCGTCACTACGAAGAAGGAAATATTTATGTTAACTGGTTAATAAATCTAGGAACAATGCCCTGTCAAATACTTCGGGAAGATTCTTATTGTAATTAAACGCTGAAAGCTTCTTGGCGTAAGGGAATTTCATGTGGTATGTGTAAGATAAATACGCCAAAACATAAATCTACCCTCGGCTATCGTTAAAGTTGAATAATAAGGGACGGTTCTTAGATTTCATGGTTGAGATCACACACGTTAAAGTTACTTTGTTTCCAAATATTTACTACCTTAAACGCTCTAAGCGAAGCTGCTTGAGGCTGAACTCAAAGAAGCCGTTTACACAACGCCATCTTACAATATGGTTCAAACATATTTGCTATGTGCCGACGCAATATCGTCGTAGAACGTTGTCGAGCACGTAACTACACGTAGCTACGCTGTCTTTTTTCTCGACCGACTGAGGATCCTAATGACTGCGCCATTTGTATGAATATCGTTCATCACTCGTCATCTTTGTGTAAATATGATGGGATTTCGGTCCCTAAAAACGATACGCCCACGGCAATAAAAAATATTTTATTATCTACTTGTCTACACGTGCAGGTCTAAACCACAATACACGAATGGAACTGAGATCTTGTTTAAATTTTATTCAAAAAATATGACATGTTTCGCGTATTTTGTATCCATATAAAGTCGTAATGGAGCAAAGTAACGTAGGAAAGGAAGTTAGCAGTTCCGCAACAAGTATTCCAAATGCACGACAAGTTTACGTTAATTTCTAAAAGTTGACGAGCTTAACTAATCTATGCATAGCACGGCTAGTTCCCGCCCCTTGAGACGTTTTTTCGTGGCTGCGACAGAAAAGTTGCGGAAATATCAAGGGAGTGGGAATTAACAATTAAGAAATTAAATTATTGTTAATGTTGAAGCAAATACAATTATCAATTACCGCAATTCGGTATTCGGTTCATGGTTACGACTGCTAGGTGCCCTGGAAATATGCTTTACCCTCCGGCCCAGTACTTTGCGGTGAAAATAAAATACTGGACAATGTTTGCCGCCTTTACGTTCAATTTGTATGTCGGGCACGGAGATTTTGGGTCAAGGGGTAAAAAGAGAAAGGATTGCTTGAAATGTTTTTTCTATTTTTGTTATACTATGCAGTTTTTTATCGGTCACTCGGACCAGTATTTTGCATTTTCGGGATACGCCGAGCTTTCATCCTCATGAGATTATTCGAGCTGGTTGGATCTGTTCGTGCTGGATCTGGATTTACGTATATTATGATTTGTTTTTGCTTCCTCTCTTTGGTTTGGCACATCGCAACTTTTACAATTACGTATTTAACCTTGTCACACTCTGAAAGAACATTTCTTGACACAGATAACCCTATTATTTAATATCGATCACACATGAGCTACAATCGTGCCTTCTTATCGGGTCTCAAGTTAGAACCATCTTCACAAAGAATCCATCCATAGGTAAAGTCATGGTGAGGCTTGAAATCGATCCCAGAATTGTCTGCAAAGGGGACATCTATAAACGTTGTCTCTTTGCTGCGACCGTCAGCGCTATCCAGCTCGAACCTTAGAAGGCAAAGAAAGCAATCCAAGAGAAGCTATAGTATCATGGGATCAATTAAAATATGCAAAAACTTACAGCTCCGAGGGGTACGCGCCATAACATTCCTCACAGAAGATATAGCTTCCTAAAACCCGCGTTCCTATCCAACGTATTTACGGGTTTGCGGATTCTAGTTTTCAGGCGGCACGGCACGTTGCGGTCCCTACGTTGACAGGTATCGCAGAAGCCAGTACAGGTAAGACTTGAATCTTCCCAGCAAATTATTTAGTTTGAAAAGTCAAACCTTTTTAGTTTTTAATTCACACTATTAGAAAAAGATTACGATCGAGTTTTATCGCTGTAAAATGAAAGTTTCTCTTCGCATAATTGAAGTCGTAGAAATTAATTTTCACGTAATGCCTCTAGCGCATCGTAAGTTATTCTTTTATTTTCGACGAATTTTTGCAGGAGAACGTCGGAATCGCGGCGCTTTTTAGCGTTTGGTTTTCGTTCGTGTCTACGAAGTGATGCTTTTTGTATTGCTTTTATGTCTTGTAAAACTGAAGTCAAAAGCGAGTGCTCGACTTGCGAAATTGATGTTTATTAATTTTTCTGTAGGTGGGACATAAAAGCTCTGAAAGTTATACATTGGATGAAGTTAGAATATGAAGTGATGAGCAAAATTCAGTAATCGAGAAAAACAGAAGCAGAGCTTTGAAAGTTGAAAAGTTGTACCTTACATATTGTAATAATAAGACGATGTTTAATTTAACATGCTTTCTTCCAGTTTGTTCGTCAAGAGGATCAAAATTTCTTCTTAATTTCGTAATAACTTCTCTTTAATCTTTCCGCATAACTTACTTCCACCCTCGGCGAGTGAACTTCAAAAAGAATTTTATGCTTTTTAAATAATCATCATTAAAAAATACTTTAAGCCCGCAAAAAACGAACACGGTAAATGGAGCTTTTACAATGTGTCGATTATGGTGGATGTGTGCAACTAACATTATAATCTAGTGAATTTTTATAGCATCGCGTTAATAAAACGTTTTACTTTGTAGTTTAACGATGTATGGAGTTTTATGAATGCGTGAAAGGCGGACCACATTTAAATGAAAAAGTTTTTATGGCGATCGTCTAATATTCGGGTGCAATCTGGTGTAGATTCTCGATTTTTACAATACGTTGATTTTTGAGGCACTGGTACGTTTGACGTATATATTGCAATATTTTATCGCTATAGCATGCGATATATGACATGTACGTGTATATCGATTTTACACTTCACTAGACTCTCAACACGCGGCATTGGCTCGAGGGACTCTCAAAATGTTGTCCGAAATGCATTACCGACACCTTCACTCGATTGCATGACATCACTCCCGCTAATAAACCGGTTCTACGAACAAAAACGCCCGCGATTTTTGAAATGAAACCTATCGCTAATTGATCTAGCGTTTCAATTAGAAATGGAAAACAGTTTTCGTAGATTTTTCAATTTTTTATTTATTTTATTCAGTCGCGGCGCATTTTGATTTCCATTTGCGTGCTACTCAACAATATGACGTAGAAGTTAAATATTTATGAGTAATTTCTACATACTCGTGTAGTCGAAAATACGATTAGCTAATACTTTCGCCGTAGCGAAATGTTGCCGTTTTTACATAATACCCCACGTCTCTGCAATTACCGAACACATAAAACATGGCATTTAAGTGATTTAGTGTAATGTTTTCGTTCTTAAATCGAATAAAAGGAATTTGTCCGATATTTTAAGCTAACGCCGAGATAAATTACATTCCGAGATCTTTGAAATATTTTTCAGCGCATATTGATTTGTATAATAGAGTTTCTCTTCAATGATGTCGTATATCAATATAATGTTCGGCCCCGTTACACAATGATATTACCATCAACTCTATAACGTCCTATCCGGCATTTGAATAACTTGGGCCATTCCGGCAAACTTTTATAGAGCATGTATTCGACTTTGTGAATTTGCCGTATTAACGACCCATTAATAAGCCTAAAAAGGGGTTTTCGCTGGAAACCAGCTATGTAATATACCCTGCAAGATATTTTGATGATGAAGTCTGTACTTTCCCAAGTTGTTAACTTCTTCTGAAGCAGCAGGGATCAAATAGTTTACAATTAATTGCTTTCACTCTTGGCCAAGCTCCCAACTTCCAAAGTATTCATTCAAACCAGAACCTAAATACGGGCACATTTTTGCGATCCGATAACGCTAATTAATCCAAAAATAGCACCCTTCCGGAACACCTTCTTCGTGTGCGGTGGCGGATCGACAAAAAAGCCGTCGTGTTTGTGATCCGAAGACAGAGATCTGCAATACGATATCTGCCGCGGCGTCGGAATGGAACTATTGTTCACGCACTAATCGCACAAAAGCTCTCTTATGTGTGCTTCTACAGATGTCTAAGCACAAACAACTCTTTTCTTTTAGACACAATAATGGACTTTTATAACTTACCGAACGAATTGGTCAAAGGCATGCTGTCGTCTTCTTTTATTAGATAAAATGTACAGCGCACGATATAAAGCTATTTCGCGGTTTTGTTTTAGATAATGGAACCGTCAAAAACGAAAACAAACCTTTCCATCTATTCAGCGCTACTTCCTACTTAGCGAGGGTTTTCATATATAGTTCCCTAATTGGTCCCGATTGGCAGAGATTACAAGAAAATGGGACAAACGGTCGCTTGGTTATAATTATATCGATTTAATTTTCGGAGTTCCAGGGACTACGCTGAAGAGATAGTACCTCGATTCCCTCCGGCGAAACTCTATTAATCCAAGATGTTAACTTTATTGTCTCCCTCATCTATAAAATTGCAAAAATGAGGCCCTCGTTAAGCCGCTTGCATCAAAATGTAAAGCACATCCTTCTTCTTCTCGTTCGGTAAACAGCATTACTTCCGCCAGACATTAGTAAGAAGTAGAAAATTACTCGTAATAGAAAGTCATTTATCAAATTGTTGCACGCACTTTTTCCACGAAGACCCCTATGGAATTTCGGGCTGAAGTCAACACAGCCGCCATCTACCAGCCAAGGGCAAGTTTACCCTTCGCTCGAGTACAAATTCCTTCCCTTACGCGCCAACGTTTAGTTCGTTCGAAACTTCCATAACCTAAAATCCAACACTCCCAAGAAGACAAATCTTCGTGTTTTTTATTTTCCACGTTTTCGGATCTGCAATCGATATTAGCTCCTGCTGGGTATTAGGAGAACAGAGACGGCAATTAATCTACCACTCATATATCGGCACGTGTTAGCGCCAAATGACATTTCCTCCAAAAAAACACAAAATTTTCGCTTTCTTTTGTAACGTCTGTGACTTATGCACCCCTGGTCAAACTAATAAATCAAAGTCTTGTCTCCTGTTCCGGTCACATTGTCGTTGGTGCCAAGGCAAAGAAAAATCCGTTTGCATTTAACGTCGTTTATTATAATATTTATTTACACACACGTATTTAAACATTCTAAACATCTAAATAGGTAATAATTATGAAATATATTTATAGTAATTTATCTGATATGTACACTAACTTAGAAACATCACATTGGGATACTATAGGCAACAAATTTCTCACATAAAAATCATCAAATCGATTCACTCATGTATTTGGTAAATATTTGAAAATTGGAATTAGCTTAAAATTGCCTAAGGAAAGCAATAAGTGGATACAAAGCAAGCTCCATAAACGATTAAATTAAACAGTTGTCACGGACAACAGTCCCATCATCTTGCTGTTGGAAGTGGGGACTTTGGGTCCGTGCACGATCATTTCTTGCACCGTTGGAAAATTATCATATCCTTCCTTATGCACCCTTTTACTCTTATGCTTCTTCACCGTGTTATCAAGATTATTCGCTGCCTTCTTCGACGAAAAAGAATGAACCTTCTCCACAGGCTTGTGTACCACCAGTTCGCCATTCTCTTCGATGTTCCTCGACGCCATCAAAATCTCCTGCCTCTGCTTCCTCTCTTTGGATTTCTCTAGATGCTTCTTGCGCTCTTCCTTTGTCCAGTACCGCCCGATCTGAAACCAAAAGCCGTCACACTGTCAATACCCCTCAACCCGTACCTTTAGCTCAGAAATGGTGTCGTCTTCAGTCGTCAATCCAGCTCTTTCTTCAGAGATTTTCAGAGCTCGATTCTTCAAGATCCTGTTTCTGACTGGTCGCCGCGCGATGTATCTAGTACCGTCTGGCCTGCGTTTGACTTTCCATTCCATTCGGGTTTCTAAAGTAGCGGTTTCTGGTTGCGTTGTATAAGTCTGGAAACAGAGTGTAAAGAAATTTGTGCTTTGACGGAGTCGAGAGGGTGGTACCTGTGAGCCGCTCACAAACTGATACTGACTTAGACTAGGTGAAGTGAAACTCGTGGTGGGTTTCGCCGCTACATCGATCGTATTCTGGACTAAAGCTTGTCTGAAAAGCTGCTGTTGCAAAAGCATGGTTTGCTGCAAGTTGGCTACGTTTGTGTACATGGTATCCGAAAGAATGTGGGCGGGAGTGATGCCCGCCCCCAACCTAGTAGTAGGTGACGACGGACTGTTAGTTTTCGCTACCGCTTTAGTCTTCTTCTTGGAACTAGCTTGTTGTTTGCACGCGTCGCAAGTCTCCACTTGCTCTTTGTCTTTGGGAACGTCTTCTTTCTCCGGCGGAGGACACAAAATAAGCGTCGATCTGTAACAGCTGCGTTTTAGATGCGTCGCGGTTTACGCGGTACTCACCTGTAGGTATCCTTCTGCTTCGAATCCTGACTACACGCTAGCTCGAAAGTTAAAGGATTACTATTACAAGAACCACCGGTGTTGTAAGCACTCGAACTATTCTCATGTTCCTCACCACTGCTGTTACTTTTTGATGACTTACATCGCTGTTTTTTGTTCTCTTTGGCGGCGGCTTCCTTGCTTTGAGAGTTCCAGCCCTGCTCTTGCGCCTTCAGCCACTGTTCGATCATGTTGTGCTCTTCTGCCTCGTAAGGGCAAGAGTAAATGGGTTCCATTTCTGAGTCGACGGACTCGGGGATGGTCTCGTAGATGTGTTCAGTGTCTGACTCGGGCGGAGCCGGTATGTGCGGTAACTGCGGGGGTTTCCTCTTATCGATCTTGACTAACTGGATGTTCTGCATTCGATGGTCGAGTTCCGATATTTCGTGGTTAATGGAATCCATTTTGGAACGTACTAGACTATTGGTGAGATTGAGTCGCTCTTGGATGAAATGTGGAGGAACTTTGGGAGCCGCATCGTTTCGAGGGGAATGCTGAGATTCGGTCTGTTGTTGTACTAATTGTTCTATCAAGCTGTTCTGGTAAGCCGCGCTGCGCCCTCCGGGAGATATAGCGTCGATGGGTTCAGCATCCAAATATTCCTCGCTCTGGAAGAGGATTTGAACGTTAAGTAAGTAACGCCATCTATTTATGAGAAGCGGAAATAAGAAGAGTTGGAATGGGCGATATCAGAGATACCGTAAGTTTAAAGGGATCGAAAAGTTGAAGCTCACCCTATTATAGCATCTGCTAACCAATAAAGTCACAGCTTTCTTGTTCTCGGCGAACAGGGATTCAGTTTCTTCTTTATTAGCGACGTCTTTTCCGTTGACTTGTAAAATTTGATCACCTTGCCGTAATCTGCCATCCCTGTCGGCGACACTTTGGGGTGCTATATCTCTAATATACACTTCCGTGCAAGTGTCGGCTTCGGAGCCGGAGCTGTAGCAAACTGTTAGTCCCAGCTTCTCGTCGCTGCTACATTTTCGTAACGTCACTTCCTGCAAACAAGAAGAAAATTTTACTACAAGGTTTGAGGAAATTTTAGATTAAAGGCGAAAGCGCTTCATCGAGATGATTGAAATTAGGTCCGGGTCAGCGACGCAAAGTCTTAAGCACTTATTTATAAAATCTTTAAAGGGGATAATTCCGAGATTGTTTTCCTAAGACACTTCCCCCGGAGTAAGTCAGATTTCTTAAAGAGATTGGACGTAGAAACCAAGAAACTGTAAAACGCGCCTTCATTCATGCGTGGGAATAGGTTTTTTGACGAATTAAACGAGGACTTCTTATGTTCAATTCCCGTTTAATAAAAAAGACGTTCTTGGAAATTTAAAATTTCCATAAAAGTGATTGAGTCGGGGAGTTTTGAATCCGTTGCTGATGCTGATTTATTTATCGTATTACGTGGCCTTCCTTGATTTATGGCACTCCGTCTTTCTGTATTTCGCCGCCGCTGTTAACCTGTTCATTATCGCAGTTCGCAGACATGTGCATCAAGATGAAAATTCCCGCCAACCACTCGTACACCTAAGTTCACTTGATTACTCAATCGATTCGTAATTACACCGTTTTCGATGACCTTACCTCGTGTAACGGGTCGCTGTGTTCTTTCACCGTCTTCTGTTTTCCGGTATTCCGCCGAGACCGCGTCCGAAATCATCACCAGAACTCAAGAGTATCAAAAATTAAATTCCTTCCGCAAGCAGAATTGTAATAACGAAGTTTTTCGTTTTGAAATGAAGCGGACGTACCGATTCCAATTTCCAGTAGGCGGAATAATTTACGCCCTTCATTTAGGAAATTTGTACCAAATGTTCCATGTGTAGAAGCCCACCTTTATTTATGGCCGCCGTTAATTTGTCGAATTAGGAGTTAGATGGTGGTGACAGATTCGGCGCCACCACCGCCTCGCACAGTAAACATATAGAAACGGCGTCGGACCGAAACACCCAGATACCGGAAAAATACTTCCGAGCTAAAAGGGGCCACCCAGATGGAAGGGAATTGAAGGGGATGCCTAATTAGCTGTTCCTTTGACCAGAAGAAAGGAACGGAGGTCTTCCGGTGGTAAAAAACACTGAGCGAAACGGCGTTGGACCCTAACGGGGCTACCCGAAAGTTAAAAAGAGCGACTTAAATAGACGGGGATTTGAAGCTGATGCCTCGATAGGTCTTCTGGTGGTAAAGAACCCTAACGAAAGTTTCGACAAAATCTTCAAACTAAAAGGTGCGACCCAATTAGGTATTCTTTGACTAACAGTAGACAAGGAAGGTCTCTGGAACGACATGGGACAAAGTTGAGATCCTTGAAAATTTCTCCAGAAGATAGTGAAAGTATTGTGGTGGTAGAATATTGCGTGGGAGATAATTTTGGGCGTCTCCTTTCGTCGTGCGTGGAAGGGAGACGAACGTGCCGAATCCGCCCCTGCATGGAAATGATCAGCTCCTCCGCTTGGTAAAAGTTTTCAAGGATCATCGCCAGCGTTATTAAAAGTTAGCATCTTATTTGCGCACAGTGGAAAATAATCACGGCAAAACGGATTTCGTCGTGCTCGGCGACAGGTCGATCGCGTTTTTATCCGATCGAGATCTTGACGCCGAATCATTTCCAATTTCCACACCTGTAATTTGTTTCTTTGAAACAGATACTTGTAATTCCTGGGATGCCTCAAATGTAATTTAGTTTCCGTGCGTTAGTTGATAGAATTTGTGGAACGGCGCGAAAGAAATGATCGGGATGCATTTGTGGGCATCTTTTGAATTGTTGATGGGCTCGACACATTAGGCACGTGACAAGTCGCCAGCAGCCACACTATCAATCCGATGTCAATGTTAGAACCATTTGATTTCCCACAGGACGTCGAGGGCTGCGTCCGGACTGTTGATATTCATGATGTCTGTATGCTACATTTCAGATTGCGCGCACCGAGTGAGTACGTGTTGAGATTTATACGCTCGGTAGTCACAACAAAACTCATCTCTTGTCACTCAATATGTACGTTTAATCAGACTGTAATAATTGTAATGCATTCGAATCATCCGAACTTCCAGATATTCGCTGCAACAACGCCTGCATTGTCGACGAACACGCGTAAGACTTCGGGCACACCTGACAGTGGTGGCAAACGTTCGAGCCATGTCTTAATCGAGCCAATTAGGAGGCACTTCGCGTTAGATTAGTGAACACAATTAACTTAAACGACGAAGATGGACATTCTATTTACAAACAGAAACGGAATTAGTTACAGCTTGAAGACGAATGACCTTTTAAATGTAATAAAAACCATCATAAAATTTACGTCCTACGTTACAACACACTCACAACATTTATCTGTTTTAACGCTACCGGGCTTCAGATTTAAACCGTACCCACCTCCAAGTCTATATCATGTGTCAAACAGTCCAGCGAGTTATCTTCGAGCCACGTCAAGCCGGAAAGTTCCGTTTGGCAACCTGTTGAGATCAGTTTACTAGTAGGACTTCTTTCGGATGGCGACTCCGATATTCTTCTTTTAACTTCAACAACAATGGGTTCTTGTGCGGTGAGGAATGCCCTAACTGCATCTTCGTGTGGGAAGCTGCTTACGTCAGTCCCATTGACCTGAAACATTCGTTCCATCACACTCTGACCTACATCGTTGGAATTATCGCTACTTGATTTGGTGAAAATCTCTCACTTTAAAGGAAATGTTGAAGCAAGGGAGACGTCAGATCAGAAGATTATTATTGCATTACTTGACGATGTTATCTCTACTCATTTTGTCCCCGAGGAGGAGGGGTGTCCTTGCTTTAACATGAAGGGATAAGCGACTGTATCTACTCCCGGGGAGCAGAAAAACCTTAGATAGATCAATAGTCGTGTTAAAAACGTGCGGTTCCGAAACTCGAAACTATCGATCCGTCGCTAATTTTCGACGAGTCTGAGCAAATCTTTCCAGAAATTACTACTAAACGGAATTAACAATCCTAAAAACCGAACACTCGAAATTTTATTCCGGGCGTAGCTATAGGTAATTGCTCCGAAAAGACACTTAACAAAATGATGAACTCGGTAATTGCGTAATTAAATCAGGAGAATCACTAAACGACCCCCGAGTGGCACAACAACGTTTCCAGTTTTAATAACAAAAACTCGAAACCTCAAGCAATTCTTTTCTTTGTATCCGAGACGTCAAAAAAACAGTCGCGCGGCAACGAAACCTATCGAACGGCAAAATCAAAATTTTATCAAAGAGGATTCTGCTGAAAACAAAGTCAATCGCATGCTATTGTTCAAACAGCTTTGAGATTATTTGTCGCCACTGATTGGAGCTTTTTGTTTTCGAATAAAAATAAAACTTTCGTCGAGGATCCTGGAAAACAATTGCATTATTTTGTTTTCTGTCAGTTAGCTGTTGGAGATCGCGATAAACAAGTTTTATTTCCGTTTCATTTGAATGCTAGCTGAATCTCATTTGAGAAGGAGTTTTTTCACAATTCGGTTAATTGCGCTGGTTTGCTACGACCGTACCCGCGGGCTGGTCTGTCGACACGTCGAACTTTTCTCCACGAACAATGTGTGCGACCGGCAAAAACCCAAATTTGCGGAAGAGTACAAGATAAGCAGGAAACGCCGAGCCGAGGAAGGCGCGAAACAAGCAGGAAGAATATCGAGAGGGGCGGAATTTATCTAAAAATCCGACGAGAAGTGTCAAACATAATTTTAACTCCAGTACAAGCACCCGCCTATGATTCATAAAGGATCTTAAGATTTGCGGAGAACGGAGGTGCGTAATGACCCTTTTTGCATGTAAATTGGATGAGGAGCGTAAACGTCGGTAGAAATTGTGACTGCGCTAATTGCTCGATGTTTGGAAGCTACTCCAGAGGGATATCTAAGACGACGTGCGTCCTTGCTTGATGTCAATATAAAAACTTTTAGTATACGGTTCACCTGTCGCGGTCGAGTAATTCAAAATCGGCCGTCCAGAGTAAGCCGAGTAAGGAAGGGTCATCGAAACCGTGATTTGTATCGATCGCGCAGCCATGGGCCATGTCAGCGTTATCAGTTTTATAAATGAGTTGCGATCTCATCGATGTACGTATTCAAGCGAAATAGAACCCACACAGGGTTCGGAGATGCCGCTTTTTCGACATTATATTACGGCGGCGTCGCCCGCTTCAAATCTAACATCTTATAAAATACTGAGTGACCGAATCAACACGCAACAATATACGCTGATAAACCGACTCCCACAACTCCACAAACTTCCCGAAATAGGATATCCATCCATTCCGAGAAAGTATCCTTTTTACTCAGAAAGCGAATGTCGTAAGTTAAATTTGACGTTCATGAAACCATTCTCCTCCTGATAATTAATAGCCTTTGTTCCGCACTTATTATGTACAAATTACAATATACCGCAAGGAATGAAATTAAGTTTGTGAGCATATTGTTCAAAATTTGATTGTGCGGAGTTTATGTTAAGGTTTACTCATTTCTATATCCAATTAAGACACACGAGGCAACGCAGTACCTACAACTACATTCAAGCTCTTCATGACGGGCCGAAACGATTTACGCATGAACGACTTTCCTTGTCTCGGAAGAATCTCAATTAAGGGCGCGCATTTTTGTTTGTTTTTTGCGTTGGGAAAATTATCAATCGACCGTCGTCATGTTAGTCGGACACAAATGGGTATTAATTTTCGTTCGTCGTCCCCGCGAGTGATGATAGTTCCATTACGCGAACGGTCATGCCTCGGAATGGGAATTCCACGAGTTTTTGTCTCGACTTATCTAAACGTTTAATCTCCATTGATGACTCGTCAACGGAGCGACAACGAACAAAGTATATAATGGAAACGCGTCGGTTCGATTGCAAAACGAACGCGAAGTCGGAAAATATTCAAGGCAAAAACACTAAGAACATTGTCGGGGAGTTCGTCGAACCAAATTACTAGCCGTAGTGGATAATTATCACGAGGTGGTATCGAGGTTTCGATATCGTCGAGCAAACGTCGAAACAAGTGGCGGTTCGGATGGTATTTAAAGCGGAAATCCAACTTAGAATTACTTCAAGTGGTATTAGGCGAAAGTTCCGTTCGATCTCGTCGAACGTAACCCCCAGTGCTTCGTGTCCATTAATAAGCAATTTACTGTGTCGAAGCGACTAGTTCTCTAATTTCATAAATCTATTGTCTTCGGGGGTAGCTAACTCGATTAGAATTCTATAAATAGGTTCGACTTCCAACCTTTCGTCCTCGACCGATGCGCTTCCAAAAAAACGAGCCTGGACGTGTTGCCCATAATTAAAACGTTCGCATAATAGAATTTACATTTAAATGAAATAATTAAGTTTTTCATTGTTCTAGCTGAATTAGCATTTGATTGAGCTGACCACGATCCGCTACTGCATCTCCGGAGCCATTCCGATTGCGTTTGATCAACGCAAATTCAGTTAGAGCTATTGTTGGAAGGTCGGCGCAGTCGGAGAAGAACAATGCGAGGCTATGAGAAATGACAATTGTGTTCTGTACGGAGAAAGCGAAGGTGTTAGCATAGTTACGTAAGTTTACAGGTTAAAAGCTTCAAGACAAAGAGGTCGAGTGAAATAAAAGCCTCGCGTTTTCCTCTTGCCCTCTTTTTATTTTTCCCTTCTTTTGGGTAATGATCCCGGCCGATGTGCGCAACATAAACAGTTCCTTCCTAAACATTTTCGAGTTGGATTAATTGAGCAGCGCATGTACATTTTCAAATTGAGTGGCGGCTGTCTCGGTATTTCAATGAACTGACTTAATGATAGCAGTGTACATTACATACTGCTCAGTTTATATACAGAAGCGCACGTGCGCTTTAACCGTTCGCTCACACGCAACAAAACCAAATGGAGACAGTAAATAAAATCTGTTCGACATGATTTATACTTTAATTTATGCGGTAAGACGGATTTATGCTATAACCGAATGCACCTCGCTTCCAACTCTTGTACAAATCTCGAAACATTAACACCTACTACTCGCATCCACCAGATGCGCCATTTTTACAAACCCGGCCATCTTGAACACTATCACCTGCTTAACGCCGTTTAACGATTCAGCACAGGTACCACCAACGAACGAATCAGGTGTCCACCCACTACACGTCTAATATTCACCTCACATCTGACGACGGAATGCAAAAAAATTAACCCAAAACGTCGGTAAACTCTGAAGCCAGCAAAAGCTTCAAAAACTCTACCAATTCTGCGCGTAGCTCTCTCTAACTAAAACCTGGCTTTTGTCCGAGAAATTGCTGTTTCCACCCACTAGTTGTTGCATTCTTGAATGACAGACAACCTTTCATTGAGTTGCTAACCTCGAATTTTTTTTTTAAGGAAAATAAGGTTCGGAATGAGTACCCTGTGGTACCCTGGAGTTTTCTACGTTATTTGTGAGAGTCTGCGATCGGAGTGAGGGTGGCGCCTTCGTGGAAGGGAAATGGTGTCAAAATAGGTGTTTTTCGGAGAGGAAGCCGTAAACGGGTCGATGAAATGAAACCATTCAATAAATCAAGGTGGCGTAACACCTTTTGTCGACGAAATGAAGTCCAATATCCGGCTCGGATAACCGACATGCAGGGATCAGCATGCGTCCATTAGCAATGAGGCTTAAACTTCTGTATTACATTAATGCCGCTCTCCGTTTCACACGAGTGTATTGACAAGGATACGTAAATTAATGGGCAACGGTCAGCAAGACCGACGCGGAAAAGGTTACGGGGTGGTTGGTCCGTAATTTAGCACGAGCGGTCATCTGGAGGGATTTTCGATGAGGATCAAATTGCGTCAAAATTGATCCGAGGTGTAGCATTGCTTTTTTAATTACGGCCATTCATTACAGACGATTATTAATTAGTTCGGGCCCCGCGAGACAACCCCAAATTCATAAAGAAAATTACTCGCCAACCCTTGCCAAGTCGTAAAATCTGCGAATTGTACTCGGGTAATGTACGTACCACTTTACGGCCGCGCTAATGATGTTTGAAAGATAGAAGTAATCGGTGCTCGGTAAAGTTTGAGAAAAAATGCGACGGTTTCTCGAAAAGAGCAAGTTTTGTGAAGTTTCCTATAAGAATAAAAGATTTGCCTGCGAATGGGATTTATGTTTTGAAACATCAAATGAGAGCAATAGAATTGGAAATTCAGTACACAAAGTAATCCTGAAAGGGATATGTCCCTCATTTTCTCTTTTTCTCGGAATAATTCGAGACAATTCGCAGCGGAGGAGCAAAAGAGATCCGTCCGTAGATAGAAAAACAGGACTATTTGAATAGCGGGGGCACCGTGTCGCGTAAACTCAATCCAGAAGAGAGTTAAAAAGATATTAATTGAACACTCCGGTGGTTACAAAGAGCGTTAAATCTCTTAGAGATACATCTCGCACCTTTTGCACCCTTTTTGTGTCTCTAAACTGCATTCTATCTTCGCGGGAATGAAAAGATTCGGTCTCTGCGGATGTATACTTCCGTACACCTTTTCAAGTTCTCCATTGAAACGTGCGTTCTGTCGATGTTGCCGCGACGTCGTTTTATTTTACACCAATAAAAACCTTTCGTAATACCATTATCAACATTCCCATTTGATTTTACACTTAAAGAACCTTACTAATGATTCGTTACGTTCGCAGGCATTTTCAATAACTCAATGCCTCTTGAAGCTGGCACATTCGCGCGCGCTATGGTTCTTGCAATTATTTGGACAAATGAGACGCGCAGAGGAACAAGTTCATTAAAAATTTCGCGCCATGATGCCGTCGGTGATAAACCAGATTCGCGATAATGCCTCGAAGTAAGTGAATCGGACTAAAGACCGTTCACACTCGAAGTACGACAAACAATATATTTCATTTGAAGTTAGGATCTAAATGTAAAATCCAATATGTGAGTTCTAGCAGCTATTTTATCTGTCAAACACACAACTCTAACTAGATCTGTAAGTTGGAATCCGTCTCTCTCGAACGCGTCGGCCAAGAATGTGGCCACGACACGCATGCAGAGTGAATTCAGAGAAGGCATCAGTCATCCCTTTGTTAGGCCAGGTTTGGATGCGTCAGAGCTCCCGCGAGACGCACTCCAGCCAAATGTGAACACGTTACACTAAATTACGCGCTCCTATATTTCTGTTTTCTCCATGTTAACAGGTACGCGAAAGATAGAGAGGGGAAGCTGTCACACAACACTTGAGGACAGATTTAACGGACCATATTTTGACAGGCTCTATTGCTCATGTATTAATCATAACGCTCTACAAAATAACGCTCTTTATAACCTATTATTTATGTTTTCGCTACATCATCGCCTTTTATTTTCACCGTAAAATTTGACCGACGACCCTGCCATAAATCCACCTCCGAACGTCGCAATAATTACCCCCTCACCCTCTCAATTATCCATCAACTTGACGTTACATTTAATCTTATTACCCGCAACACCGTCACGCGACATCGCATCCGATCCATCATGTTCGGCCGAATTAAGACCAAAAATTTAGACGATTCATTTATTTTTCACTAAAATCACCGACAACGCTCTCGCCTCGACTCTCTCGACGTCGCCTGCTTTGACGACAGTAATTAATTTTATAAGATGATCTACATAGCATGCCACACTTTAAATTGTTTCCAAGTAGCACAAACTTAAAGTATTAGAGTTTTTGCCCGGCGCCAAGTAATTAATAAGTGTCAACTTGTTACTTACAGATGTCTGTATCGATTGTTCACTTTAATGAGGCTTTAATAAGACTTTCCCCAAGATTCTACACGACTTATGTTTAAATTATGAGCCACCGTTACTGCTCTCACTCAGAACAAAAAGACAATAACATTATCATTATTATTATTATTATTATTATTATTATTAAAAAAAAATGGATTTATCGTTATAGTCGCCATATTGTTTAAGCGGCAATTTATTTAGTTGCTCGCTGTGCTCCATAATCCTCTAAGCGTGTTAGGTCCGACGTAAACCCTAATTATAAAATGATTAAAAAGACAAAACAAAATACGGTCTGGATCCCTAAAGACATTGGTAACGACGTGCTTAGGGAAAATTCAGTTTAAATCCTTATTTAATATCCTAAGTAGTTCCTTAATGTTGCATTTTAAGACAATTTCCGGAAAGGCAAACTAACGAGGGCTTGGATCGCAGATAAGTGAAATTTATACGTCGGCCACTACATTAAGGTTATTTTATTAATTAAAAGAATGACAGGTTCGGTGAGGCGTATCCTCCGGTATTCATCACTCGAGTCCGTAAAGGCGCAACGCACGTAAATGACGAGCGAATTTACACTGTGAAATATGTGTTTGTTTATGAAATGCTGAATTGATCGAGGGGATGAACGCTGTCGATGCAGCGAACGTCGCACTCCGAAAGAATTAAAGATTAAAATTTTCGCATATATGCAGTCGCTGCAACTGCAACTTTTTCAGTCACACATCAAAAATTTAAAAAGGAAACATCCACGTTCAATCACATACACTTGAGTTTTATTTACTTTGATGCACCCATAAAATTTTATTTATAGTCATAAACTTCGTACTCAATGCAGTCTCGTAAAATTCCGCTAAATACATGAAATTCGCTCTATTCATACATCAAATCGAAGTGAGCGAAGCGAGCTGTATTCATATTGATTTTGAAAACGATTCTCCATTCCCCACTCACACACCTAATGTACGTGTTGAACAGTGGCGTAAAAATGAGTAAACAATATACTAGTTTTTCACAATAGATTGGGATTCAATGCGTAAAATTCCGTTAAACGCAAGAAAATCGTGCATTCCATTCGTATCCCGGTCTGGAATGAAGCGATGAATTTTAATTAAAATTAATCAGGAACCCGCCAGTGACAAAACATCCTAAATATGGATCCGTTTTTTACATCTGTCGAATCCATTATCATCTTGATAGAATATCAAACATGAAAACGTAATTGATGAGAATCCCTTTTTAATGCGGATTTGTTTGCGTATTTACAACCCCTATAAAACAACATAAATTTCCTCCGGGTCATACTAAATCACTATATATGTCTTGGAATTTTCGACTTCCAAATAGCCGAAACTTTTAGAAAAACTTTACTGGGTATTGACTAGATCCAGCATTTAGAGGGCGGAATAAAGAACTCCCGCACCGTAAATAATTCATAGTTTGACCAGTTATCGATTACGCAAATCCAGAAAATTGCGTTCGAATTAACAGACACGTGTCGGGTATCCCAAAAACAAACGCAACATTTCATGCGTTACATACAACGAACACTGCGACGGATTAACCCCTCGACTCAATAAACACACACACATTTTATCCCCTCTAAAATATACCGACAAGGAACGTCTAATTACACTTGCCACACTAGACATTTTTAACATAACTCTAAGACGTCACAGTGTCACCTTTAATTAAAACGCTCTATTACCCACAAGTCTCAAATCTGCCTAACACGTACGCCACTTCCGTCTAATTTGCACTTCTCACTGATGTGCACAGTATTAGATCAGGTTTTTACGAGCATTACGAGCACACTGAGTAAAAACTCCCCAGATTAATATATTTTCTGAAACGAGTTTGAAGCGCATCACGAAATACCGATGCACCGAATGAACAGAACACCGAAATGGGATATAGTCCGAGTCGGGAGGGTGTTTGTAGCGATTTATTAATATTTTTTCTGAAAAAGTTAAATGGGCGTTAATAGGCTGCGTGGCGTGATGATGGCTCGCCGCGTCTCGTTTATGCCGGGTTTAATTTTTCTGCCAATTTCCCTCGTTGGTTTTTCAAGGCGTCGATTAGATTTGGTTTTAATGTCGATTTAGCTACTCCGGGCGTTGATATGACAACTTAATGTGGCATCGCGTTGATTCAACGAATCGTTCACGGGTAAGTGAGGCAAATGGGCCTATTTAAACGGTGTTAGTGACAAGAAAAGCAATTTATGTAGAATTTATGGTGCGTAACAAGAGTCCATTTGCGAGTGACATAAGTAGAAATAGGAACGTAGATCGAGTTCGGCCCTTGGGGCCGGCGCGTTAAAAATGCCTCGTGACGTTTGTTATTTTGGCGGCAAAGCGGCATAATTATCAAGTAGATAAGAAAAGCAAGCTAGTGGTGGAGCAAATGTAATAATAGAGGTCGGCGCGGCATGCACAAAGACGAGGGTGGGAAACCTGGAAAGATAACAGATCCTGAAGGTTTAAGTGATAGCAACCGTTGACGAACACAGTATCTTGATTAAATACGTGCAATCGTGGAGAATGAATCTAATTGCAACCCGCTGGCTCTTTCGTTTCATGGCTGGAAGCCGCTGACAATGGCTATTGAACAGAAGATCCAGTTCCACGAGATCGCTGCCCATTCAGAGAATGTCAAACCTCATATTCTTTTACGTTGCGAAAATGCAACGTTGCACCGGGCTTTCATAAAAACTATAATTGATGGATCTGGAAAGCTTATCCATTTTATGGAATGAAGTCATCAGGGTTGAATTTCTAAAACGTGGACACTCGTCCGCACCGCCTACAACTAACGTTCTAACTAAACGGAGGACAATGGCGGATATAAGAACTGTACAAACCTAAAATTTGCAATGCAAATGCTTCGGAATATTCAACATATTAAGATCAGAATTTTGATTAAGGAACTATTGGGGTCTACAAGTTTTAGACTAGGGTCCATGCTCCCGATCTTTGTCGCAGTAGGCGAGATTCTCTACAAAACTTTAGGAATTGTAGTAGTAAACGTTGTTATGAGTTTTTATTGCGATTTTTCGGAAGAGTAGGTATGCGTCCAAGTGCTATAAGGATTTAGGAAAGAGCCCATTGTCGCGTGCCGCCACTGGCTCGAGATAAGCGGAATCTCTCGCACAGTAAGTGACACGGAAAAAGAAGTTTAAAAAACTAAGGGAAAGCATCAAAGACCTTCGAGCTTTCTACACTATTTGAAATTTGCATATAAAGCTCCTACTTATCTTTCCTTTAGTGTTTATGTTACACTTTCTTATGGAATAGTTCCGACCATAAAGAATGGAGCTTATAATCTCGTATATTCACAGGCCCATAAAGCGATAACCGATATTACTAAAACACAATAAATCCATAAGTTATTTGGAGGACTTTAAAAGTTCGAGTCTGACACGAGTTTGGAGCTGCGGCAATAAATATGTCAATTGAAGCAGTTAGAAAAATACACGTATTTCTCTACATGAAGTGGAAATTTATGTGAGCTCTTTGAGAAACTAAATTGTAATAAAAGCACAAGAAGCCCCTACATGAGCGTAGTGGCATTTTTATTTCTTTCCATACTCGGTAAAAGCTCTCGAAATTAATAGAAAGCTCTTTCTACTCACTTAGGTTTAATTAAAAATTATGTCGCCTTATTTTACAATCGCTCCTCTAGTTTTCATAAACCGAATTTAGTGCTCTTTAACCCTCAAAATTACACCTCCGTAACGACATGCCATCAGAATCACAATACTAAAATCTGTCCTAATCTAAATCTGCGAACTGCTACATCTGTCAGCTGGGATTCACCGATTTCACTTTGCCAAACCACAATTCAAATATAACACTCAACGCGACGTATAAATCAGAGCTTAATTGAGAAAGTTTTTTATTGAAGAAAATAAAACACCCCTAATGTACTCTAAATAATAATAATCAAGCTGCAACCGAAAACGAAAGCACCTCAAGATAATGGAATTTCGCTGACAGAGTTATATTTCAATTTCAAACGTATTTTCGGGGTGTGAAAAGATATAGGCTGCGAACTTGCCGATTCCGTGCTCGGGGAAGTAGTTTTTTACCCCAAATCAAACACAGACGCTAAATAAACACTTCTGGCGTTAATAACACGCGACGCTACGCTAAATTATGACAATGAAGAGCTCAGATATTAAGACAAGAACGGAAGCAAGCTGCTTGTTTCTTACGTTTTTCCGAGCTTAAAATTACCGACAGATACCTACCCCGAACGCGAATCCTTACAACTTGTACGTTTTAATGTAAATCAAAGCGAGTTGCTGTTCGATCTTGTTGAAAGATTTAGGAAGACGTCGACCGCACCGAGCTTTAAAATGCTCCCGCGAAGATTACGCTTTACATGCTGTTCAACACAACAACGACTGTCATCATTATCATTATTATTATTAAAGTGTAATTGCAACTATTCGAAAAACAACAATTACTTCTGCGAAATATCGTTTCGAACCACGACGCATTCTCACCAGAAACAGTTTCAAGTTTCTGAACTTTTCTCTCTGTAAGTACACGAGATAAAAATTTAAATCGTGATAGATTTTCGTGTTAATGGCGGTTGGGCAAAAAGGGGCGTCGGTTTATTAAAGATTCGTTTTTAATTAGGAAGTGCGGCGCGGTGGACAAATTTGGGAACTTAATTACGATACGCCCTGTATATCATTAAGATCAATAATCGGCGATTGATCGTTCGGTAGCACCTGTGCCGATAATCCGAGTGGCAATTTCGCCCAACAGATATATTATAAAATGACAGTATGATTTCGCGAACAGGTTCGGCTCCCTTTGTCATTAAAATGTAATTTTATAAAGCGCTTTTTTCACTCGAAATTTTATTGGCGTGATCATATTTTATCCAGGTGAGCCATTTTGTTGATACACTGTTAAAATCACGCGATGAGTTTCGCCGTCACTGCAGTGTTAACGCGTAATTAATTATGTACTAATTAAACTAATTCCATTAATTAATTTCAAACTCAGAACTATATAAGTCGATCAGATGTAGCTAATTAATAACAATTACGTCACGACTTTCGCCCGACTTACCAGAGTACAAAATAAATGCCGCGCACGGTGAAGTATAAGTTGCTGTCGTTTACGAAGAAAGCGGAAAACGTTAATCTCGATTCACCGAACCGTACAGTCCATCTTATACATCATATCCACCGGGATTGCCCGTAATTGCTTTGTAATCTCTACGACTGTTACGTATTCCTAAAACCTCCGTCATTCTTACACCGACCCGCCTTTGTTCTTTTTCGATCCGAATTTTTGTACGGTGTAACCTTTGACTGGACGTAATTATGCGCTGATATAAATCAGGCCTACTCTGCCGCTACTTCATCCTTTTTTCCCGTGGATGAATGGGGCAACTTATCAGGGATAATGTAGAGGATCACGAAGCGTTATTGTGAAAAATACAGTATCTATAGCGGCCCAAAGTACTTAAATTAATTTAGTGTGAATTAGCCGGTTTTTGTGCCTACCGCGTACGATTGCCGAAATTTCTCAAACCCTCACCGTCCTAAATTCGTTTTTTAGTCTGATGTTCAGTTAACAGGTTGACAGCTTCATTGTTTATTTCATCTGTCGCCAAAAAAAATCGTCGCAAAACGCGATTTTTATGAGGGGAGCGCCATAACCTGATCATGTTTAAGTACGTGTTAACCTCCTTCATTAGTTATGCTTGTTTTAGGTTTAATAACCGTGATCGAAGGAGTCGTGACGCTACGGGAAAAAAGCTGACCCGATTAGAGTGAAATGGCAGACGTTGTAGCGTGGGGTTATAGTGAAATATGAAATAATCATGTGTCTGGTGACGAGTATGACGACGACGAGTCGAAAACGAATGAAGCCATGGTGAATTTTTATATAAATTTATTTTCTCGGATCCGCTACAGTTAGTATGCTTTTTGAATAATGTGGGACAAAAGGTGGAAGAAGGTAATTTCGTGCGAACGTAGGGTCGGATTTCCCATATATTCCAAGACAAATAAAGCGATCGTGTCTGGAAAAAAGTTAAATTTACAATGCCGAGATTGTTATATTAGAGCACGTAAAATTTGGCATGCCTGAGAGACCCCAGCGAATAAGAAGTACGGCGCGGGAGGAACACATTTAGAGAAGTGGAAGATATTTCTCTTTCCGGGAACGGAACGGTTACCGCTTCCATACGGAAACTTGAAATGACAAGTAATAAGTAACCACACTCGCAAGGTGTCAGGTGGACTATATAGCGCCTTCCAAGTGCTAAAGTACTTCGTAAGTTCCCCGTCGATCGATCGGAACGAAAACTACACCTGCTGTGATCCTAAAGGGTTTCAATGGTCGGGCTTTCGGTAGCTCGGCTTTTGTCCTCGATAAGACCCAACAAATATGATTATTGCTTCAAAGTATCGCGTTTGCTCCAACTTGATAATAGTTTTTGCAAAAGGAGCCGACATCGAAGAGGTGTTTTCGTAGAGCAAATTCAATTCCGTCAGAAGCTAAATTTTCAAAGTGCTTTCTTTTAACACTTCTTCGTCTATTTCCAAACATCGAGCGAAAATTGGATTACGTTAAAATTCATTTACGACATGATTCGCAAAAATCTCGGCATGGATTTCGCCTCGAGATCCTTACTACTTTCGCATTTAATTTGACGCCGCTTTATATTTTAAGCGGATTAAACACTAAATAATGTCACCTAATCTCAACTAAGTAATCTGCGGCTCTCTCAAGAGGATTTGCTCCAAGACTGTCAAATAACGACTCCGTTACGAATGCAAAGAATATGCCGCGAACCACGACATCCCCTCGATCATTCACTTCACAGGTTTCTCTATTAGTTGCAGTCGGATTTTAATTACCGGAACGAATCGAAGCCTATTCCGAGTCAAGTATGGAATACGTCGCTTTATTCATAAATAATGCGCCTTGTGCAGGTGTCGCCCCGCTCCGTCGAATGCTAATTTCACAAGTATAATTGCATTGTACGCTATGCATAAGGTTGAATAATTTAGCGCAGCGTGGACGTCGCGGTGCTAAAAATACCATGATATTTCAGAGGAAGAGCTTGTATCTTCTACCGTTTAACACCCGTAACGCATACGTAAATCCTCGATGTTCGATCGCCGCATTTCGGGAAGTTCCGAGACCGAGGACCCCTCTCGCCCGAGTAATCTAATCTTTTATAACGGGAAATACAAGTTCCATCGAAAACTTTTGCGAAATACCAATTAGATTGTTAGAATTTTATTTAGCCCATCACAATTTTTAGAAGTCGGCTCGACACAAACACGTTTCGCTATAGGACGATGTTTACTCGAATCGCAACCTCTCCCGAATTTTTCTATTTAGTAATTTGCCCACTAGCTTGGAAAATCACAATTTCCAGGTATAGTCTTCAGAACTTCGGACCGAAACTGAAATTGAATCACACTTAAGGGACGCGTGCCCTCACACCACAGATGGCGCTACGCACCCTTCAGGAATTTTACGAGAGAACGGAAATCCTGTCCACGTCGTGTATTCAAAAAAAAAAAAAAAAGTATTTATGTAAGTAGATACCGCGGATATTTGATTTTAAAAGAAAAATGATCCTGAGAACGTTTTTATGGGAAAGGGATGTGGGTGCCACAATATTATAGACCCTTTCAATAGAACGTATTTATTAGGGTTGGGTCGTAAACACGACACGAGTTTGCAAAGACACCCGAACTTATTCGCGTTTAATATAGTAATCTCGCATTTTTATTTCAAAAATCGTCGATTCGTGAGCAATGGATTTTAAATAAACAGATTTCTCCGATCGTTCCGACGTATCGACAACTTGTAGCGATAAGGATAAAAAGCGGGAGCTTTTCAGCCGGGCGAACATGTTAAAACGGGCATAACGAAATCCTTCCATTTGTCAAGAGCCACTGCCGTTATAAGTTGTGCTATCAAAAACGTATTACAACTTATGCACGCACGTGTAAAAAAGCAGCGTTATCGTGCGTCCGTCGGAAGCGTCCGATGTGATCGCCATAAATAAGTTTTTTGCGCGAGTTTTGTTTCGAAACGTCTGCAAAAAGCCCGGGCTTCGCTTTCGAATATGGCGAATTCCTACTTCCTTTAATCAATGTACGAAGCTTGCCACCAGCATGTTTTTATTTAATTTGGATTGTTCGCTCGGTATCTTACGACTCGGCAAGAACATTTCGTTTATGTGTTGAAGGATGTAGAGGAGGGTAGAGCCATGAGCGATTGCCGTGCGTTCGGTTCATTAGACACCGGCGTTGTGACGACGACGCATTGGCGGAGAATTACCAAGGGCTTCCGACCATATTCGGCGACAAATCATCCGGGAAATGCTTCCCGGAAGATGCTGGTCTATTAAATGCATACTTACGTCCAATCTAAGAATCCTCAATTGCGCCCTTCAACGTTCGAGTGACAGAGCAAGATATGACCCCGACTGGGAAACGGAGAAGACTGCTACTATCGTAACGCAATAACCAGTGTTCGGATGATAGAACTAAATCTGTCGTGCTCTACCGATGTAACTAGGTGTTACCGTAGCAAATAAGTAGATCGTAGTAACGGGGGTTTACACAGCGGGGATTGCTTTAAAGCGGATGCGTACATAACGTGAGGGCGTATTATGCCTACAAGTGTTATTTGAGTTCGAAGGAAAACGTTCAGGTACGACGTCTTAATTTTTGGTTTAAGGGAGTTTGTTTGACTTCGCGATGGCGAAGTTTCCCGCGCTGCCGGTCGGGGATGGTGGAAATAATAAGGTGGTGTCTGTTGTAACAGAGGGAACAAGCCGATATGTGATAGCATTTAGCGTGGCTGCTCGTGCATGTGTGGAGGAGATCTTTTCGGTCTCGTGATGCTGAATTGATGAGGAAGAATAGCAGGGTTCGCTAAAAATATGCGAGATAACGTGGAGATATTCCCTTTAAATCTGGCGGGGAATTTATATTAGGCATTAGAGTTTAATATCAAAACAGATAGCAAAGTCGTATCGAAGCCGGGCTAGGAAACGTCATTCCAACTTCGCTACCCACTTTGCATCACTATTTTTCACGTCGATCTCTGCTAAGCCGATAATGTTAGACTTAACGGCGGCGGAGGCCAAAATCGATACCATTAATCTAGAACTTACGGCGACAACCTTCATTAAATGTCTCGTTTTATTGATAAAAATTAAATTTCTTATCCTTTGAGTTTTGCAGATAAAAGCTTCAATCGTTCTATCGCTTTATTCTCAAAGGTAGGTGCTACGCGGCAAATTGAACGGCCAACTCGTTCATCGAATTACCCATTAAAGTGAGTATTCAGCGTACCTGACGACTGCGGAGGTAGGTACCACGACTTCGAGCCACAGGACGACGCAGCCCGCAAACACTCACAATAAGCAACGCGCCGAAAACTCCACACTTCACACTCATTACAATAAAGGCGAGCTTGCAACAATATACCCAACGACAAATCGACGATTTATTCCCGTTTTCGGTAAACAAAGAAGTCGTAAAGCAAACTATGAATTTTAACAGGACTTGCGTCGTCACACGAAATCTAGACTCTCAGGACGACATTTTGGGATGATAAAAATTGTGCTTTTGCTCGGAAATTGTGAAACTATAATAAGTTTGATTTATCGTCTCCAAGTCACGGAGAGTTTTTCCGAGGAAAATACACATTAAAAGAACACCATAAATAATTTTAAGCACTACTGGGAGAACGAACCCATTATAGAAGTGCCGTTTGCTGGATTAAAAACTGTATAAATATGTTTAAAAAGCCCACAAATCGCAACTGTCCAAAACTCCAATTCCACATAATAATCCACCTACACTTAAATTTAATAACTGAACCTGCTCCGCCATTATCCTCATCCCCAAAGACACTCCGTCATGTTTCCCAAAATTATTTTCAAACTTCGTGTTTGCATAAACTAACGCTACTGTATTGTTCTCACGTACGCTCCAGTTTATTCGACTTGATTAACGCGATGATATGAGCGACAAATTAAAAATCAATACCTGCAGTCACTCAAACCTCAGAACTACATTGTCATGTTAATGCGTTAATTAATTAATTAATCCCACCGGATCGCCCCGACCGACCGAAAACTTTTTCATCTTCCAACACAACAAGTTCACTGACACTTCTTCAAAACTGCACGCCATATAGTCCCATCATTTATTGTCACACGAGACGTCAGATCAGACCCGAGGCAAATGCATCGATCCCACCACCAGCAAAAAAACTCATCGATGCCCAATTCAAAGAACCGACGACGAGACACTCGCTAAATCTACCTCTACGTCGCAAACACATCCTGAGCGCCATTTTGGGTTACCGTCACGCTAATTACCACACTTCGGCATCGCATTCGTGGCCTACAACTTCGGGAATTCTTAATAACAATTACTACACTTTCTAGGTTTTCCTCAGTTACACGACTTCTCCTAAATGTTAAAATGCTTTAAAAATTAAAAACGACATCACAATTTTCGTGGTGATCTTGATTTGCATCAAACACCATTGAGGTTGAGACTGCACCGTCGGCCAGCCAAATTTATCGCCTTCGTTTTTAATATTTGGCTGGTTGATTCTCCATCACTTCCGCTGTGCCTAACTCTGCTAATTACAACTACAGTAGAAGCTATACAGCGAGCGGAGCGAGCGAAGCTCGCGACTTGTATAGCCGCTTACGAGAGTCCGACGCAGTTTTTCGTTTTATGGCGCTATTTGTCCGGAAGTTGTCCTTCTGTCGTTGATTGAGTGTCAATGAGTGTTTAATAAATTGTATGGACATTATTGCGCGCCTATCTGTGGCGAGGGAAAAATATGAAACGGGAAGATTGGAAGAAATAAGCGAATTATTGGAACATTCCGAAAACATCTAAAGGGGACACGACGGTTCATATTTATGAAGGATGGTCGATTTTATTGTCGAACTATCAGGATTTCGATCATTGGTAGAAAGCGGTGTCGGTTCGAGTGGTCTGGAAAATGTGGAAAAATCTGGGGCGAGGTTGGCTACAGCAGCCAGTTTATTAATTTAAATTAGATTAGATTAGATTCATTATCGTGGAAAAGTAATCTTGATAAATGAGGGTGTTGCACAAACGTGCAGTAAATGCAGTAACCGCTTAATTTTCTTTTGAGGTATTCTTAATAATAACGTCGGTGGCCTGAAAAGGCGTAATTAATAAATTATACGGTGGTTCTTTGTTAGTGTGCGTAAAGCGCTAGCAAATTAATATTTACAGTGTTGCACAGACTGCGATGTTGTTAACAATATTTGGTAAATGAAGGGATGAATGTCTGCGTAATGAATTAGATGGAATGATTTATGGTTTGCGATTGATCCGGGCATTTTGCGTGGGAAACAATTAACTACAACTGTTAATTTATCGAAAATTAATAAATGGAAATGGAAAGCGCGCATGCAGAATTATTTAATTAAAGCAAAGTAAAAACTGTTAATTAAGTGACGAAATTATTTAATTAGTGCGATAAAATCAATTTTAAAATAACAGACAAGTAGCGAAGGGACGACGAAGAAAACTACCAATTAAAGTCCTTGCACGTCTTTCACTCCGCGGATAATCTGTAATTCCGCGTATAAAAAATCTCATTTTCATCACATTTTCTTTCGCCTGTCATCAAAAGTGTAAGCGCAGAAAATTTGAGTAGGCTTAATATCATTTTCTCTCAAACGAAACAGCAGAAAAACTTTCCCAACATAATAGAATAATATTGCGGTGTAAATATAATGACTTATTCATCTTCCGGCTTATATTACACCGGCTAATCGAATCGTTTTAATCGGCCAAGTCAGACCTAATGAAAATTCTCCGTAAAATTTAATTTTCAACTTACTGAAGTAAACAGGAAGTTTGAACTTCGTCCCCTGCTATAATAAAGGCAAAAACCTAATCATTTTTCGGTTGCAACCGAAGAAATCTTTGTATGCCAAACTAATCGATTTTCGTCGCCGTCTCTTTCAAAGCGACATTATTAAATTACGGACGTCACGCTTTGATTTGTAATATGCACTCGCAAATATTTCCACTTTACTCGATTTAATACACCCTTCAGCGGTCGTAAAATCCTCAACCCGCGTTTCGCTTAATTAGAAGACAGTCCGACCGTTTTGTGGGGACATCCCACCTTCTTCGATTCGTAAATCACGTCGAATACCGCGCGCGCAGCGAGTCACGAGTATAAAATTTTACTGGATACTAGTGACGTTATAACGCTCCATAAATCTTGCGCGCAGCGAGCTACGTGCCACGAGCGAAGCGCGCTACTACTTCTATACGCCGGTAACTTTCAACCGGTTCGCGGATGAGCTGCTGACTTAGTTGAAAAAATATAGCACGTGGATATTAGTCTAATTACGTTACGTTGTTTAATAAGTTAGGGCATCCGTTAATTAAAGGGTCGATCTGCAGCATTTCTAGGAATTATAATAGAGCAGTTCGAGTGGGAGTTTTCTGGTGATGCGGGGTTTGTTTTATCTCACCACGGGGCAAAAAAAGGGACCCTCATTAGTAAATTTTGACGTTAGCCACCCGTCTTTTGTGACAGCTACACTTTAAAAATGCCGGTTTTTCCGCAGGCGAACTGTGGTGGATGACGCGTGACACTTTGCGATCGGAGCAGGTTTAGGAAACGCGGACTCTTTGATGTAGCCACAATGGAGACGTCAAGTCCGAAGCAAAAACGGAGCACATGTTTATGTATTGAGCATTTGCAACAGTGTAAATACAATGGTGGTGCCATATGGTCTCTTGAGTAACCGCAGGGTGTCGCTTATCTAGGTGGTCCAAACCGAAGCCGAGATATATTTCATCCAAGGCGACATAAAGCGAGGAGCTTTGTCGCTTGCTAAATTGTGACTCGTCTTGGTGCGAAAATCGCTTGGTCGAGGAAAAAAAATAGGAGATCTGGTTAGAAATGAGGTTCTAAAATAGGTGCGTACGCGTTTGTAAAGCACGTGTACTGTTAAATGCTAAATAAACGATTAAACATAAACAGACTGGGTGTTTCTTTGATACAAGAATCAGCTAGCTCATTATTAGACGAAGACCAGCGGGGTTTTTAATTTTAATCAAGCTCAGAAAAACGTATAGTCTGGACGGTTTACGCGCAATTTCCGTAGACTATGTTAAATTAAATCAATTATAATGTAACACGGATTTATTAGCTGTTACGTTATTATCATCAAATTAATTCGGTCGTACGGTAATAGGATTAGAATTTATGCCAACAATCGCATTGTTGAACTTTGCTAAAACGCCTCAATTTACGGGCACATTTCTAAATTGCTTTATGACAAAAATGACATCACAGGTGTATAACCCGGACGCGTTTAAAATATCCATGCGGCTTCGCCACCCTAATCGCATTACTCGTCCTGTCCCATAAAAGATTTTTTGTTTACAAATTGGACCTTATTTTTTGTTAGACGTGAAGGGTGCAAGTTAATTAATCCATTTATACTGATATTCATTGTCGTTCTTTTATATCACGGCTCGAATTCCCCGGTTCCGTTCTAAATGAGCTCCCCGAAAGCGCGACTCGGTATTTATTAAGCGAAGTGTTTTTTCTCAAATAATTTTTGCGCTATTGCTTACACGTTTTACTTTTTGATGAGTTTCGTATCGGAAAAATACACCGAAGAGGAAAAAAATCCCTCCTCGTAATAAATCCCTAATTTGTGCTTAAAGGAGCCATTGCTTGATGGAAATGCTCGAAATGAAAAGAAACGATTTGTTTACGAAACCTTTGCAATTCTCTGCTTATTTATATGCCGACGAATAATTAAACGAGGCTAAATAAAACGCGATTTGATCCAACGCAAATCCAATTATACTTATGCAAGTTGGGTAGAAGTGCGTATTTGGGGTAGATGAGAAAATTTGGGGTGTCGAAATGCAGAATTAGGACGCAGGGAAGGTTGTTAGATTTCGCTGTAATGTTTTGAGTCGGAAGCTTGTTGGTTTGGCAACCGAAGTGAACGTCAGAAATGCCTCGGGGTCTACATTTCTAAATGAACCATTGCCGTCCCTGCAAGGAGCCGAGATAAAGCCCATTCCACAAAGCTCAATTTTGCGTTTATTATTTAAACAGCTAAAGTTTCTATTACTATTTTTCTTGGCAACGCTCGTAAACGCCAACTTTTCACGATCGCCCGAATTCGTCAACCCGTCACCAAAGACATTCGTCTGTCCCAAAACGACGCAGACACGCCGTTTTAATAAAGATGTGTATCTGGAAACCTGGAGAATACGGCTCGCTTCGCTCGCCGTAAAAACGCACGCAATCTGTGGCGTTGTCGCGCCAGATTACGACTCGACGATTAAACCCGAACTGACCTACGCATTCTGTATCGTAATAATAACATTCCTCCGGCAGACGTTAGAGCGTGAGAGGAAGATACGCTCCTACATTACTGTTTATAAACAATAAATACAAGTGACATTTATTATCTTTTGTTTTTAAATGCTGTTTTATTGGAACTGACATTTGACATTACAATCAAAATTTCATTAGATGTGCGAACAAAGAACGAAATTGATTTTGTCCGACGGTTTCATTTATGTCATATCTACTCTGCGGATTTGCGGCAGTTTGCATCTGCTTATTTTAACGTATTGCGGGCGTTCTTGGTTTTACGAGTCGCCGCCGGATTTATTTCCTCCTTGTACGTGTCGATTTTTTTCATACCGAAATCACCGACTTGAAACCAGATGAAGCGCTACGGCTAATTAACGAGAAGTCGGAAAAAAATGTTTATTAACTTAATTGTGCTATTTAAAGATAAATCTCCGTCTGCTCTGGAGATAAAGATCATCCGCGAGATAAGTGTGCAAATCCGGCTTATATCGCTTTTTTCTTACAGAAACGAATTTGGAAATTGTCGCATATTTGTGCTCTTCACTCACTCCATAAATCCCCACCACGACGAACCTGATTCATCAAAATGCCACAGACAGGTATCTGATGCCATTTTAATGTTTGAAATGGAAATAGTTCAAAGAGGAGTATTTGAAATATGCTCCTGCTGTAATTACTCTATCTCATCGCCGGCTATACGTAAAATATCATCGATTAAATTTCAACAGAATTGAAAAGTTGGTGTAAATGCCCTCCATCTTGCGCCTTAGAAATTGTTAATTAATTTTTTCCACCGCGCCTCGTTCAAAATGAGTGTTTTAATTGATTTCCAAATATAGACTCAATAGAAGCTGTAATTTTTAAACTGACAATAGACGCAATTTTGAGGATTTTCCCGCAACTGCCTGCCCGGCTGTTTGCAAAACTAATAATTATCGAAGTTTGCCGATCGGGAAGGAAAAGAAAGAAACCGGGATATCTTTTCCTAATAAAGAAGTAAAATACTTGTTGGCTTATCGAAACCCGAACTCTCGCCAAAAAAGTAGCCTGAACTGATCAGCAAGAATTTCACCCATTTAACTTAAACCGGCGGATTTATGGCTTCCCGCAGAACTTCTGCGTGGCCAAAATTTCGACAACACCTTTAATATGTGTGGCGATTTTTAATTTCGAACGATTCGAAAGCTCGACATTGATCCATTTTCGTCCTGTGTGACACTGCATTCACCGACTACACAAGTTAAGAATAAATTTATGGCAAAACATAAATATGAAAAGCGGTTATTTGAATACCGTGCAGCGAACAGGACTGGTAATACATTCAATTCTTTAATTACGCCACACATACAGGGTGACTCAGCAAACAGGCATTCTATTGTTTCCAGATATCGCTCACTTCTCACTCGAGGGGACCTAATCCTCGTTATTCGTTTTAAACAAGAAAATCCCACACACCGATTCTATAAAAACAATTTTGCATCGGTCGTTTCGCAATAAAAAACAGTGTCAGAGGTGCAATTGCTCACTTGACATTTTAATTTACCGAGCGTAATAATCGTTTAGATGTAATCTATGCGTAACGGTAAATCCATTTTTACAGCAATATTTCTAAATAAATTTATGGCGGTAATAAATAACAATTATTTGATTCAATTAATTTTACGTTGCCTTTGTATGCTGATTCACTATTTTTCTACAAACGAGACTGCATTTTCGCACAGAAGGTATCACGGACGCCCCAGCGAGACTGAGGGTGTTTCTGACGTCGTTGGCATAAAGTAAAGCTTTCGATGGGTCAATCACAAAATGTTGATAAATAAACTGTGCATACGACGTTGACAAGTAGTTAAAAGGTCGCCCCTGATCGCGAATCCAGACTTCCCAGGGACACCACTTGGGTCCGTTATTCTTCGCTGCTTACACGAACGATTTAAAATTGCCACATATCTACAGGTTAAGTGGAATAAGTGCTGGCGATAAGTAAAGATGGTTAGTTGGGGTGAACCTGGCCAGAATGATGACGTGTGAAATCAGACAGATGCTTAGGACTAAAAGGACCCCCCGGATGAAGCCTCCGGTACGCGCATAACAGACTGGTGAAGGCCACGAAAGAGATATCCTGGTGGTGGCTTGAGTTTTGGAGGTGTGGACACCGTTTGGGTTCAAACTATATGGCTAGTTTTGTTAAAGGGCGATCACCCCCCGGTGAGTGATGGTTGTTTTGACGTCAATGTCAGGCATAATTGTTGCAAGACCGAACTGAGTGATCTATAGAGAGATAAACAGTTTTTTTTACGCCTAGTGATATAAAAATGACGCTTCCAGTCGAAAGTTTTTCTTGTGATTAAATGGAAACAGTTCTTTTATTCCCCTGGCGGTCCACCTCTCGATGCACTAGTTTTTCAGTGGCGACGGTATAGTTATCATCTTTATCGTCCGTTATTATTCTTAGTATTATTACTTCGTCTGGTATTGTTGCAGTTCGGCTCGGTGTTCGTGGTGAAAAGAGCGATTCGAGCCCGACAATGCGTTTAATTTCCCGAAGAGTAATAAAAAATTCACAAAGAGTGTCCGCGAGGGTATCGTCTGCATCAGAAAACGAAGAATGATTTAAGTAGGTTTTAATTAAGAGCAAAGGAGGTTTCCAATTTAAAGCTGCAGATGATTATTCGCACGAGTTGGGTTAAAATTTGCTAAAATTGGGTCTGGTGGCGATGTAGCCGAGTCTGAAAAAAGGTTGTTTGTCGAAGGTATTTGGAGAGAGAAGGATTTTGGAATATTGGCGGGCTAACGCGGAATGGCGCAGCAGCCGAGCAAACAAATGTGAAACAAGTCGAAAAATACGCGCCCGGATAAGAAGCTTAAAGACAATCTACAATATTTTAATTAGAATCTGCTGTAGGCGCGAAGCGGTAGATCAGGGTTCGCCAGTTGTGTAATCGCCAGCCGCGCTGTAGAGAAAAGGGAGAGCTAATCTTTCGATTAATATTCCAGAGTGTAAAATTAACAGAACTCATAACTAGTTTTGTTATGAGAAAATAAATTATGGAACTCGAACGAGTGAATTAAGCGGCGAAACCGCGTTCGACTCAGCCCGCGACTTTTTCACCGCAACTTGCAGATTTAATAAGTTCTAAAGCGAGAGTTCTCAACTGTTAAGTAAAGTTAGTGGTGTAAGTGTAATATCTAGCGCCAGTCGTACTAGCAACGCTTAGCCAGTTTATAACGGTAATGTAATTTCCGTCGCTAGGTAAATCAATGTGAATTGGAGGAGACATTCGAGTTTTGCCATAACTTCCGTTTTCGGCAGCAAGAGGGAAGCTGGTGCCACTTCCGCTAACTTACTTTGTATTCGACGTTGGAAGATCGCGGCGGCGGACAGACGTGCTAACAATGCACCCTCCATGTTTCGCCATGCCTTCAGACTTTTTAACAAACCTCCAGCTACGAAAATACTGCCACCCTTACATTTTCTAAACAATGCCAGACAACCCGAGTCTTCGCTACTTCACAATTCAAAACACAATCTCCAATTTAAGAGATTACGCATTTATTAAACCATACAATCCGGAGATTCCCTAATCTCGCAAAGGCAAAGCGGTTCTGGAAACTTTTTAAAACTTCATTTCCAATGAAAGCCGATATACAGAAAGAAATTTGTGGGATTTTTATTCGAGGACGACTCGACAGACAGAGCAGCTGCCGAAAACGTCAGGATAATGCACTTTCCAGTTTATCCATGTAAAGCGCAAATCTCAAGAGTCGATAATTTCATCACCATCACTCAGGCCAACCAGAAAATGCCCAACTCGAATTTAATCAAATTCACCCACACAGGAAAACAGACGTAGTTGCCGGAATCGTCACTACCGCTCGCGTCGCGGCCACTACCGTTACTCATTATCATTATCATTATCATTCTTGCTCATTCAATACCACGTTTAACGGTACATGAAGTTCGAATTTGTGTTCACTGTTTTTTCGTTCGCATGGGTGAATCGCTGCCCGCTTTTCGTACACGAAAACTACATTCACGTTTCAGTGTTAGTAAGATCTTCGGAAACGTACGCTGTGGTGGGCTAAATGAAGGGATCTCGCTGTACCTTGAGCCCTCGACGACATGTCACTTGAACTTGTCATGACTCATCGCTTTTAGGGAGTTCTGAAAGATTGACCCCACCGACGCCCCTCCGGTCCTCGGCAAATCGCACTAGAATCACGGAATGTTGATTGAACGATTAGTCTGTGTAAAATCGGGGATTGGATCGAAACAATTTTGTCGGAAAAGTGAGGGTGCCGTAATTGCGGTTGCAATTATGTATATATGGTAGAATAATAAGGGGGACGAGGCGCCATAATCCATGTCGAGGCCTCGTGGGCAGCAACCGGAGTATTCGACATTCCCGTCCTCTAGAGAGCCCGATATACGACACGTTCGTCCAAGTCGACACCAGATGCCGACCGACAATGCACACGCACATCGATGGTTCTTTTAAAAAAATGCCAAACGTTGTTTGGCTTATAAATTGCCTGATTTGAATCATAACAAACACTTTTACGACAAAGATTGTGTACATAGGCGACGGGAATTTTATAAATATACTTATAAAGTAAAATTTTGGGTCAAAGATCTATCGTCAAAGCGACATGTTCGACGAACGTTCCGAGGAAAAATTGAATTATCCGGCCTCCAAATCATCAATAAAACAACATGATGTATCGGCAAAAGCAAATTTGATAAATTTGCCGTTTTGCATCAATTGTCCCAGAAGGGGAGCGCAGCCCTGGGAATATAATTTTCCTAAAATATTTTCGCCGCGATATCAAATAAAATAACACGACGTTGTTTTTTTAATTGCGAATTTAAATTGATAACAAGGCTCGTAATTTAGGACTAACAGAGAGCAAATTGGTCTCTAGGACAATTCGCGTTTCGCACTCTTGGGTGAAATATTTTCCATCATGGAAACTTTACAAAATTAAATGTTGTGCCATTGGAGGGTGCTGCTGTGAATAATTTAGCACGCTAACAATATCACTATCAAATGTAAAACTGTCGTGTACACTTGACCATTTCCATGTAAATTTTTATTGCCGGAATTTTATTACGGGAGTAAAGACGCAAGTTCTGGAGAACACTGTTGTTACCGTCTCCGGATTATTCAAAACACATAGAAACTACCGCGAGGTCTTATTTATTATCCGACAAACCACCACACGTTCGTACGACATCCATCTACTGCACAAACTTCACAAGAATATTTAATTTCAACGGCTCTGGTCCAAAAATACTTTCTGCATATGACGAACTGCACTACGAATTGGTACAGCATTGAAGAAGTATTTCTATCACGTATAAGCGACAGGATTTCCTAAAATCCCTACCGCGCGAAGCCAGTAAAATAATTGAGTTTTTTATCGATTCTGTGACGCCACCGATAGTTTAATGGAAAAATGATTTCCGTCTTGCGAGAGCTATAAATGGAAGTCATTACTTCTGCATAGTTAGCCGTTGTAGGACAAATGATTGGAACGGGCCTCAACGTGCGTTCGACTCGAACTTCAAGAGAATTTAAATCGACATGAACTAAAATAAGATTCAAAACGTTGCAAGAAACCAGCAATGGCAAAATGGGACACAAATTGTGGATTTTTATAAAGTAGCCGTACGTTGTCCATTTGGAAGAAGGATCACACAGGTTGCAAGAAGATACACTGACAACCAAAGAGATCTACTTCCATAAACAACTGTAACTAATACTACCACGGTACTATTAGATTTTTAGCAAACAGAAAAATTAAACCTAAACCGTAGATGTTTTGTGACCAACAGCTGCTAACAATTCAGTTCCTACCGTCCGAGTTGTTGACAACATCCTCTTCGGGGCGCTAAACCAAGATAATAGTCTTTATATATCGTCAAGTGTTAGGACATCCGAAATCTAGATAATAATCTATTTGTTTCCTCTCCTTCTCCAATCTAGTGAATCTACTACGGTCCATTAAGTAGGCAGGATTCTAAAATGGCTTTCGTGAGTTCAAAACTACCCATTTGATGAAAATTAGTTACTTAATTACGGTCTAGCATCGTGGCAAAGATTTTGGACGGCAGTATTTTTGGACGAGTTCGGTGGTGTAATACTTAAAAATTCAGGTGTTAGGATTTCGCTGCGAAGCAGTCAGTATGTGTGAGACGTTAGACAAATAAAAGTAAGCTAATTATGGAACGAGAAAAAACACTTTAAGCTAGAACGAGATTGGTTTCCACGATATAGCCACTTTATAAAGAGTAGAAGCGATATTAATCTATGAGTCGAATTTTTCTGTTACGAGGAGCTTTGTAGAGAATAATCTCGGGGTTTTCTTGTCGTGTGGTTTTGAGCGAATGGGTTTAAGAAAACATTTGAGCGGAGGTATTTTCTGTAAAGACCGTAAGACGTATGGTAGATTTTCGAACACATTTCTCTCATTTATAATGTGAGTCGCGTCAAGCTATAAATACGACGTCAAGTGGTGATAATTTATCGGTTGTAGCGTTTTGTTGTGAATTAATTAGAAAATAAGCGATCACACGAAGATCGCGTAAGAATATCGATGCAGCGTAATTGAGGAAGCGGATTTGATTTATGGTTTTACAGGTATCGGGGAATTAGTGGTACGTGGAAGCGCATTTGAGTAAAACAAACGCATTTAAATTCTAGTGAGGCGTCTAAATTGACGAGATTTATGGGAATTGCTTCATTGTTCAAATTACAGATGCTAAGTCAGGAGCGTTGTAATTATGGGAATGTTTGTGACAATGATGGAAACAGTAATAAATTTGGGAAATGATGATGGAAAAAAATGAGAGAGTCTGGAAATCCGCGATTCAGGTGTCGCGGCCATTAATTCGAGTGTTGTGGAGACAACGCGTGTTAGGGCGGCTAAGCTCTAAATTTATCGAGAGCTGATTTATGTGGCAGAAGAGCGTCGATGTAGAATTTGTCTTGCAATCGGAACCTGGAAGGGGTCTTTACCTTCTCTCGAGCTTATTGAGTCTTCAACGGTCCGGACCTCTGCTCTAGGCGGCTCTACATTCGCATGCAGAGCCACGTTAACTAGATTTGATTTCATTGTTCCTCCCCAGTTCTCAACTAATGCCAACTAAGCCAAACATTTGGTTTAACAGGACGGGTCTCATCCCGTCAAAACTCATAGATTCCGATAAAATTTGCCCAAGTTGAATCAAGCTCCCTTTGACCGCACTCGCAAATTAGAGAAACTTCATAACGTCGTTACGGATATATGACGTACTCGGCCGCATGCAATCGCTTCGAAAGCCTCGCATGTTTCTGCTGCCGATTACCCATGAAATCGAACGACAATTTCGGTTCAATTTCGACGTCCGTCTTCGCTCGCCTGTCACGAAAGCAAAGGTCGGTGTATATATACCCTTCCGCGTCAATTCCGAACAATTAGCGCGAAATCGCCATTTTCAACTTCACGTTTCGACTGATCGAAAGCGACGTCCTTTGTCGCTACAAATAAACAATGTTAACCACAAACGATACGTTTTATCTTCGGCAGCCTTCCAAACTAACATCCCTTATTTATGTTACTTATACGACACACTCACGGACCCTCAGCGCCTTTTATCAATGAAATATGCCGATGGAATAATAGCCGAAATAATTTAACCATAAGATCTACGTCCCAAATAATAAAGTCCCTCCGGCAAATATTTTATTGATAGAACGATATTTATTTTTGATGCGGACTCTCGCTACTAACTTAAAAATTCTTTTGTCTCATTCCATGTCGACGGCAGTAATAAAATAAATTTCGAACTCCCTCCGCAAACTCTCTTTACAACAAGAAATACTTTTGTTTTCTTTTAACAACCCCGAATACCTCCACAACTATTTTTCAACGCCGTTTACGCTCAAACTTGTATCCGATCAACCGCGTACTTACCGCGTTATTACAACAACTGACAAAACATCAGACTTTGGAATGAGCCAAACTTTTCGCAAAAAACGCACCTTCACTCACCCGCTGGAATTCCTAATGCCGCTACACCGACTTACTTTCGATAAATCTCCACAGCCAAGAAAACCCACCTTCATCACTATTATTATTGTTATTTACTGCATTATTAGATTTTCATTTAAGACATACATCTTGTGCAGTTGTACCAGATTACGTCATTTTTCGAAGTATTACCATCAGCATTATTATTATTTTTGTTATTTATAGTACCACCGATTTTCTTTCGTTAACGCTTTTTTAGATCGTCAGCACTAATCTTTCTGTCGAGTCGTCTTCTCTGAATAAGTTTATTAAGCAAATATTATGATCAACATTACTATTATTTCGTCGTTCGTCCCGAAGCTAAATTAAAAACAGTATTAACAATGAAGCGGCGTAGGATTATTCTTTATGTAATCCATGCAACAATGTAAATAATAACAATGACCATAAGCAAAACAAATCGAATCTATTGTATGCAAGCGTTTCTCTACATTATTCATACTAGTCGATATGTGAATAAAAATACAAAGTAAAGACACGTTTTCCTAAGGTTACGATGATTCAGAGAAGTCATATCCGTTGATCATTCGAAACGAGCATAAACCGCGACATTTGCTGGAAAATAAGAAGTGCCACAGTTTTTGGCCGAAATCTGAAGCGAAGTGGTCCCGTGCGGTTTCTTTAAATGGATTATAGTAGGGGTTGCCGCAATCTTTGTATCATTGTGTAGATTTAAAGCAATAAAAATGAGTGGGAACGCGGAATATTTTTATTCTAATTTAAATGCTTACACGTTTAATAACTCATAAAACTCCACATCAGGGTTTAATTATTCTTAAAGCTCGCGCTATCTCGCAATTTTATAATAAAAAAAGCAATTTCAATTTAAATGTTCGAGTTAATAATGGCGCATAATCTTAAAAATGTGAAGAACGGGAATAATTTTAGTCTTACAGACGAAAAGGTGCACCAGAAAAATCGAGGATACTTGGTACGGTACACAGAATGGAAAATGCACACTTTCCACTACTTAACCGAACTGACTTACCACCGGAGTCGCTTATGCGCAGACAGGCAAACAAATCATTGCGAATATATGAGATTAACAGAATCGCTGTTCAACTTGTTCTGACTTAAGTTATGGTTACGCCAATTTAAGAAACCCATACTTAACTAAGTTTCTCGGTGCATCAACTAATAAATACAGGGTTTCTATAGATGATTATAGGGTCGCAGTAGGTCATGTAAACGTACCGCCTCTTCGATTTGAACCGTACTAAATGGCCAAGGACGCATGACAATGACCAGACGCATCTGTATATTGGTTGCCTAAATGCTTCATATCTTTTTAAAAAATAGAACTGATTCATTACAATAAAAATTGGTCTAAAGAGTTTAGACAGTACTTCCCTCGCTGTCGGAAACTTGACGACTGCATGCCTATTGTGTTTTTTTTCTCATTACATTTTTGTAGTGGGAATTTAAAAAAAAATTGCGATGACGTCATCAACATTTTTGCAAGGACACGTATATCAGTTGGGATAGATGTAGTGTAATACTAAGAATAAAATTATTATATTCTCAAATTTTCGGGAAAATGAATTGGGTCGTTTGAATATTGATTTGTAATAATCAATAAAATAACGAAACAATTTACTCACGTATACCTACGTATCAGAGGCAACTGAAAATCGTGTATGTATAAACATTGTTAATTTAAGATGACAGGCGTAACAGCATACGTGAGAGCCAAACACAGAAACTGTAAACAAAACGACCGTCGGTTTTATTGCTTCGACTTCCGCTTATTATATAAAACATTGGGTTTTATTTTAATTCTTGACGGTGAAATTCACAATTGGTTGATTATAAACATGTCTATTTCACATTCGCGGAACCAAGTGAGCGCATAAAACAAATGCAGGTCTGTAATGTTAAAATCGACGTAAATAAGCGTGCTACCCTTATGTTTCAACCGAGTTTTTCCTTTAACAAATTTTGTGTCTACCAAATTGGGTTGGTTGGGGTGTAATACTAATAATAAGTGTTGCCTTTAATTTAATCAATAAAATAAATTGACTTCATTAATTTTTTTGAACCATCTCTTAAGAAAATCTAAAAAATATGAATGGAATGATAAATCACAAGTACAAACTCATCGTATTTTTTGCATTTTAGATAGGATTTATCCAGCAAAATTTAAGGGTGACGTCATCAATTTTTTTAGGAGGGATGAACAAATACATTTTGAACAAAAGTTTACCATGCTTATAATAACTTTAAAATATTCCCAAGATTTCAAAGCATTCGGTTTTGTAATTCCTGATTAAATCGATAAAATAAATTCACGCCTTCATTAATTTTTTTGAGTCACCCTGCATATGCAAATCCAAAAATATGAATGGAATGATAAATCACAAGTACAGACTCATCATATTTTGTACATTTTAGATACGATTTATTCGGAAAACTTTTGAGCTGACGTCATCAGTTTTTTGTAGAAGATAACCAAATATATTTTGACTAAAAATTTATTATGCTCTTTATAACCTTAAAACATCTGCAAGATTTCAAAGCATTCGGTTTTGTAGTTCCTGATTAAATCAATAAAATAAATTTACGCATTCATTAATTTTTTTGAGTCACTCTGTATATGCAAATCCAAAAAATATGAATGGAGTGATAAATGACAAGTACAGGCTCATCATATTTTGTACATTTTAGATATGATTTATTCGGCAAACTTTCGAGCTGACGTCATCAAGTTTTTGGAGGGGATAAGCAAATATTTTTTGACTAAACATTTATTATGCTCTTTATGACCTTAAAACATCTGCAAGATTTCAGAGCATTCGGTTTTGTAGTTCCTGATTAAATCAATAAAATATATTTACGCATTCATTAATTTTTTTGAGTCACCCTGTATATGCAAATCCAAAAAATATTAATGGAGTGATAGTTCACAAGTACAGACTCATCATATTTTGTACATTTTAGAAATGATTTATTCCACAAACTTTTGAGCTGACGTCATCAAGTTTTTGGAGGGGATAAGCAAATATTTTTTGACTAAAGATTTATGATGCTCTTTATAGCCTTAAAACATGTGCAACATTTCAAAGCATTCTGGTTAGCAGATTAAAAATTAAATTTCAAAATGTTGTTTTATAATTTTGATTTTTTTTCCAAAAATCTGGACGTTTCGGGTGAAAAGTCGATTCAGAGTTGTAAACTACATGTGTAGGACTATGTTATTTTATACAATTGAAAACCCATTTACTATGTACAATTTTGAAGTGACGTCATCGCTTTAGTGGTGGGGATGATTCGACAAATTTTGGTTAGCGTTTTACCATCTACATGATATTCTTAATATAAGTACAAAATTTCACAACAATCGGTCGAGTACTTTCGGAGATTATCTGTCTAATAAAAATCCGTGACAACAGACGGACAGACGGACAGACGGACAGACGGACAGACGGACAGACGGACAGACGGACAGACGGACAGACGGACAGACGGACAGACAGACGGAAATGGGAGACCTATTTCTTCGTCTTCTAGGGGTCATGAAAGATCGAGAAAACGTAAAAGTAGAGAGTCGGCCGACGGACTCGATTACAATACTTCCTTTGCTTACGCTCGGGAAGTAAAAAGAAACAAATTTATTGCGGTTAAACATCAGAGTAAATGTTGAAAATTTTCACCATTTTGTTCAAGGCCCATTGTTCAATTTTATGTTGCAACAGAAACTCCTGACTGCAGAGGAAATGTTGTCAAAGATGTTTGCGGATTCTGCTCAAGTTGTCTCAAATCATCAACAACTTCCTCAGATACTCAACGTCTTCCCCGAGATGTCTCTTTGTTGACACTGCCAGTTCGAACAAATCTGTTGATTACATCTTTAATGTGAGCCTTTAACGATGTTTCTTGAATTTATTAAATCACGGTATTTGGCCAGATCTTCTTGCTTACAAGCGGTTACAGAATACTTACAACCACTTTTTGTTTACGAAGTCCCATTGCGTTAACAAGACATAACAATGAAAATGTCTTGTTCAAGAGAATAAACCATTTTCACGGTGTTCGCTTCGTACCGCCAAAACAAAATTTTCGTACGCAACCTCCAAGAGTTCTGAAAACGACTGTTTTGTTGTTTTGAGCTTCGATCAACGAGAATTACTGTAATTCACACTTGCAAAACGTTAAAACAATAAAAACGAGTACTTTAAATGACAGGTTACAAATGTCATTAATGACAAGTGAGAACTGTCATAGTGAGGCATGATTACAGCGAAGCAGGACCGGGACGAGGGTGAGGCGAGAGAGGCACTCGCCTCGGATGAACAAATTAGAGGGGCGCCCAATTGTCAAAAATATAAAAATATAAAGTGAAAGGGGTACCGGACGTTTTGACTTCACAACTCAAATGGGGGTATAAAAAATAGAATGAAATATCTTCCAATTTTCAGTTTCTTACTGACGAAAAATTAGTATCATTGTATATAGAAGATTTAAGAAAAGCAGCTTACGACTTAGCTCTTAAATATCTAAATGATATAAATGCTGTAGAAATATCATCAGAAATATTTAGCTTTAAGAACCAAGCAATTGCAATAATTCCGGATATTAGAGCAGCTATAGCTTTGGATCTTTTGAAAATAATTCACGAATACGGTTTAGTTCAATTGTATCCAAATTTGGAAGTCGCGTTAAGAATATTTTTAACTTTACCAGTTACTGTAGCTTCTGGAAAAAGAAACTTCAGTAAACTCAAGATAAGTAAAAGTTATTTAAGACCTTCTCTTGGTCAGGAAAAATTGTCAAACATGGCTATTTTTTCCAGTGGACAAGAATTATGTAATCCAATAGATTTTGAAAAAATAATTTATGTTTTTGCTTCATTAAAAGCAAAAAAAAAAGTTGTACAATTTTTGGAAGTAATATAGGGGCGTATTTTTTGTTGAATATTACTCCTATTAAGTATTATTTACAAATTTTTCTATGTAATTTGCTATTATGAATTATATTGTATGTTTTTTTAACTTTTGATTCTGTTATCTGTTTATTTCTGATAACTTAAAATCAATAAATCCATTTAATTTTTCATGTTTATGCACATTTTTCAATTACAATTCTGGTTTTCTGTCCAGAAATTCAGAACACAGATCATCTGTAACGTATAGGTAAGTAGGTAAATATCTCGCAAACATGGGGGCGCGGATTTGGTTATCTGCCTCAGGTGAAAAAATATGTAGGCACGGCTCTGCAGCGAAGCGAGGATTTTCGAAATCCATGGCCAACTACGCCCTTAGAATCATTTATAAAAGCCCTGTATAATCAGGGGTCAAAATAAGGTAACTGCAGGTATGCTGTCAGAAATTAAAACTGACGTCATCTGCTCTAATTTGCCCGGCTTTAAAACCTCATGGACCCGCAGGTTCGTGAAGGTTGTAACACTCATACAATCCGAATCTCATGAAACGCCGGAAATATTTTCGTTCGGATCTTGACAGCTTAAGCCGGACTTAAAACGGCAGAGATCGGTTTGGTTTTTTCTGGTTTCTACATAGTTGTCTAATGCGATGTTAAAAGCATGTGCAGAATCGAACCGCTCGAGTGCATATTTAAGTCATAGAAGATTGCACTCCCCTCTCTGGGGATTTTCGCTTGATAGACAACAATGCAAAATACGAACATACTTTTATGATTCAAATTCTTGCTGTGAAATGTGGATGCAATATGATTCGATACGTAAGGGTAAAAAGGAAGCGAGAGAAATATGCAGCAGCTAGATGTGGGATTCCAGGTGAATCAAGCCCAACGAATTACCGGCATTAAATTTGAAAAACGCGATTTATATCTTAGCGACATCGCTAAGATCGTAGAACGTCAATCTCTGCAAAATATTTTGATAAGGCTTAGAACAATGATAAATGGTGTAGCAGTATGCTACTGTGGTTGCTTAATCGCTTATGCTGCGTCTTGATTATAATCTCTCGCCACGTTGTTTTCACTAAGCGGTTTGAATGTTATCGAAATTCAGCCCTAAATTAGAATATTTGGGTCACCGCCCTCACAAGAAGGGTAGCGAAGCGACGATATTAGAGAAAAACTGGTCTCGGGAACGGACGAGGTAAAATATTTGACCGTTCATTTACATATACACCAGTACACAAAGACAATTTTCAAACATTTCTCTCCTAATGAAACTTTTGCGAAATTCATTTACATTCAATTGCCAAGATTGCAATAAAGTAAACAATATTGCTACTCCGTCATCCTCCGAGCCCACGACTTCTTCCCTCCGAGAAAGTACAAATTAACGTCAATGCTATCTGACTGAGTAAAATTTATGCAAAACCGAATATGCTGCGCTAAAGCCATTTTTTTCCAAATTACTTTATCCAGATAATGTTAATTTTGTTAGCCATGCAACCGCGAACAATTATTGTTGGATGCTTCATTAGCGACAGCCCTTCGATACACACACGCAGATACAAAACCTAACCCTATCAAATTTAACAATAGCCCCAATATTTCCCCCGTCCTAACGACCACTCGATAAAACCCAACGAATGCAGAAAAAACGATAATTATCATTTAATTAAAAACTATCTACCCCGGACCGGATTTTTAAATTATTAAACATAAAAGCGCTCTCCCAAAGCGACATAAACTCGATTTCAAACAAATTGGTTTAAATTCGGAATTTATACGAATTGGCTTGGTTTCAATTTGAACGTTTTCCGGTGCGATCTTGTGCCCACTGATATATCGCTACAAGATCGCTTTTTACAGCAAACGCTGCAATTATTTCAGAAAACACACTCGCCGTTTACGAGATTTACCGCAACTGCGACACCGGAGGGAAATCACACCATTACTATTATTATTATTATTGCACGAAACGCTTGCATCTCACAAGTATTATTGTTATTATTATTATTACTAATGTTAATTTTTGGGGCATCGATTTTTCGTGCCGATCTCTGCGCGGTTCGAAATCGCCTTAGGTTAACATTATTATTATTTCGCCTAGACAGAGCGCGTTTCTGCGTAAATCAGCAGAGTTTGCTTTTTCATGCCCCGAGACGCGGTTTTAATGGGAGATTTTATCTCGGAAGGTGTCACCAAGTACCCCTGAAACAGATAGCTACATAGCCGATGCATGAATGCATAATGCACGGCCGAGATTGAAATCTGCAAAGCGAAAATCGTGCCACATCCGCTATAAAAGGAGTTTTAATCCTCGGGCGTCCTTAAAGAGCGCATTGCCACGGTTATTTGGTGCAGTGTCAGGTATCTAATGGGGAAATTAGATAATTAATTCGGCCACCGAAAGCAATTAGCTGCAACAAGCGCTGCATCGCCAAGTCAGGTCGCGCTTGCAGTTCTTGCGGAACCAAAAAAGGGACGTGCGTCGGCGGCGGTTCGCCGGGAAAAGTTTGATAGATGATACTTTGAAATTGTTGAGAATTTGTAGGGGTGCTAGCGTTACTGTTGTTCTCTCTTATTACGCGTAATTATATTACTGGTAATTGGAAGGTCGGAGTGGCATTAAACTTTTATGAGTAGGGACCCTGCTCATAATCAAATATGATATATAAATGGGCAGAAAGTAAAAAGTTTCGGACTGTAATCAAAGCGATGAATAAGAATGGACAAAATACAAAGACCCGGCTAATGTGTCTTAATGCAAGGAAAGAGCCACAATAGCCCCCGGAAAAAATGAAACGCTAGCGTCGAATTTCGCACTATACACACATATACATTGTTCTTACGCGGACGTCCTGATGCAAGACTCGGACTTAATCATTTATTGTTTAGAGGCAGCTGGCATACCTTCACTTTATTACTTCTAATGAAAAGGAAATCGTACAGCAAGGACTTGAACTTTCCGAGAAATGTAATCGAACACCCGCTCAGGTAAAGTGAGTATGGTGATTATACATTTCGTCGAAAGTCTCCCGTTAAGGCCGACTCGCACGAAATGAACGCCGGAGACTCTCACATTCGCAATTTTCTAAAAATGTACCCGATGACCTAAGAAGGAACGTCATTCCTCGTTCCGTCACAATGGACTTGTTTCGATTTAGTGTTAATACTTTAATGTTGCTTAATATTAACGAAGATGCGGAAAAAGCGTCGGTAGCCGTTACCGTGAGAATGCGCCTTTAAGGGCAAAAGTTGGGTATTTTGTCAGCGACACCGTGTAGGAAGGTGGCCTGATTTGTCGGCATGTATTTTTAAGCATATTTGTTGCACGAGCCGCCGCTGTGGTTGGAGGTACGATCGGAAAGAATATGAAAATTTAATAGCCGGTTGAACTGTGGAAACGAAACGAAAGGTAAATAGGGACAAGTTTAAGCGGGAATAAATCAGAAGACGGGATTTAATAATAAGCATGTTGAAGCGCGGCATTCTTGTATTAGCCGGTTGTAGAGAGCACGTTCACCCAATCTTGAAACAATAAACAATCGAAACTACCGTCTTGATCAAACATAACATTACCTATTGTGTAAAATAATATCAACAAAGTAAACTGCAATTTTACAACGTTTATTTCATTCGATCCTTCTACGTAAACTGTCGAAATTGTGGGGAAATTAACGGTAGTGAGAAATTTCTACCTGGGTAGAGTAGTGTCATTTTTGAACAATGCGAGGTGATGAATAAACAAGCGGGTCGAAGAGCGGAGCAAGGTTAAACACGTTGAGCGTTTTTAATTATTCTCGAATCTGTGCAAAACGGTAAACAGACTTCGGGGAGAATTATTTTTGAGAGAAATTCATTAAGCGCGATAAAATGTTGATAACATATTAAATAGTAATTAGTTAAAGAGAAGTATTGTAATCAAAGGGGCGTAAAAGAGGATCCGCTAATTGGGCTGTAAAAATTTCTGCGGTCGTTCTAAAAAAAGGTAATAACATCAACACCTATGATTACCGTTTTTATTATTATATCTCAGTCGACACCTTATTACGCGGAATTTTGACGTTTATGTGTTGCAACAGTGATTTTACGATCGCACTTCCGCCTAATTACTTCGGAGGAAAAAATCGAGCGTTCGGAGGATTTCGCCTATAGTTTGAGGGTGGCGAGTAGTATATTAATTTGCGGCCTTTCAGTGGCACGGAAAGTTTAATGAGAACGGCTTGAAATTTTCGCCAGCAAATGGCCTTTAAAAATCGAGCCGGCCTTAGTGTGTCTATTAAAAATTTACGGAGCAGTGCGGAATATTAAATGAAACAAATATTGAAATTCGCCGGCGAACAATAGAGATAAACAAAAAAGACGACCGAAAGACAGGAACCGCCTGCAAGTGAATGAAGTTGAGAAGTTAGAGATGCACAAACTTGTCATCTTTAATCCGCATTGGAGTAATCAAAAGCATTCCGTGACATTTCACTCCGGGGATCCACCTGAATTTCCCACTCGAAGGGGAATCGAATCGAGGCCGACTAAAGTTTATTTGTTTGAAATCCTCCCACAAATCCTTGTCTCAATACTAGATCCCCAGTTCTGTATTTTTAACAGTTTCGCACACTACTACCAACTACTAGTAGCAAAACATGACCCAACTTCTTAATTGAGCGCGCACAATCTTCGCCTTGAATAAATCAATCATAAGTTTTAATCTCAATTTGCGGAAACACCGGAACCGAGCACTTCTTCTCCAACAAGGCACTCGCTCGGAAATTAATGTCGCAAATTTCCAAAATAAACGAAATCGACCCCTTTATTATTAGAATTACGAAATGACGGTGCGTCTGCTTGTTAGTATGCAAAATTACCGAAACTGCAAGTGACAAGTTTTCTGTTGAAATAATTGCACAAATTACTACAACAACGGCATTAGATTAATTAGTTCATAATTACTCCGCGCTAACCTTTCCAACTAAACCGTCCAATTTTCTTCGTTACAGAAAAACAAAAACAAAAAAAAGTCAGGTCATGCTGGGTCGCGTCAGGTCACGGTAAGTTCTTCATCGCAAACAACCGCTCGAAATCTAAACTTACATAAAACTCAATGTCCGAAATGCATGAAATTAATAAGCGCATTGGATTAGCACCGCTACTTTAGTCCGGCGGCTTTCGAATAAAGTGTTGCCGTTATTGTTATCGAAAACGGTCCCGCGTAGGTGACACCCGCGACAGACGAACTCGTTTGCAAAAAAAAAAGTCGAGGCGAAGTCGTGCAAAACGGCTATCGGCCGCAAATAAAAATCCGCGATGGCTCCGCGCTCGTTGAAACTTTTACTTTTAGTCGGCCACCTGCGCGAGGTTTTAATTCCCCGGAGTGCAAATTTTTCGCTAAAAAACTTTGGCGCGACTTACCTTGAGGATGATAAAATCCATGTAGTATGGGTTGTCGGCTGCGAGCACAAGTCGATCACATCGGAGCGACAGCAAGCACCAAAACAGCGTGCGGACGTGTACTGGCGGCGTCCGAGAAAAGTGAGCGCATTGCGAGCACGACCGTCTGCAGCCGCCCAAGCTGAGGCACGATTCCGACTGAGTTGTGTGCTGTGGTTGCGACTCCGTGCTGTACTTGTGCTGCAGTCTGCACCCCAGCGCCCCGCGCCCCCCAGCTCTTCATCAGGAATACGCGTTCATTATCTTATATTGTTGATATGGCAAGGTTCAGGGGCTGCCCGGTCGCATTCCGGATGCCGCGACACGTTTAATTCAATTATGAGGACTCTTTCGGATTCGAGCCGCGGCCCGGACCTCCGAAGCAATTAACGAACACAATGGGTGACCACCAATCAACATATCAACACACCCAATTTCGAACGTTCGACACCGGGACCACCGGCGCAAGGCGGACAACAATAACTCAGACCCTTCACTTCCGAAAGCACACACACCAAATCAACGCCCAAAACAACCAAAACGAGGACGCGACACGGACAAAACACCAAAAACCAAAATAACGACGCGAAAATAACGCGGCCGATCGAGCGCGATCGATGGAAGAAAGTGACGTTACGTTTAAATGACGTGTCAATTAACGGTAGCAAATCATTAACAACAATAAGAATCTTTCGCACGTAATATATCTTCTGGGAACTATTGTTAAAAACAAAAACTTAAAAAGGAAAGTTCTCGGAATGGTATCTCAATAGAACCGACTCAGCTGTTCCGAGTTTTATCTATGCGAGTGGCTGCATTCACGGTAGTTTACAAAGAAAATTTCACAGACGATTTAGGTTTAATGATTTCTCGTAACGCAATTTTTTTTAGCTGCAATTATAATATGATCCGCTGAATCTGCGGACGGATTTTTTAGGCGTCTAATATGCTCGTGTAAGTAGCATATGGCAGACCCTCCGCTGTCCGCCTTTTCGGCGTAAATTTAATCTTTTTGTTATCGGGCTCCGAAGGTTGCAATTGCAGGACCTCCCAAAGCAGATTACCGTTTAGAGCACGGCGGTGTGAGCCATATAGCATTATGACCCGGCCTTTTTTAGTCAAAGTGGCGAAATACCCGTGAGAATACACAGATCATTAAAAGCTTTGAAAACGTTGGCGATAAACTAGTAAATTGTTCGGAACGAAGTAGGTCAAAGAAGGTTACCAAAATTTCTTCTCCGAAAAGTCACTTAACTAGCCCGAACATGTTAAGACTACCGGACCGGTGGCGATAGGTAATCAATAAGTCAACTGCGGTGCTTATCAACACGGGTAATTCAATTATCACCTATTTGTTATTCTTCACAGATGCTAACGCGCACTTAGTATGTCTCTGTAAATAAAACATTTACATTTAGAAATTATTACCACAATGGAAATAGCAATAAACTTTGACAGCTTGACGTATGCTACATGTATAATTCAAAAGACAATACAACTCTTTTATAGATTCCACCGTTTTTCTGAATCACAACTTTATCTTATATCCCATCTTCATCATTGCCAGCCGCGATTTATTCTATGTCGATGGTCGTCTGACAGCTGGAACGAGGGTTGGAAATTTTACACCCACACCAATTTGCAACCGTTCCACGAACATAAGGCCACTCAAGTACACGCGTACATCAAACACAACCTCATTATCGAAAAATATATACTGGCCCTCCCCCAGACTGACTGATAGCGCCTAAACGCGGAATCGGAGATCCACATATCGCCTAAATTTAACCTCACCTATAATGGTGTACAAATTGTGCCCATTTCCTATAGCTGCCTGTCTTTATTAAGTTAGCGACAATACAGGCTGTGGGATGGGCCGGAGTTCCTAACTTCGTTAATGTTAATAATGTCATAAAACTTATTATTGTATGTTACGACCAATTCGGAGATTATGTTTATTTATCCCTGCTAGACAGGCCTCGAAAATGTACGCACCAGACATGACAGACGAACTAGTCGCTTCACCATCACGAAAAAATCAAACTCCTCTCTATCGATCTATCAAACTTAATTAAGTCCAGCTTCAAAGTCTAACTTAGCCTAACACGTCTAACTGTCTGTAACTAATTTTCAATCGCGTTAATGCAACCCTTTGGATGCAGATAGACGAGAAGTTTGTTAACTAAAAACCGATTTATATTTTACCGTTTTCGTGCCATCTCTACCGACCCGTTTTTATGGCAATTAAACATTTTTCGAGCGGAGCTGGAAAATAAAATAACGTTACGTTACGATCGAATTAATCACGAAGATTCCTATAAATACGAGAAAACGCACTGGTGTGTGTCGTTTTTCAACACACAAACACGATACTTCTTGTCATTCTCAGCAATTTCTTTCAACACCTCTTTTGTGTCGGACGTGTACACGTGGTTTTCGAATTTTTCTCTCGTCGTCTGACAATTGTTCGCCATTGTTTTTTCCGTACGTCCAATAAACACGAACCGACACCCCAAGAAAAACACGAGATAAATTAATATCGCGGAAAATTTTCTCGCGTCTATGACAGTACACTTGGTGCCGCGACCGGGATTCGGACATCGTGTCTTGAATTCGGGGGTAGCGATAACAAAAACAATTTAACGATTTTATTCAAAAGCGCTTTCCATCCGGCAGTCGCTTGTCCTGGCATTTCGAGTTCATGAACGTGTCATATATTTCGGATATCAATCAATACATCACATTATTACGTACATATGTTGTGGCATCGACCACCGGAGTCGAGTTCGGAGCACCGAAGAATACTGACATTTTTTCGTATTGGAACTTTGCACTCAAAATATTAATCCTTTAAGCTTTTTAGTGCGATGGCTAAACCTTTTTATGCGTTTTAATATTTACGAGTGCTAATAACGACATGCAGATCAGGAAGGGAGGATTAGGACGGGTAGGAAAAAATTAATAATGGATGATAATCATATCGGGGTCCCCTGTCGTGTGTGCCGTGCAATTTGAATTCGGTGTAGTTTATAAATCAAGCGTGATTATTAAACAACAATAATTGTACGCAGTTTGTTAATAAAGGGATGACTTTTGAAGGGCTTATTATGATTTCCATTCGCAAATTGAAACAAAATTTGTTTACGTGGAAACGCTTTAAACCGTATGGGCGTCAATTACGGGTTAATGAAATAACTTTAATAATAAAAATGCGAAAATTTTCGTAACCATGATCATTCAAATTTGACGTTAATTAAACTACGGTCACGTCAAGAACGGCAAAATATTGGGTAAATTATTCATATAATAAATCACTTCTACTTCTAGAGGATCGCGTCGTTTTTAATCCATTTCCGTTCCAGAAGCTCAAACCGAAATTTGGTGGTCACGCACGGAATCTATTGTAGTTCGAACATGAAACTAGTATCAACGTTAATTCTTGAATTTAGAAGAAAACAAAATGGTTTATGATTCAACCGCCGAAAGCTCTATCCAGAAATTAGTTTTTCCGAGCTGTTTCCTCTAACGAACGGAAGACTTTAATCATAGTTTTACGATCAGCGGGATAGTTTATAGATGTTTTGCTAACTTGAGAGACATTTTATTGAAGAACGTCCCATTTTACGAAACACTTATTATCACCACATTAAGTTAAATAAATCGCGAATTATCGGTGATCGTAAAGACGCAGCTGCCACTGCATGCACACTCACTCACTCTCTATCACGATGAAGAGCAAAGTGCAATTATTTTATTAAAATAAAACCTAAAGACCCTTATCAAGTTTAAATTGAAAGTTTACAGCTGCGATAATAATAAAAGTTCCGACTTCCATAATTAGTTCTTCTTGTTCTTGATTGCGCCGTCAAATGTTCCACCATGACTGTACACCTGAACTAAACCCCCCACTATATTAATTTAAGATATCACGCCTGAAAGACCTAATGGGTGTACACGGTCGTATGTCACTACGTCTTCGGATAAAATCATTATTAGAATCCCATTAGCATCAAAAACCGACGTACAACTTTATTACCCTGAAATGTCTTCGCTACGTCACAATAGACCATTTCTTCCCATTCCCGGAGGAATAACTTTGTGTTAAGTCGTCCTTCTCGGCGAACGACAGCGAAAGTATTTACGATTGCATAATAAAGTAATAAACAAAATCTCCTACAATTCAACAAACAAGACCGCGTTGACCTGCACACTGTCTGTACAGCTCCGCATTATCCGCGCTATCGTAGTCCCCGAAGTAGTGGCCTTGGAAGTTACATTACACAAATATAACACTTGCAATTTGACATAAACATAAACAGCGGGAGCTAAGTGTATAAGGAGTATAAAAATGTTATATTGCAGAGATATTGCGTCGTTCCGTCGACGATGTACCAACAAGTTGAGCGATTTAGAAGGCTGCAGGGGAGCGTTTCCGTTGTCACCTGAAGCACATATAAACGCAAATCCTCATCCTTTTATGGCGAAATGTCGTGTGTGTAAATATTGTAAGATGCGGAGGGTAATTTTGGGCGTGCCACTGGCAGCAAGTTAATTTTGACGGTTGTAATTCGCAGCTCCGGCTTGTGGTACACGTTTCCAGGTGATACTCGGCTGGTCCTCAAAACAATAGTAATAACACTATAGCTTTCTGTACGGTTCAAGTCAGCCACGCCACACGAGTATTCCGTCTGAATCTGCGTAAAGTACAAGTCGACCCGACGTAACAGCGGTTCAGATAGTCCATTGGACACGGCTGTCAGAGCGAACTAAACCATTCGGCCCACAGTCCCTGTTAGCTAATGATTTATGAAGACCGGGCATGTAACGAGACTGTGGATTTATTAACACCATTCTCCGTAATCACGTGGTTCAGGTATTTAATCATTTATTAATCGAGGCGAGTACTTAAAATACTGCCGCTTTCTGCAAGCGAATTAAAAATTCCACTAGAATAGTTTATTAGCCCGCATTTTCTACAATACGCGTTAATTACCATGCGAGACATTCGTTCCGTGCCTACAACTCCCCGGGAAAATTTTCGCGTTTTCCTTTCACCGAACTAAATGGGTCATGAAATTTAAGCAAACAACCATTTTTGTATGGCAATTTCAGTCGAGTGTGCAACGCGATATTCTTTGCTTCAACGGTCCTCTTCTACGCACACCAATATTGTTTAATTAACTCATTAAAACGAATTAACACGACGGCATAGAATTTCAGATCCTAGCGACGCAACGGCACGCATAAGACGTTAGCTTTTGACGTTTTTCATTACTGGCAGAGAAGTGCATCGGATTTGGCGCTTGGGTTAATTTAACGCGCCGAGATAAATCATCCGCGCATTTACATTACTTTCCTTGAGTAACAAAAATGGACGCCGGACGACTTAATTTATCGCTATATAGCGATGCAATTTATTGGGTATTAAACTTAGGCCCATAGATCACAGGGCCGACCACAATGAAGCGCTTGACCGAGATTATTTGAAATTCTCTCTTCGCATTTATTCTTGGTGTTTTATATCTTTACGCCTTTGACGCACCGAGGTCTTGAGTAAATGGTAATAACAGTAACTGTTTGCGGTGCTTAGATATGCCCTTTGTCCAAGCTCTCGCTTTGTTGACATATCCTGCTTCTATAAAAAAAAACCCTTCTAGCATAGCCGCGACAGGCCAGAGCGTCTTGTTCCAACAAGACTCGTTAGATCTGGAACAAAACTCCCCGTCGTGCATAAGTTCGTAATTAATGCCCGAGTATCGATTTTCGATATGTTTGCTCGACGCCAAAAGCGCAAAGTGACGTTTGATCCAGGAGCCGTACGTTTTCGGAACGATTTTAATTGCACTTGTTGCACGTGAAACGGCCTCAAGATCGTCGCATGTTGCGAACTTGTTAGCATATTTCTAATCAGAAGGCATAAGAGCGAAACCTTATAAGAGATATGAAGCGTTCGCGTATCCGGTGAACAACAAGGGATGAATGTCTATTTGCATACGAAGTCTGGCACACAAGTGCGCCACCGAAAGCTCCGAACTGACACCTCGGGCCAGAAGACCCACTTATTAGCATGTTGCCAGCTACCGGTATCGCTTACCGATTCCCTGAAGCAGTTGCCGACACAGACGTCCATTTTAGTTGGAAATTGATGAAATTTTAAAACCGCGCTACCTGCTCTGACGACGATTCTTCAAAAGGCACATACCACCCTTCTTTCATCTACTCACAAATTTCATTACGCCTAAACGATTTTATTTGCTTTTTATGTACCTATACATGTTACTTTTAACGCCGCTTTCACCAACAAAAAAATCGTTCGACCAGATGCTTTTAATTGAATAATAAAAATCTAATGAGCAGCCACACAAAAACCGTCTCAAACGTACCTACGCACCTTTTTATATTTCCCTCATTTCGAACAAATCAGTTTTGCCCCTAGAGCCTTGCTAACAAACATCACTGCACTTGTCCAACACCAGGAACGCTAAATTTGTCGTAACTTTAATAATGGACTATTGCATACCTCTTTCGGGTTGTCGTGATATTACCCGGACACTTGTTGCACCATTTGCTGCACCTTTTTTAACACGGCTAATCCCCATTTCGCCTCCAGCGCACAAATTCCACTTTCTTTTAATTTTAACATCAAAAGTGGGATAATACAGCTGCGCGTGACAATATGACATTTAATTAGCGACAAAATGAAAAAACTGTGCTTTGATTGTAGATAACTTACTTATATAGAGACAATTATTAAACATATCTCGAGTTACCCGAGAAGAATTCGTTTAAATTTTAGTCACCTACCAAAAAATTCTGATCGCCATTAAAACATAAGACTGTCATCGAAGTCGTCTCTTTGTTGAAATGTTGAAATACTTTCTAACATGGAGATGCGGTACGACAATGCACGTTAAGCAATGCTAGCTGTAGTCAAGACATGGAGGATCTCTCGGTGGGTTTTAATTTGAGGCGATTTAGGGATATCTAAGTATACCCGAGACGGCCAGAATATCCAGAACTCGGGCTGCAAGTTTCAGCTTCCGAAATTTGACGAGGAACTGATTTCTAGTTCGAATGTGAGTGTTTTTTGCCGTTTCCTCGCCCGTAGAGCATCCGAAACGCTAGAAAACGTACCGGGAATTGCTGGAGGTAATATTTTGTAATATTGTGACCGCCTACGCTAAAGCTACAACCATCAGACATGAAAACTAACCCGGTCGTCTCCTTTTCGCAATCTGAGAGAACTTCAGCACACCTGAGAGTGTCCGAGAGGTCTCCGTGTGCGCGAAACCCCATCAGAGACTGCATAACGCTTAAGAATAGCGCAAGTACTTGTTTTTTTATGCATATTAGAGTGAGACGGAAGCGCTAAACCGGTTCCGCGAGAGGAGAAAAATAGGGGTTAACGTGTCAGAACTGTTATATATAATTGAAACGATAAACATATAAATTTGGGAGAGGAAACGAAATTAATGAGGAGCGAGCGAAAAAAGGAATTGGCGAATTAGTCCAAGTTTTGATCCCCCGCAGAGAGAAAAAGAAAACTTTTGCAGGAAAAATTATAGGTGATAGAACAGGATAAGTGAGTTTGGGAAGTATAACGCTGTGCCATTTACACCCAATTCGAACAGTTAGGAGGCAGTTTAGCAATTTGACAAACATCGTTTCATTTTTGGAAGGCCTGAAGGACGGCCTTGAGTTTGAGCGAAGTGTAGGTTGGTTGGTGTTATTAATAAAATGAGTATCTCCCGTAATCCCCCGATTAAATCCGTCCCCGCAAAGCCACCGGCGCAGCAGAATATACAGCCGCTAGCTCAAAATCAGTTAAAAATCAATAGTTATTGCTGTGAACAAACAAGAAAGCAATTTCTGTGTTCGATAATAGAGATGGCAAGGGCAGAGGCCGTTCACTTGCCAAACTATGAAACTGGAACTAAATCGGTAATCACTTCCTAACGGTGGCGAAATTCCGTGGTAGTGTTTTCGGTGTTTTGTTTAGAAGTTTGGCGAAGATTCGGGGGCGATAATATAATAATAAATTGTTTAAAGCAACGTCAGGCCTGTCTGCTCCTAAATTGAGCGGTGGGCGTCTTTCCGCTGCAATTTTCTGTTGTTTTCTGTTAAAAATTATGCAAATCGGATTTTGTAGTATAAAAGCGTTATGTAACAAACGCTTCTATTAGCCGGATGATAAATGCGGAGCGATTTTTGCGATAATTTATGTACATAAAATACGACATTAAAACTGTAACGGTTTACTAAAACATAATGAAAGTGCGGGTTCAGTTTATTGAAACGTTGAAGCGTTGTTGCATATGCAGTTCAAATAACCCATATGATAAATAGATCCCTATGTGGGGTGCAGGCAACGGGGAGTAATTCGAAACAATGGGAAGCGAAGTGTCATCAGGCGACGCGTCAAATGTGACACGTGTCTAGATCACCCGCATTTCCCATTCCCAGCAGCTCTAACTCACTTACATCTAAAACATTGACAAATCTATAGATTTATTGCTGTTCAAAACACCATTTTCTCCGGCTTACTGACACATGCACATCTATCATCAGACCAAACTACTAGTTGAACGCACAAAACTTGGCCAAATGCAAAATGTGCCCCTTTTCTATGATTTATCGCGTGTTTGTAGACGGAGGGGAAGTGCCCCTCCATTATTTTAAATGAAACTTCACACCATCACTGCACAGATGCATCCCGCGTCCAACCTCATCATCATCAACTTTACTGCACTTGTCTATATTTTCCCTTCCGAGTCACAACGGTAGATGGCCCCAACAACAAAACGCGACCTAGGTGATACTCGTCGCCGCTTGCAAATAACGTACATAATACATTTACCCATACGGGTAGGCATGTTAGCCAAACAACTACCCTAATGTACTCTGCCAGTACTTTCCTTAATCACATTCACATGCATTAACAACTTGCTGTTTGTATGCCCGATTAGGTTAGCCTTTGACAAAGCTGCATCGATACGCGCTGTTTATACACAGTAATATCACGATTGCTGTAGTCCTAGCAACCGTTGTTGTTAGCACATACAACAAAATATCGCTGCTGATTGACAAAACAGATTGGACACAAATTCGAACTTCGTGAAGAACCGTTTCACATTTAACGCGAGGTACTACTACGCCACTATAGTCCTCTAAGCTTCTTTCATCAGATCTGCGTTAAATCGTCGGATGAACTGCATCCAAAGTTTGCGTCCCGTAGTCGAAGACAATATTGAAATACACGTATGAGCAACTTCGAAGATACTAGCGCCAGGATAATAGATTCTCGTGGGTTGTCGATAGTTGTAGAATCTCGGAACCGTGCGACTATGCTATATTTTTAGTTGATATTAAGTCCTTTTATTGCAATTTAATGGCACTATAAATGACATCTGCGGCGTGCGAAGAGGGAACATAAAAGAAAGCGCGAACAATACCGAATTGGGCTGGAAGGTAAATTGTTTAGTCCTTATTGAAAAGGATTAAAAAGCAATAACCGTTCTGCGGTGCTCGTTCCATGGAAATAACTTAGGAGAGTCCTTTGTTTCGGATTAGTGCGATTAAGAGGGACGAAAGGACCACATGGCTTGAATAATTAGACCAGGCAACTAATCGGCATCGCTAATAAGGCAAAAGCACTCACGTCGACTGGACAACAGATACAGGATACGGTTTTAATTGATCCCATTACTGGCGACGCGATACATACAATGGCTACGGTTTAAATTAACTGCTTTCAATCCTGGCTGCTACGGGCTTCACTCACACATTCCTTTAATGTCTCTCTGTTCGGGCTATCATCGACCGCATACCAAACTATCATCCAGAGTCCTTCCGACCTACTTCCCAAACTTATTGGAAACACATCGACTGTGCAAAGCAACAACATTAATTATCACACAGATACCCCAACGATTTCCGCCACAATATCAATTCAACACGCACCGGAAAGCAACACGAAGAAACAACTTCTTACAAATTGATTACCTCAACACCACATTTACCCCGTCTCCGCCTCGCCCGACAACCGCATCACAACCAGAAAACGAACGCCGCCGACCCGCAGATTCTTAATCACCTGACCTGACACTTTTCTGTCTGATGTGACCTTAGTAGTGTTCGGAGGAGTAAGCATAGACAATATAATAATATTCTAGTCTGATATACTTTCCAGTTATTTGCCAATAAAACTTTTAGTGGTTGGCCAAAAATTGCGCCGTAACTCACATGTTTACTCGCAGGTCTCTAGCTGACGTGGCGTTAATTTGCATTTTGTTGTCACAATGTGTTCTTGCATATTTGAAAAGGCGGCGGTCAGAAGAAGTAAAGCCCTCCATTAAATTTCAGTTGCATTGTTTGCCATGCAAAGTCGGACATTTAATGCGCATTAAAAAATAATCAGTTCGCGAGATCATTCGCAGAGAAACGGTCACGGTTTCAATAAAACCACCGACTGACATAAATTTGAGAAAATGCTAGTTGCGCGAATCGCGTGACGCATGTCGTACAACTATCGGTGTAAAGTTTTGTGTTTATATTAAACAGATAGGGAGATCGAGCGAGCGATTAATGATAAGCTTAATTGGACTCACAAATACAAATTGTTTGCGGGAATGTGATTGGCCGATTTGGGGAGCTTGTCAAAAATTCATACGGAAGCATAAATCGTTTTTGCGGGAGAATCTCGCCGGCGTTATCATAAGAAATCTATTTAATGAATTGCAAAAACGCGTTTCGCCGTGTAAACAAAGCCGCGGCGAAAAAGGGATGATTGATCCATTTAGGTGACGAATCCTTTTTAACCGGAATTAGGAAGTTCCATTCGAGACAGCTCGTTAAGGTTTATCCCTTGTTATACGTCGTAATATCCACGATGCACGTCACCCTAAATGGACCGTGTATTTGTGTAAATACCGCTTTATTTCTTATGCGGTTATCGAACAATTCGCACTCAGAATATTCACATGTTCGCTCCTACGCCGTCTACATTTATTCCCTTCCAAATGGTCTTGTCATTTCCTTTTTGTCTTCCGAGATTATAGCTTTTACGGACCATTATTTTTATTAGTTTTTCTAGATACTACTTTTCATTTGCCCACTATCTGAATTACTCGAGCGAGTAATAAAAAGTGGCCAACAGGTAAAAGAATTATGACTTGTTTGTGTTAAACCGTACCGGTTTGCAAACTTTTTAAATTACATTGTTTTATGGAAGACGCCATTAACTTTACTGTCTCGTATTATAAACTTAAACTTCACCAACGTTAATTAAAACGAGACGTTTATTTTCGAAGGGGATCACGATTTGGAAAAATAAAAATTATTATTACCTACTCATAACGTAATCAAGAAATAAAGGTTCAGACCAGAAGAGATTTTATTGAAGGAATAAAATTTTATTTTAGGCAGACGTGAGGTTGCAAGTGACAAGTCTGATTTGAACCTGACTCGACGAACTTCGGTGACGTACACACGAAACACTCGGGATAATTCGATCGTATTAAAAACCGTCATATCAACGTTGCAATTAGACGGCGAGCGAAGCGAGCCGTATAACTTCTAAAGTCTGCATGTACGTCGTCAGGATTAATAAATTCGTTTGTTAGTGTGGGAAAAGGGATTTATAGCCTGCATAAAGTAAATTGAGGTGACAGTGGCATTGTTGTTGTTTTGGGTCCCATATTTATGTAGGTGTTTTATAAGAATGGCGGGTTCTTTAAAGAAAATTTAATCTTGAAGCAAACGACAGATATATAATGCAATTAATCTTTGGGCAACGAAGCACTTCTTCTAAAAAATGTGCCGGTCGTTTGGACCGAAATGTAGGGGATGACAGGCGAAACGTCACATAAACTACCTCACTTGAAGTGAGCTACATGCATTGTAGAACGAACACAACAGTTTTTGTCGGCGTTTTTGATCGTAAGTTAGTTCTAAAAGTGAAATTATTACGTCGTAGCATTTACAATTAGATTTTATTAAACGAAATAAGACGTTTCCTGGAGGACGGCAGTTTAAATTTTATCGTTTTGATAAGAAAGAATCGGGGCGAGGGAGACGCCAGATAGGAAGTGAAACAAATAAATTTTTTCATATTTCTGGAACGCATATATTTGATATTTGTGTTTTTGCGTTGAATCAATAAGGCAAGACGTTTATGGGATGAAATCCGCGACTGGATAATCTGAGTATTATTTATGTCGCATTGTTCTTTCGTACACCTTAACGTTTTCGGGTAGTGCCCCATTATAAGCAAAGTTATTTCGAGACTTCCTTTACCGGGAACTGCGGCAACAAGACTCCAATATTCTCCCCTAGTCATAAAGCACATGTTTTAGATTTGTTTATATGTACGACTAGGTAATTTCTTTATTGGTATTCGCCGGGTTTGAAATTCCATCCAACTACCTTCGCAATACCGGATTAAATTCGCCTGCACTAGACTTATATTATATTAGACGAAACGAAATCTAAATTAACTCCGAGATCTTTTTTATGAATAATATCGTGCTCGTTAATCCACGAGCCAGATCGGCGCGCGATACCGCGGAAAGAAACACAAAAAATTCCTCGCGTGATTCCCAACTATTTGCACATGCTTTTTTTTATCATTATTAAGCGTTCCTTGACATCCACACCAGGCCTACATCAACATAAACGCCCTCGAACCATTAAAATTTAATTACGAATTTTACCACCGCACGTTCTTTCGTCATTTTTTATTGCACCAAAAAGTGAGCTTTCGCGATTACGCATTCGTGCGAAACCGGTTTCGCGCGACGCGAAACCGGTTTCCCGCGCCGTAAACCGACCGCGCGGAAAAATCACATTTGCGTTGGCGCCAAAATAATCACAACGGCTTCCATTTAAGTCGAGATTGATGAATCCATTGTTGGATTTTTAGCATCGCGGAGTGCGCTAAGGTTATTAGGGGCTCGTAGGTGTCGGGCTGTCACTATTATGGCTCGGCCGACCATTCAGACATACTGTTACTCGGCGCTGTCACTTGCAGGCTGTCTCTGTCGCCGTTATGGGGGCCGTTCCCCCTAGAACGCGCCCTCCCGGTCGCATCATATCGACTACCGACATATTATGTGCTTCAATGTTTCAGCTATTACAATTATGGACCGAATCTCTACGAAGATTGCGCTCGTAACGTATGTCGCCGTAGTCTCTCCATTAGCTTGCAATCAGGCTTCACATTCGGGTGATTCTCTCCACGCGACTGATAACCGACTAATATTGTTTCACTTATCAATAACACTGAACTTGGCAGTACTCCCTCAAGATTGCGGTTCATTTTATGATTCACGCCGGCGGCGGATCGCCGCAGTTTCTAATCAAACATGCTCCAATAATAATAACAATAATCGTGATACTATTGGAAACTCGGAGCTCTGTTTTGTGGCTTTTTTATTTGCGCCAGTTTTTCTAGTGCTATAGAATTTAAGAGTACGCAGATCTAGTTCGACGAAGCAGGCAGGAGACAGCTTCGGAATGAACATGGGACGAAATGGGGAAAGAACCACTAACATCGATGATGAACTGAATAATAATGCTAATTATAGCAGATTCCAATTATGTCACGCATTTGAATGAAAATGCGTTTTACACAGAAAATGACAGTGCAGCTAGGGAATTCCAAATTAAAACGGCTTTGATGACTCCTCAATATCCTTTAATTTCCTAACAAACTTCACTAATTGGCAGAAATATCGCTACGTATTATTAATATTACATCAAACTCATTTTGTCACGACATTTAAAGCTTTCACCGCCATAAACAGTTGGAACACGTACGAGAATAATTTAGAACTCAAGAAGACGACAGCGTAGCTACTGAAGCGCGTCAACAGTTTTAAGCGTTTCGGTCTTGTAGATAAGCCTTTGACCGTCTTGATAAACGCCTTATTAAAAAATGTTCCTCAGAACCCTTTGATAAGTTTAAATGGTTATCATTCCAAGTGGTATAGGTGTGCTTCGGGCTCGGGTCTTGACCTCCGGTGTTCAGTATGTAAACATCTCAGCGAAAGAACTTCCGTGGTGTTCGCTTTTAAAAAACTAGTATAGCTCGCTGCGCTCGCAGAGAATGTGGTAGACGAGGCGTTTTAGGGAAGGTATAAATAACTCGCTTGGGAAGACGAAGTTCTTCAAGGTTTGAAAGGTCAACGGTCGCCGGAGTAACACGACAACAATAATTAAGATTTTTAGATAATTCTCAGTGTAGTCATATTCCGTTTGCTTCCTTATTGAATCGAAGCCAATTATTAATGTTTCATAATTACTAGAATCGTTCGTGCGGGTTGGTTGTTCGTATGATTTATGTCATGTTTTACGAGCGTTCGAAGATCTATTCGTGTCAGAAGGCAAGTCTCAGTTTCCATGTAAATGAGTTTTCATTATCTGGACCTTATCGCGGAACCGATGGCCTTTTCGACGGGTAAAAAACAGCGAATTTTCGTTCGGTAAGATTTACTGGAAGCTAATTTGGCTGGGCTCGTTAATTTTTTGTTCATTTTTCTTGTCTTCCCCTTTGAAATGTAATTTTTTGATAAGAGAAGCGGCGGCGAGTTTACTCGGTTTAATGAAACGATTTTTGTAGGTAGAATTTTGCAACAATAACGCGCCGGAGATCGATAATAGACGAGGGGAAGTATCTTTGGGGGTTCGAACGATAATTATATCTCACATACGGCAAAAAGTGCGCGCAGCATGAATAATTCATGTTTGGCCGAGTAATTCGCGTATACGAAATGTCACAACTAACATAATGTGACTGCGGGATTCCGCCTGTCTTGGGCCCACTTCTATTGTTGGCATTCGCTTTGAGAAGAATAGGCACAAATCACTTTTATATACTCACAATTGCTCATTCAATTCAGGTTGCACAGCATTAAACATACCCAAGCCTGCCTACTGTTTAACGGGAATGTTTCCGATTGTGTCGTCGAAATTCGCTCTCAACGCGCGACTTCGGCCCCAAATTCAATTCCTCCCCGTCTTCCCCACTTATTAATTTTTAGAAGAAAGTCGAGATGCCCACAAAAGCAAATAACGCAGATAACTTTCTACATCTATAAAAACTCGCTCTCCAACTTTATTGTTTACGTTTTCATTTAGGGAATTACGACATAATTCGACAACAATGCCGCACTTCCCACACGCATGCCTCAGTTTATTTCTCCAACTTAAAAACTTCCTCGCTTAATTAAAAAGAACTTCATAGTTTCGCAACTTGCGAAAACTGTCTCAACTACCCCCGATAATTATGCCAACTTCGAACTTAATTGCACTTTTTTACTTGAGCAAGATTTATGAAGAGCATCCGCAAAGAAGGGTATGATTTGACGATTCAAAACAAAATTAATTAGTTTTAGTTCGACGCGTCGATTAGGCGAGCGCTGAAGTTTGCATCCGTGATAGAAAACTGAAATTTTGGTACTTCGCACAACCGGACCCTGAATTTTTCGACTTCTTCCTTTTGGTGTTTCCTGAAGTAAATTAGCTTTCCATTAAACACGAGCTTTAGCAAGGTTTCCTACGGCTTAATAAAGGAAACACTTTATCGGGATACAGACGCCCGGACCAGTGGCGGCGCGAAAATCCGTACGCACAATCTAAGCTATTTGGTTATAAAATCGAACTGACTAGAACTGTGTCAACTCACCTCGATAAAGAGCGAATCTTAAAGATATTCAACAATAAACGTATAGTAAATATTCAGAACAGTACCCTTTATACATAACTTTATTTAGCTCCTTCAGAAGCTCTTGGTTGCAAAACATCTACAGCTTGGCTAAATGACTCCTGTTAGTACTGAAGAAATTTAAGTTGTTATATAAATGATCAGAACCCATTTTGAAAACGTCGCCACTATGTGGCTGGCGCTCCCTGAACATGTGTGAGTTAAAATGGGTCAGCAGAACGGGTGCTTTGCAACATCACCCGAGAACTTCAGATGAAATTCGATAACATGTTTAGGAAGCTTGAAATCATTTACCTCAACGATAGACAGATGATTAAATTTCAAAGTCTAGGCGAGCGGGACAGCGTAAAAGGAAATTTCTTCCTCACGTGTTTCACTTTTTGAAATTCTTTGTCATTTACATAGACATATACGAAAATGAAGGTTATTTTTCCACTAGTTTATCAAAAAAAAAAAAAAAAAAAACAATACACAGACGCTGGTAGTACGAGGAGAAAAAAGTTCGTTTTACGCGCATAGCCAGCCGAAGCTAGATGTGCCTATGAGCATAATCTAAACTAACATTTATGATACATCTCACGATCTAGTCAAAGCATGCATTCGCGACAAAATAGGATCTAAAAATATTGGCACCGACACCGTGACGCCTCTATTATGTATAATAACAACAGCATCTGAATATTTTTATAGGCATTCAGCGACCCCTTCTGTCAGATATTTCCATTTGCTATGCACGGTTATTATTGTTATTTATTCGCGGCGAATTTTTCAGAATGAATGTATTATGTTCGTGTGTTTGTGGCTGCGTTCTTTTCGTCGAGTCACCCTATATGCGGTTGATGGATTTCGCGGCGCGATTGGTAAAATCTAAATTTATCGAGATGACGTTCGATATAGTTATGGATGAAAATATAGCTGTGTAACATTAAAATTCAAGACATTCGATCCTGATGTACAGACATCACTTTACTTAATGGACTTCCTACGGAGCTCTGAACTCTCTAGACGGTTGGGCAAACCACCGGGTGCACGCCGCCGTATTTCAATTTCAATACGGCGGTTTCGCAACTTACACGAATACCGATTTATTTTCAATTGAAGTTTTTATTTATTCGCGACCGTTTTTATGGCAACCAATACGGCTGTCCGACCGTCCCTAAGTGTTGTATTTATTTTATGTTTATCGCCGTCACACGACACCCAACAGCTTGCGTCTACCGCCTTCTTCCTCCCAAATCTCCGACTAATTGAACGTTATCAGAGGGCTATATTTAACCGGGGCGCAATCGACAGCAGTTCCCTATGAAGGGACCGACCCGAAAAGAATCGCTACTCCGTCTTGACGAATTATTCTTAACCCGTCACCAGGATTTTCAAATATGGTTTGATTTACCGCTCACAAACCCCGGGTACACCTTAGATATTTATTTGCAAATAAGGACAGTCTTGATTTTATCCCCCCTGTCTGTTCAGTTCTAACTTATAGAGGGATGCACGTGGAGCCCTCGTTGTGCATTATGTGCCGCCCCCTGCAGACAAGGACACTAACATTCAGTATAGGTGGGGGTTACCCTCTAGAGGCCCCTTGGCACCACAAAAATACAAACACCCGAAAGCAAAGTGCTTCGATATTATTATATTTGTGTCCATAAGTTTAGTTAACCTTGAATCGTCCCAGTGATGCCCGCTTTGTTGATGAACCGCGTCAAGGTAGGTCAAGTCAGGTCAGGTTGGGTCAGTAGCAACCTCAGACTCAGGGTGTGAGGCTTGGCCCGAAGCCAACTTATGCGCGTCCCTAAGCTTAGTAATGATGATGTCATCCTCCTTAGCGAAACGCGTCAAAACAGGTTTGTGTTGTTGGAACGAGAGCGACGTTGTATTGTTGGTGCCCGTTCACGGACTTCGCGAGCCGCCACTGGCTCTGGTCGGGCTAAAATTAGGTAGCGCTATTGATATGCATTAATGCCGGGCGGATTGAGTCCTCTGGTCACGGGGATTTAAATTTGGCGGTCGGTAAACGGTCTTATCACTTATCTGCACGTGCGATGGTCCAATCAATCACGTCCATGTGCGAAGACATAAAGCAGACTGGCAATGACCTCAACTATCATTGGTGCGTTTTTACGATCCATATACGAATGAAATTTGAGTATGGTTTCGTTATTTTCTGGCATAAACTACATGATTTATTGCTTCAAATGACAACGGTGTAAATGTCGCATTTTATCTGGGCACGTTACTGTTTGCGTGAACCAACAATCTACATACACACCGGAGACCTCGTAAATTAACTTATAATCGCTTAATTCGGTACGACTCGTGAACTACTTCATTACGCAAACACTTTAAAAGCTCTCGTCGAACGGCCGAAAGACCCTGTCCAAGCCACGGTCCCTCGATCGCGCGGAGCATCATCCAAATTAATTGCCTACAATTGGACTCCTGTCATTACGTGCCTCTTCTCTTATTCCGCGCGATACTTAAGTTTGCTCAAAAATAACCCCGATGTCACTTCGACCATCTACACACAATCAATCACAATCACTCTCCCAACTTAACTACACCGCCCTGATGAGACTTAATAACAAACTCCACTAACAATTGTTAACCGTCCAACCTACACACCAAATTAATCAATCACGAACGCCCTAAAAAAGCAAATCTATCGTAACGAGATCTAAACTAAATCCGCCCGCCAACATCAATATGCAAGCCACTATTTACTTTTCACTTTTTTAACAATAACCCAATTAAAAATTGCATATCCTCGCACCCTCCAACCGCGTCTCCTCAAACACCATAAACCGGACGACAGCGTCAAGTCCAAGAACGGCCCGAAGCAATTCCACTATTCTAGAATCCACAGACAAGTAAATACTGCACAAACGGCACAGTTTACCGCAATTTTGCGCCTTTAATATTGCACTACCGCTAAACAAGACTGCCTTGTACGTCTTATCATTCAATTTTTACTTCCCGAGCGTAAGCTAAGGAAGTATAGTAATCGAGTCCATCGGACGAATTGCCGAAAAAGTAGTCTCCGGTTTACGTCTGTTTGTCTGGTGTTTGTATCCATTTGTGTAGACACGTAATCTCCGAAATTGCTGGACCGACTGTTGTCAAATTTTGTATGTATATTAAAAATATCATGTAGATGGCTAAATGCTAACTAAAATTTTGCTAATCATCCCTACCAAAAATTTGATGACGTCATCTCAATGAACCGTATTAAAATACGGTTCATTGAAAAATCATTTTAAAAAATGATTTTTTAATATTATACAAAAATATACTCCTACACTCGTAGTATACAAATCCGTTTTCAGTTTCTTTGCTAAACGTTCAAATTTTTTTGGAAAATTGTTAGAACAGATATCCTGTTCTGTGATTATCTACAATTTGACACCAATTCTCGATTGACCCAACTTTAACCATTTTATTCGGAAAGTTGTTGACAATTTTTAATTGACGTGATTTCGGATTTGTAATTGCCGGAAGAATATTTACACTTTTACCCCAATTTTCTGTCGATTGAACCAATTTGAAGCATATTTTTGGAAAATATTTGAAAATTTTAAATTCATTTTTCGTATTCATTGAACAGATAACGGTGATTTCAGATTTGTAACTGGCGGAAAATTATTTACAATTTGACACCAATTTTCGGTGGATTGAACAAATTTCAGCCGTCGTTTTAGAAAATTTTGAATTCACTTTTCGTATTTATTGGAACAAATATCGTGACGGTGAGTTCGGATTTCTAATTGGTGGAAGGTTATCTACAATCTGACACCAATTTTCGGTCGATTGTTATTTTTTTGAAAAATTTTTGAAAATTTTGAATTCATTTCGTATTTATTGAACTAGTTATCGTGACAGCGATTTCAGATTTGTAACTGGCGGAAAATTATCAACAATTTGACAACAATTTTCAGGCGATTCAGTCCATTTTAGCCATTTTTTTTAATTTTTGAAAATTTTGAAATCACTTTTCGTATTTGTTGAAACAGATATCGTGACAGCGATCTGAAATTTGTAACTGGCGGATGATTATCCACAATTTGACACCAATTTTTAGTAGATTGAACCAATTTGAACCAGTTTTTTGGAAAGTTTTTGAAAATTTTGAATTCACTTTTCGTGCTTATTGGAACAGATATCGTGACGGCGATCTCCAATTTGTAACTGGCGGAAAATTATCTACAATTTGACATACATTTTCAGGCGATTCAGCCCATTTCAGCCATTTTTTTGAAAAATTTTTGAAAATTTTGAATCTACTTTTCGTATTTATTGGAACAGATATCGTGACGGCGCTCTCAAATTTGTAACTGGCGGATGATTATACACAATTTGACACCAATCTTTGTTAATTGAACCAATTTGAACCATTTTTTGGGAAATTTTTGAATTCATTTTCGTGCTTATTGAAACAGATACCGTGACAGCGATCCCAGAATTGTAACTAGCGGAAGATTATCTACAATTTGACGCCAACTCTCGGTCGATTGAACTCCCAGTTCAGCCATTTTTTTGGAAAATTTTTGAAAATTTTGGAACCATATATTATTACCTTTATTTCAATAGATATCATGAAGGCGATATCGGATTTGTAACCGGCGGAAAATTATCTACAATTTGACACGAATTTTCGGTCGATTCAGCCCATTTTAGCCATTTTTTTTGAACATTTTTGAAAATTTGTAATTCACTTTCCGTGTTTATAGCAACAGATATCGTAACTACGATTTCAGATTCGTAATTGGCACAAGATTATCTACAATTTGACACGAATTTTCGGTGGGCTGAACTAATTTTAACCATTTTTTTGGAAAATTTTGAATTCACTGTTCGTGTTTATTGGTACAGATATCGTGACGGCGATCTCAGATTTGTAACTGGCGGATGATTATCCACAATTTGACACCAATTTCCGGTTGATTGAACAAATTTTAACCATTTTTTGGAAAGTTTTTGAAAATTTTGAATTTACTTTTCGTGCTTATTGGAACAGATATCGTGACAGCGATCCCAAATTTGCAAGTAGCGCAAGATTATCTACAATTTGACACCAATTCTCAGTTGATTGAACTCATCTTAGTTATTTTTTTTGAAAATTTTTGAAAGTTTTGGAACCATATTTTACCTTTATTTCAATAGATGTCGTGAAGACAATTTCGGATTTGTGACCGGCGAAAGAGTTTCCACAATTTGACACCAATTGTCTGTTCATTGAACAAATTTTAGATAATAATTTTTTGGAAAGTTTTTGAAAATTTTGAATTCACTTTTCGTTTTTATCGGAACAGATATCGTGATGACGATTTCGGATTTGTAATTGGCGGAAGATTATCTACACTTTGACACCAGTTTTCGACAGATTGAAATGATTTTAACCATTTTTTTGAGGAAATTTTTGAAAATTTTTAACTCACTTTTCGTGTTTATCGGGACATACACCCTGACGGCGATTTCAGGTTTGTAACTACCGGAAGATTATCTAAACTTTGACACCAACTTTCAGTCGAATCAACCCATTTTAACCATTTTTTTGGAAAATTTTTAAAATTTGTTTATTCACTTTTCGTATTTATTCGAACAGATATCGTGACGACGGTTTTAAATTTGTAACTAGCGGAATGTTATATACAGTTTGACACCAATTTTCAGTCGATTGAACCCATTTCATTTTTGTTGAAACTTTTTGAAAATTTTTTATTCACATTTCGTGATAATTGGAACAGGTGGGCGTGATGGCGATTTCCGATTTGTAATTGGTCAAGATTATCCGCAATTTGACAAAAATTTTGGGTCGATTGAACAAATTGTAACCATTTCTTGCAAAATTGTTAAAAATTTTGAATTCACTTTTCGTGTGTATCGGAACAAATACCCTGACGGCAATTTCAGATTTGTAACTGGCGGAAGATTATCTAAAATTTGACACCAATTTTCAGTCAATTTAACCCATTTTAGCCATTTTTTTTTTTAATTTTTGGAAATTTTAATTTCATTTTTCGTCTTTATTAGAGCAGATACCGTGACGGAGATATGACGCCATCTCAAAATTTTGCCGAATAAATTCTACCCAAAATGTTCAAAATATGATGAGTTGTGATTTATCATGCATAAAAGTTTTTAAATTTCTTATACAGGGTGACTCATAAAAATAAGTCAATTAATTTTATTGATTAAATCGGGAACGGCTTACTCCGTTTTCCCGAAAGCTCGAGAATAGAATACTGTTATCATTAGTATTACACCGCACCTATCCAAAGTGATGCATTTGTCTTTGCAAAAATGTTGAAGACGTCATCACAAAATTTTGTTAAACTCAAAAAACTCATTTGGAACGTACGCCCAGCAGTTTCTTTACATTTACTTTAAGGTTACATACATTGCTATACTTTAACTTATAAAGGTTCTCATAAAAAAATCGCATAAGCAAATTTTATAATTTTTCGAAAAAGCTGGACTTGTTTTATTGTATTTCAGGGGTGAGGGAAGTTCGGTCGAAATAACTTTGGACCAATTTTTTTTTGTCTGGGAAGGGAAATGCCACCGTGTTGATTCTCGGCACGGGGTACTGGGGGATTGCAATAAATTGCTTACCACCCTAAAACCCTCCATCTTCTGCTCAGATACCAAAACTTTGTCCTCTTCACCTGGGTTCTGATTTCTGAGTGCTCACAGAGATGTTATGCCACTGTTGGTTGTCTCCATCATAGGTTTTAATCTTACGGTCCTCTGGTGTGCGCTATGCGCTGGCATTAGATATACTTACTCGCCTTTTGGGGGCAGTGCGGTAGGGGGTGGTTTCAAATTGTGTAGCCAAATATACAAAGGACAATGCAAATATTTTTCAAAGGCGGAGCTAGAGCTTGTGGGGGGGGGGACTCTTAAACTGGTCCACCAAAGGGAAGTGGGGCGGGTGGGTGGGCCATACTTTTAGTTACTGTTAGAAAAAGTGAATACTGCAAACGGTCCTGCAGTGACAAAGTGTTTTAAAAGTAATATACATACTTGTCGGGATTAGACAGATACCGTCCACTTGACAAATTTATGTCGGCGACGAATTTTATTACGTGGATGATTTTCTTCAATTGTTTTTATGCACGTAATAAGCGAAAGGATGTGTATCTCGTCTTTAATTTAATGGAGGGTATTTAAGATGCGTGCTGGCGCAGCTGCAAGGCCGAATGTGGGTGAAATCGCAAAATGGTCGTCGATTTGCAATAACCGTCGGCCTTTGACCATAAACTATGCTTTGATGTCAATATAATAAAGCCATCGAACAAATTCAGATTGTTAGAAGGGTCTCGTAATTTATAATCTCCTAAACTGCCGTCACGTTCTAGCCACTAATCTGTGGAGTAGTAGTTCCGTATTTGCATGGCTCTTAATCTTTCAAAATTATCCGAGCAAACTTAATATCACCTCCTGCGCCAGCCTAATTTATTTATTTGCACACGTAACTTACATTTATTATAACGAAAATACGGTTAAGTTGAACTCACGAAGTTTTAAAGCTACTCGATTCGAATAACTCAAAGTTGAAAAGGAACTTTAAGGATATATTATATCACATTCGAGGAGCGTATGACTGAGCCTTTTATCGTGTTCTCGCGTGTTCAATAAAGCGACATCAAACTTTGTATAAATTACAATTGTACGAAGATTTCGACATAAAGTTGTGGCGTAACGGAAAGCATCGCCTGTTTAAAAATTAAAGCGTAGCCGAAATCGAGAAATAACGACCATTAATATAGTAAATAAATAAATAGCGCACTCAAACTTTCCCCGAAGTGGATTGTTGGTTGCATAATTAGGCCGGCTTTATGAGATCTGAATATGCAAAAATTGTTTCCATCTTGTGGGACAGCGATTTAATAAACTCGTTCCAAAAATAATTAAAAGACGGTTGCTGGCTTGTTGTTGCGCTTCATGTCAACACAATTTCCTTTTATTCAAAACTAATTTAACTCCAAAAGCAAAAACTAAACACGAACTAAACAAACTTGCATTCAGTTTGTTCTCAACACATCCACTACCACTCCTTGCCGGAAATTGCACAAATAATCGCGCTTCTACTGTTCCCACAACAAAAATTCACATTCAAAAAGTCTTCAGACGGAAAATCCCACTCAGATCGCGTTTGTAGCAGCAATAAATCTGAGGGGGTTGGTCTTCGCGCACTGAAAAATTTTCACATCTATCATTAATTACTACATGCAGGCGCTAGCAGATACTATCAAATATTATATTAGAGTGAAAGATATGCAAATTATGTTTTGATCCCCGCTTCACATTTATTTCACTTTTCATTACCTTCACACTTTTACTACAAAGTCTGTTGAACCTTCAAGACACGTGTTTCTAATCAGTAACAACGGTAGGCTCCTTGTTCGTTAATCGCACTCTACTATATCCTACCGTAACGTTTAACTCCAATTGTGCGTATGTGAACGGCTGAACTACCAATATTGTCAGGCATTTTGCTGTGGGGCGCAAATTAAAAAAACCGGTTTAATTTATACAAACGCCGCTTAATTCAATTAGAAGAGGCATTCCGGGTTATATCTCATTTATCTGGCAAAATCTCCACAACAGGAATTTTCATCTACTTCGTGTTTTACGCCACACGATGATTATTGTCCACATTTATTCATTATCTAGTCGCTGATTACAGTTTATTATAAAACCGTAATTGAGTTGACCACCGCTGCAGAGCAATTATTTTTGTAATTCTACGTGAACAACAATGGTTGAATTTACACACTGATCATCGGGCTGGCCCAGTCCATCACCACAAATGTGCTTGTACACCGAGCCATCATTTAAACGTCTAGACCACTTTTGAATATCCGGTATTAATAATAGTACAATTGTAAAACGTGGCGATGTGTATATTTTCTTTGTATATCGTGCTATCATTCCGGCGTCCAACGGTACAACTACACTCAGCTGTCACTCTAGCGTCCAGCCACAAGTGGGATTCGTCTGAAGAAAGATCACGAACTACTAATTAATAATTTCGGTCGATGTCATTGTTCGGTGTCTCCCTAACAACGTCTGATCGCTGTGAATCTGGGGCGTCTTAAGAATTTATGACGGATGCTTCTGGCAGCCCATAATCTCAACAACCCATTAGAGAAACAATATAAATAGTGAGCACCTCGGAGCATGGCAACTATGATAATATGTTCGGGGAATAATTAATTACCGCTTTATTCAATAATTTATAATAGATCCCAGCGCTGATGTAAACAATGTCTGAGATATGGCAAGCTGCAAAACATGCGATCTCATCTAATCAGTCGGGTTTAGTTGGGCGTTTTATAAGAGCGACTAGTTCGGCGAAAGGCGGACAACAATATGGTTTAGACTTAGATTTGCAAGACTAAGCAGTAAGCCGCGGTTAAACCGACCGTATTGTGAATACCATGCCAATAGGAGTTTCGGCGTTCTCGCCGCGATATACTCATCCCTGCCAACATTTATATTTTAATTGTTGCTGTGTTGATTTTCGGCGTCTTAAGGAAAATACGTGGAAGTGCAAATAGTTGGTTTCAGAACTCGAGTAATAAAACAAAACAGAGTTAATATTTCAACAAGGGAAGGGGATAGGCCGTTTTCGGCTCGCTTCGCTCGCCGACTTTCGGGTCACGCGTCGGATGCATCTCGTTAGTGTCGAAAAAAGTGGAAGATCGACGAGTTGATGAATAAAAGAGCGGAGAAGATTGGAAAGGTGCATTCGGGGAAAGGACAAAAATCGACGGGAAATAGCCGTAAAGAAAGAAAGGAGGAACAGAAGTATTTTCGAACAGTGGCGTATTCGCTTTGAAAAATTGAATAGGCTTTATTGTTTATATTTTCCCGGAGGTCCCAAATTGCTCGAGTAGTGTGGTATAAATACGTGGCCTAGGAATAGAGACAGACGCATCAATAATTTAATAGTAAATTAAATATTTCCAAGTCTACTCGTGTGTATGAGAAATACATTCTTAAAATATAATCCCACATGGCCTCTTCCGCATCATTTGAGACCTGCACACTAAGTCGGGAGGAAATTTACGATATTGCCTCAAGTTCAAGTCGAGTCTGCAGATTCTTTAAATTTTCAAGCAACGATTGTTTAATTGTCAAATGGAAAAATCGATAGCGTGATTAATGAAACGAATGATCACAATGAATAAACGAAGTTTAACAATTCGTGAATATGAGAAAAGGAACGATAAATCAGTTCACGGGGAATGTGGTTATTTTGCAGGCGAAAGCTCGAGTTTTACACGGAACGACATTTGCATCGAGCAGAATGCTCGAGGAACCTTAACGCAATTAAATCCCGAGTCTATGATTGATCAATTTGAATTTAGATCGATCTGTTTGAGATAGATTAAGATAGATACAGTTAATCAGCTCCCACAAAGCGAATAATCCCGTGTGGAGTGCCGCCCTTACACGATGTTGCTTAATTCGTTTGATTAATTCTGATTAAGTAATTACGGATTAAACGGTTTTATAAGTGATTAAGCTTATTTCAGAACGCGTGGTATTCTGCGGGGAGGAGATAAGAGAACTGGAAAACGGACCGCTTTCACGGCGGCTGCAGCAGTTCTAGATAATGGCTTGTTTATCTCGATAGGGATGAAACTTCCTCAAATATTGACGTTCAGTAGCCAACAATCCTAATCACGATGTATGTTTACCATAAAAATGTCTCATTCAAATCCAATATAGCGCAACTAGCGCGCTCCCTTCAATATTCATCTCCATTCCCACAGCCGCCGACCAATCCGCTCCAAGAAACTCTTACCCAACTCGCACACATCACGGATCGCACTTTTTGGCGCACGCTAATATATCTCAGTTTAGACTATCCTAGTTTAAGCTGCCACGAGACCACCTTTCATTACACTGAGTGTTTTAAGTGCTTAACCGCAGCCGTCATGAGGGCGACGATAAATCATAATCCGTTCTCGCAACTTAACCCCCGTCTAGTTTGCACATGTCGAACCTCGTAAACATACGAATGCCCGAAACCCATTTTTACAACCTTTTGTGTAATTCTGCGTCCGGGACGCCGATTCGCAGATTTCTAATTAGACGCTCAAAACTTAGTAGAACAGTCGTCTACGCTCAAGGGCGCGAAGACAAAAACCGGTTTGTAAATACCGAATCGATTCAGAACCGGTTTGATGTGTTTGCACGCCGAGATTGGCGTCTAAACACAAGGTCGCCGAGATAGGCAAGCTAATTTAGGTGAAGAAGATTGAAGTTGCATTACGCTAACCTGTTTTCTAATGAAAGTCATAACCGTCATGTGCTGCGGGTTTTCGGCTTAAGCTCCGTATAATGCAGACACCATGTACACTCTTCTTTAATTTGGGTAGCGTGACGCTTCTAGCGCTGACGCGAGGCCACAGAAACAGCGGCGGCCGTTTACATGAAAATATTATTTTCCATCTCTTCGAGCAAGCACAATTATTTTTTAAATTTCGCACAAACGTTCACTTTTGACGCTCCGGTCGCATCTTAAATATGCATAAAATGTGTTTCGTCCTGAAATGCATGTAATCTCTTTAAAATGGAACGTGCGTAATCAGTTGCGGTTTAATTAAGAGCGGAAAACAACCAACAAAATACCTTGCCTGAAATTGCACTTCCGCTTTATCATTTAACAAGGGTGCACTACTACTCGTGCGGCGTCATGTAATATTATAATTTTCTAATAAGTTCCCTAATGTCTTCCATGCGACAAAACAGCTGCGCTCTTGTAGGATAAATAATATGCTAATTTTTAATCTCAACTTGTTTAGTGCTTCAATGATCGCAACGGAACACGCTTTATTGCGATAGCTTCGAGCTGACACTTTGATTCGACAAATGACTACAAGACAATTTTTACATAAACACTGCCAATTATTACAAACCTTTCACAACGATCCTAATTGGACGGAAACTATTTGTTTTCATATTGAAACAACGGACTAAAGCATCACCAGTTACTTCCTCGCCAACAAAACTCCGCATCAATCGAGAACTTCCAACTGATGATGGAAATGGTCTTATCGAGTCTGACATAAGTCACTGAATCGACGACATGAATACAGTGTAACCTCTATAATTCGAACCCATATGTGGTTTCAAGAAAAAGAAAACTGGTATAACTTTTGAAAAAGTTGTCCAAACCTCCTCAAAAAATTCTAGGATATAGATCTTGATATGCTTATTCCAAGAATATAGAGGGGTTATGGGTGACGGAACAATATTTTCGAAAAATTCCATTGCAATATTCAGTGGGCGATTCTGAAAAAATGGTTAGAGTTATTGAAAAAACGATGCCGAAAGTGTCTTGTAGAGCCAATTCTACAAAAAAATATATTTAGTTGGGTTTCGAAACAATGACAACAATGTTTGCCTGATATAAAGCGAAAGTACAAAGCAGCAAAAATTGAGTCAGCGTTAAAAATGTTTGACGCAAGAATTGTCAAAGTTTTCAAAACTCCACGTTTAAAATGTTCGCAGTTAATTTTAGGTCCCCTGGTGTTTTATTTTCGGATAAATTTAAAGGAATCTGGTGTTTTGTTGCTGGATGAACTTGAAGAAATCTTTTGAGCTTTTAACAATTATAGTGTTTTATTTTTTACGAATTTGAAAAATGTTGAGTGCTGCAGTATTTTTTTTTAATTCAGGAGACTCTTGGGTACCCATGGTGTATTATTTTATTTTTGAGGAGTTTGGAGTTCTATTTTTTGAAAATTCTGACATGACTTGTTTTTGAGGTAATTTTGGAACGCCGTTTTTTTTTGAAAAATTTAAAACAATCTTGAGGTTCTAGGTATTCCTATTTGGAAAGAATTTGAAAGTGCTTTGGAGTCTTTGGTGTCTTTTCTTATAATAACTTAATTAATAATTTTCTTAGAGAATATGTCACTACCTGCCAAAATCAGTCTTAACAGGTACTAACCCCACCCACCCGCCCTATCTTTTCTAAGCGGGTATCTCATTTGCCAAAATCAGTCTTATCTTAGCAGGTACTAGCCCCATCCACCCATCATTTCTTTTCTTAAAGGGTATCTCATTTGCCTAAATCAGTTTAATCTTAACAGGTACTAGCCCCACCCGCCCACCCTCGATTTTCTTAGAGGGTATGTAGTTTGCCAAAATCAGTCTTATCTTAGCAGGTACTAGCCCCGCCCACCCATTCCCTCTTTTCTTAGAATGTATGTCATTTGGCAAAATCACTCTTATCTTGGCAAGTACTAGCCCCACCCACCCACCCCCTCTTTTCTTAGAATGTACGTCATTTGGGAAAATCGATTTTATCTTAGCAGGTAGTAGAAAATGGTCGAAAATGGGGTGAAATTTGAAGAAGGGAATTGGAAAATTTTCACTTTTGAAAAAGTTGTCTAAAAATCTTCAGAAAAATCTAAGATATAGATCTGAACGTGCCGATTCCAAATATATATATCATGTTTGTGATAACAGAGCAATATTTTCGAAATATTTGGTTTTAAAATGAAATTTTTTAAAGATTCCAAAACGGTTGCAATTATCGAAAAAACGACGCCGGAAGTGACTTCTAGAGCTCGAATTCTACAAGAAAATGTATTTAGTTGATTTCGAAAATGGTCGAAAATGGGCTGAAATTTGAAGAAAGTGTGAAGTATTGGAAAAAAAATTTGAAAAATTTGTCCAAAAATCCTCAAAAAATCTATGATATAGATCTCGACGTGCTGATTCCAAAAATACAGCGAAGTATGGGTGCTAAAAGTAAAAAAAGTTCAGGTAAAAGTCTTCTCCTTTCAGAGATAAAAATTATTAAAATTTATGTCCAAATTCGTTCTACGTCTCTGACAAAAAGATCGTCTTTCGTTTTTATAACAACACTTAGTCTTGACAAAAGTTTTATTGTTAGAGTTGCTAGAATTTACTAAAATAAATTAATTTAAACTATTTATCCTTCAATAGCGTCTAAAAAAGTTTGGATAAGGGTTAATTTTCCCCTTATAATTTTGAATAACTGTCAATTTTGTCGTATGTGCCTTCCGATAACACCCTATATAGAGTGTTTACGGTAACGGAACAATATTTTCGAAATATTCGATTTTAAAATAAAGTTTTTTAAAAATTCCAAAAATTACGATATTTCAATGGACAGTTCAGGAAAAACGCTTGGAGTTATCAAAGAAGTAATGCCGGAATTGGCTTCTGCGACACGAAATATACAAGAAAATGTATTTAGTTAAATTTCTAAAATCGTCGAAAATGACTTGAAATTTGCAATACAAAAACGGAGCTGGTGGAGTTACAACCCGCTTGTCTAGATTCCACTAGTTATCAATGGCAAATACACTTTTTGTTCAATAAAATGAGTGATCAGAAAGAAAACCGTGTGGGTGCCACTTCGAATTTTTTTAAGCGCAGATTCGACCACTTGACAAAATAAAATTCAATTTCCATCTAATCAAAAAAAAACAATGAAATTCAAAAGCAGAGGTGGCTGGGGTTAGTTTTACCTTTTTGTCTACATTCCACTGTGTATCAATGTAAATGCCACTTTTTCTCCAATAAAATGAGAGATTAGACCCAAAACCGGGTGGGTGGGCGGGGCAAATTTGAAGCTTTTGAGAATTGGAAAAATTTCAAAGTTGAAAAATCTTCAAACAAATCTGGGATATAGATCTCGATGTGGGGTATAGAATATAGGGACATCGGGATTTGCTAACAACTGCTAAAGCTATCCAACTCGGATCTAGGTACTCGTCTCCTAACAAGCTACATCTTCTATGAAAAAAGCGTTTCAAGTTGGATACAAAAGTAGCAGGCAACAAACTTAAATTTTGTTTAATAATGACCCGAAGAACAAATACGTTAACTGGTGACAATTTTACTTTGATCCCTTCGAGCTTGATATTCTCCGGGTATACGAAAATCTCTTGCAAGAGGTCCTTCGATAACCACCCACCCCAAATTACTGTGTAAGAATTAAATACGCAAATGTTTTTAAAACTTCATTGTTTACCTCAGATTTACAAGGATTTGAGAAACACGTTTCGCACATTTTGTGGGACGTAATTTCGTTAGCGTGTTTTTGAATTTTGTTCATGAAAAAATAAGGTCGTAATAAGTTTTGCCATAATTATGGTAATTTTTATAAACGTTTGAACGTCGTGACTCGGCGGGTGGCAACAATTTGTTTTCGTGTTGAAAGAGCTGCGTAATAAAGCATCATCAGTTATTTGTATCAGCTCGAACCACTTTAGCTTCTTGACAAACAAAAACATCGTTTTATATTCATAGCGCCTTTCATAAACCCATTACATCCACCGAAAGATTTCTAAACTAAGCTAGTCGCACTAAGTGGATTTTGATAAATTAAAAAAAGATGGTGGATGCGCCAGTTCTGGTAATTTATTTTTCATTTGTTGAGGTGTGGAATTAATTTGGGGTGAGACTAACGGACCGAGGGAATGTAAAATTATTTAAATTGCTCGGGCAGACCCGATGTACATTCAAAAGCATAAATAATAACATCATCATCATCATCAAAGATCGTCCGAAAAAACACACTCGCAGATTATAATTACAGAAATATGTATTTACTTAGCCGGACACCAAACAATTTTAATACGTTGCCATTAATCTTCACAATGTGCTGACGCAGCCCTCCAAATGGGAGTGGTAGCACAATTTAAATTTTACGCCGAAAGATAAATCTAATAAAGTAAGGTCTCGAGCAAAAATTGCTTTGAAATAATAATTTTCGGGCTTTCGTACAAAGTGGACAAAAACATAAATACGCTTCGCGGAAAGACAAAACGGTTCAATGAAGTCAGGCAAAAATTTTTTGTTTGACGTGTCCAGCTGTTCACAAACAAAACCAGCAAATCCAAGAATAGAATCCAAAAGTTAATCTGCCTGAAGAATTATGGACAACATTAATGTCTTGGACGTTTGCGCGCTATTAAAATTAAAATAGGTAGTACAGTTAGAGCTGCATTAACTTGAACCGTTATTACACAAAACTTAATAAACAATTAAAGTTTATTGCTCAGTAAATGCCTCCTAATAAATACAAAGTGGTAATTCTGAACAAATGCACGCTTACTTTAAGTCGTTGTAACTGTTTCCATAATCGCGTTTTCAATGGAATTAACTCATCCTCTAAACGCAAAAATTGAAACAATCCATCATTCCACGTCACAAAAACCCAACTTTACCATTAAAGCTAGTCGATACCTGGACCCCACGTGACACTTTTCCAACAACTGAAAATTCCTGTTCACGAATGTTTAGCAGAGCATCGTCAGCAGTCCATTTGCCGGCGTAAAGTCGCCCGGAAAATGGAATCGAAAGCAAATTCGACGACCACGTGTCAGCGCTTGTTTTATATTTACGTAGTCGTGGATCAGAACGACCGTCTAAATTTTGCACAAGAGCTCGAAAACGCTCGAAATGCAAAGGAATCAGCAAATGTCGCTCCATGAGGACTCTATTCACGGCGAGCCGATGGATGATCGATATTGCGAAGCAGACGTGTTGATGAGATGATAATGCATGTGCTCCAGACTAACGTGTCGGTGGGGCCAACTTGCGCCATTACCATACTGGCAGCGACGTTCGACGAAAAATGGGCCAAACTCGCTTAAAATATTCACTTCGCTGCCGGTTCCGCGCGACTAATTGCAAAAAACCGACAAGCGAGACTCCCCCAAGGGGCTTCTCGGGAACCCTTCTTGTTCCATTCAAATTAACCGGTACTTGAGCCACAAACGTTATGCATGCGGGGGTTCCGAGCACACGTTACGTCCGCGACTGTGGAATATAACTGTGGCGTCCCGATTCGAAAATTAAATTTCACGCCAGGAAGCAAAAATTATTTGATAGTGTAGATTTGTTTATTTCAAATGTACCTGTCAATAGTGTAAATCATCAAGGAGGTGACAAGGAGTTTTAATTTTGCTCTTATTACTCGACCCTTCGTTGCGCATGGGGGAATTGCCATCCACTCACTTCGGTTAGGTTTTCGCGAACTAAAAAATTGTGACATTTGTTCACTTGTCTGTCTGTAGAAAGTGTCAGAATTTGGATTTTCTTTTTGGTGAAAGTTTGTACATTTGGGTGTGAGTTTCTCCTGTCTACCTTGTAAGCGTTCGGGTGAGCGATGGGCCGAGGGCCGGGACCCCGCTCCCATTAGCGATTACACAATAGTGTTTAATAAAGTGTGTGATATATGTAGCGTGAACCGTCACAAGCGACAGAGGCGTCGGTCAGCGCGCTAAGTACGGCCCGCTGAACAAATCGACGCTCGACAAACTGGCGCCCCACTTTATTATCGGAATTATATGAAAATTATACTTCTCATTACCTCTATTTGCAAAACAATCTAATTGAGCCCTGAATTATTCCCGACAATCTAAACACATTAATCACCCCAGAAGAAACGACATTAGCGACACCTCTGCCATGCCCAATCAATACCAACGCCCATATCCTAATTAATACACTCACCATCTGCACACCCATTACGTAAACCTTATTAACAACAAATTCGTGTAATATACTTCGGTGCGGTGCTCCAAATTTCCCGCTCCTTTTAGCCATCCCGAATCAAATTTGCGCAGAAATGGGCAGCGAACATGCGACGAGACATCTAAAATTAATGTCTGGATTTACCCCGTTGTCGCGATTCGCTTAATCGCCGCCTTAGTTCAAACAGAATCGGCGAATCCGGATCGGATTCATTTGCAAGTTAATTAAGTCAAGTCGTTAAATAAGTAACAGTCGGTTAATCGCGGTTAATGGACCAGTTAAACTCGTTTCGCGGTTTTAAGGCTAATTCACTCAAAGCGCAGCTTAATTTCATTAATTTGCGCTGCATTATAAATCACGCCTGTGGCGTAACTTAATCCGCGAGCGAAGCGAGTTCGAGGGGCGATTTTGTCTTGTTGAATTTTTTTGATCAAATAGACACGCATTGTTTCAGAAATGACTTTGAAATGTGTAGAATGAGGTGGTTTACGAGGGGTATTGTAAATGAATACCTATAAAGCGCGATTTAATCAGTGCGGTAATGCCTGTGTGCTTGTTACCCTTTTTGAAGACAAAGTGTAATGAGTGTTTTGTCCTTAATGCCGTAACATGCCGGGAGTGAAGAAAGCCGGAAAGTAGACCCTTCTGTTTAGCGTGTGCGACAATCAAAATTACAATCTCTATATAATAGCGACACTTAACAATTTTACCTTCCCGAAGCTAATGTAATTTATGAATTCTTTGTTAAATGCGAAAGCGTCTTTTGATCTCCGATTAAATATTGTCAATTTGGCACCCCTTTTTAGCGCTGATATTGTGTTTGTGCAGATTTACTGTGAGAAGATAGAGGGGCTTAAATTATTCACTAACCATAAAATCGGGGTTGGACTGTTTACTCAAATAGATTTTTACTGTATGACAAAACGGTCATAAATCTTCTCCCTTTCGGCGAGAACGTGGTTTGTTTATTAGATAGCTCCTTGCCGCAACTTCGTTATAAATAAAAATTAATTAATCACGATTTGTTGAGAAATTTTTAACAACCGACACGTCGCTAAAAATAGAAGCAATAAGGGAATGCAATTTTAAGTGATCTTATCGCGTCTTCCCCTATTCTCAGCGCCCCTTCGTATCACTTTGTTGATATTCTGTCTCCTATTTCGATAACAAGAATGATGTAACCTGTCAAAACAATTCGTTTATTTCAATGTACTTCCTGTTATAATATCCTAGGAACACCATACGTCTTGCTTAGTTTCTGATTTATATGATAAGCAGAAGGAAAAGGCGCTGCGTCTGAACAAATAAACATCGAATCGTATGACAAAGAGAAATTAAAATTGACGATGACAATACCGCATGATGAGCCTAAAACTACATTTCCACGGTACACGGCACGTGCTAACGCTTGAAAATTGTTGTTGGTTTTTCTTTTTATTGATCTAGGAAGAAAGGAGGTTGAGATGTTTCTAATCACCTCGACGTGTTCCAATTTATATATTTTCTTGGTGCGTGGAGCGGCGGTAAATGGCGAATAAACAATCCGACGGCAGCAACGTAGGTTCATTGTGTGGTATTTTTCTTCGAGGACAAGCACTCCACCGCTGTCATTTAGTGTAGGTGTTGTTTCTGAATTACACACGCACATGAGTTCCATTTTATGTAAAAGCCTTCGTGGCAGTGCGTGTAAAGGCATTATTAACAAAGTGCATGGGAAGAAAGGACGTGGTTTGCGAAACATTTAGCGAAATATCGTGTAGAGGAAACAGGAAATGCTCCAACACAATCCCTCTGTCGATTTAGGTGATGACCACAGAAAAAATGGAATTGTATTCAAGCGGCGCAGTTTTTCATTTCTTGAAAAAAGCCTTCGACGAATTGAAAATGTCACTATTACAATAAGTTCTTGTCGGAATGACGGCTTTTAAATTACTTCGTCGTGGGAAATGAGTTCGGGACAATTGCAAGATGAAAACTCTTTATCTAATTCAATAACAACCCGACAAGTTAATTTTTATGATAACTTCCCTCTTTGCATTTATATCAATCTCCGTTTCCGTAGAATTGTCTGTTTAAAACTTTGAAGAAAATTTACCGCCGGAATAATTTATTATCGTTATCTGTTTTAATGCGTTCTTAATGAAGCGTCCGCAATTAGTCACCTTGTAGCAATAAACGCTGATCGATAAAACTGTAGTCGCGGCCGGCTACGCAAAACAACCCGTCCCCACTTTAATCCAAAACCGGGATTTTACGCCAATTTCGACTAAATAAACCCAAATTTTACGCAATTCCGGCGCCGCGGAAATAAAATTAATGGACGTTGCAGAAACATATTCATCATTCGCAGTTTGGCCTGCTCTTGAAAAGATTTATTATTTCTTTTATTATAATTTAGTAATCCGGCGGGAAAATCATTATATAATTCGAGCCAAGTCTGCTCTAAAGAACCGTGACGCGATTGTTAAAAGGATCGTAAAAGAAATTGTTTACTGTACTGCACTGGAACACAATTTCCACTATCTGGCTAATTTATGGCAGAATCCGTTATGCAATTTCTCGCAACACTTGCAAAAATCGCAATAACGGAAAATAGCTGCACCGCAATTATTCTCTATTCTCCCACAGTAAATAATTACGTGATTTACAACCCCGCCTGTTTCGACGTGCATATTTGCGAATTTTTCAAAGGCGCCGCTACGGCTTCAAGGCAAAAACGAGACAACGACACTTAAATAACATGCTTAGAATAATTTATAACAATTTTAGTCGAATTTGAAATTCAGATTCGTGTTCACTTTTTTATTCTTGATTGTATGAAAAAAAATGATAGGGGGCAGCTGTGTACACTGAGCGGAGACTCAAACCGTTTCTATAATCACGACCAATCACTAGATGGCGATGCGTCGCATACACAATACACATATCCCAGACTCCAATAATTATTAAACATTTGGTAACAGAATTTTATTATACAAAAATAGCTAAACATTGTCGGAGAGATAAAAATCCGTTAAAACGCTCAGGAATGATGAAATAAAATTTAAAACAATACTGCGAATTAATAAATAAAAAGGTGTATAACAAGCAGATAAAATATAAAATTATAACAACGTAGCGTCAACAAAAAGCCTTGATACTAATAAACGCGTGAACACCGTTAAAATGGAGCACAAGATCTTATATAAACAAGTTTAGGCATCGTTTGTTGGTCACTTGTGCAACAGTTTGCTTTCATTGTCTATCTACAGAATTAATACGTATTTCCTAAATTTCGCCTCAAACGTAACTTTCAAACAGGTCCACTAACCTTTTAATTTCTTTTCTGGTAAAAGAATTAAGGAAAACTGCTAAACACACAAGGAAATTGCCAGCTGTCTCAGACTGCGATTCATTTAAGTTTATAAATATGTAGTAATATTCCCTGTAAAAATCTGAGACACCTGATGTAGACGAATTTTGAAAGGATACATCCTAGCTGCGTGATTTTGTACCGTCTTCATAGCTTGCGTAACTTCTTCTGTTTTCGCCATCATGGTGTACATACTCTAAGAATTACAAATGCTAACATTAAATGACTTTTAAATAAAGTATGGAGGTCATATGATAGGAGAGGAATTGTTTAAAGATCAAATCCTATAGTACTAAAAGATTTTTAAATTTTCTGTTATCAATATCATACGACCTCCATCTATTAAACACATGTATAAAGTGAACACGGGGGTCAATTTAATACTATTAAATCAAAACCACACTTATCCATTTGTCATTCATAGCCCCCCACAGTCACTTTTTTGTGTCATACATACTTTAATGTTTGAATCCATGGCGTCGGACATTTTCGACACTGCGTTTTTATAGACATCTACATTATCAGCCGTAATTGATGAAATCTGTAATAACTAGATTAAAAACAAACCACAGAACATACCAAAACCTACAGAATGTAAAATCCCGCACAAATTTTCAGTCAAATTATCAATAGAAGTGGCCATTTTTTGCGCCTCACACTCCAAATCATTCAACAACCCTGAATCCAACTGCCCCACTTGTGGTACCAATAACTGCCTGTAGAGAGTGCTAGGGGTGCAACTCCTGGAGCCCCCTGGTAAAGGAGGCGTATCTAGAACACAACTTTGTAACCCCACGCAATATCATTGTCCCCTCACCACCTCCTTTCTTTGTCACAGGACTAGACAACTTTATTTTATATTCTAAATCTTCAGCTACAAAATGTGTCATGTTCCCCTCTACGTGCACCGTGCCCTCTAGATTCAAAGGCCCCAGTGGCTTACAAGAGGGGATATTTCTATCACAACTCAGAGTAACGGGTCTCTGCATTATGTGTTCGGCTAGCGGTATAGGATCCATGGTTAAAGACAAGGGGGCTTCAAGTTCGGGACTGATCCCTGATTTGAAAGAAATTTCACTGTATGAAGCTGTCATTTGTTGTGAAATTTCATCGTCGACTTCGCCCTCCACCTCATTGTCGAAATGATTGTCTTCCTGCACTGGAAGTGGTTGCTGGGGCGGAATTTTGCGAGGTCTCTAAAATAAAGTGATATAATGATCGTAAAGTTATTATGGTACTTACGGCTGGTAACGGTGGCGGCAAGCTAGGGGGTGGGTCTGAGGGTGGGGGCGGTGATGGTGAGCCCTCATGTGATTCCATGGTCAGTGGAGCTCTATACTGTGTCAATATTTATGTTTATTGACATGACAGTTCGCTTGACATTTAGTTTGGATGCAAACCACGTGTATTGTTGGTTGCATACTACGAGTTGGGCTTGTGTCTAAATCGAAATTTTAAAAAAGCTTGCACACTTGTGCATATCTGGTCATTTGTTTTTGCTGCTTCATAAAAGAACTTTATTTTAAATATTTCTGTTTTCCAATTACCTATTAAATTCGTTCACAGGACTTTTTTCCATATTAATTAAATATTGACAGACATTTACGTCCAAATTAAATAAAATTTTTACCTTATAAAATGTAATGATCAGCAAAATATATGTGCTGTTAAGTTTAATTAACTCTTTGACAATACACGTGCGTAATTCTCATTTTACTTCTTTTTACTTACCGAGCGTAAGCTAAGGAAGTAATAATAATATAATATTTTCTCGACCCCCATAGTAGGAAAAAAAGTAGTCTCCCATTTCCGTCTGTCTCTCTGTCTGAATCCATTTTTATTAGACACGTAATCTCCGAAACTGCTGGACCGATTGTTGTCAAGTTGTACATATATTAAAAGTATCATATAGATGGTTCAAGCCTAACCAAAATTTTGCTATATATTATGCTATATTCATGACGTCATAGCAATTTTTATTTAGATGAAATTACCCCACTTTTTCGAAAATGTTAAAATACGCCCGTCTTTATTTCATAAAAATTATAATAATAATATTCAGAACATTCTGTTCGATTGCGACTGTTACAATAATTTTAGTCCCCTGTTTTGTGACGACAAACTCACTCAAATCAAAACAGTTTTTACTTCCCGAAAGTAAGCTAAGGAAATATGGTAACTGACCAGTGACCACTTTTGTATTTTTTGTCTTGCATTGGTAATGGTTTGTTATTAATATTATCTTGTTAATCACGTCATCACAGAATTGTTTATTCATCAAATTAAGAATGAGTCCCCCTATTTTCTTTAAATTAGAGAACGCGCCCGGTGATATTTAGTAATAATAAAATAATAATTGAAATTTGCGTTCCCGTGGCGCAGGGATTGGGGGGTGCTATTGACGCCGGTTCATTCGTTCACCGAAAAGAATCGAAGATAATTCTTCGATAATTTATGAACTAGTTGGGTCCTCCAGTAACCCCAGATGTGCTGTTTGCAATTTGTCACGTACTTAACAATAACGCTTAGTTCGAAAAACTGCACAACAAAAATGTATCAGTCGTAGTTGCGAACTCGTGCTGTCTGCAGAGCTGTTACCATTTTATTTGATATGTTTGTGTGACGAATAATAACTAGCCCACAACTTCTTGTACCCCTACACCTAATTTCAATGAATTTGTAGAACTTGTTCTCAAGATATTTAATCATTTCCATACATTCTAGAGACCCTGTATAAAGGTTATCAGAAAACAAAATTTTTTTATATTTTTTCAAAGAAGCGGAATTCTATATTTCCAGGGCGAAGGAAGTTCTGTCGAAGTAACCTTGGAACAATTTTTTTTAAGAATGTGAAACGATCTCGGCGGTCCCAGTTGTCTTTCTTTAAGAATGTCAAACCTTCTCTGGGGTCCCAACTGACTTTTTTAAAAATGTAAAACCTTCTCGGGGGCGCCAAATGTCTTTTTTTAAGCACGTCAAACCTTCTCTGGGGTCCCAACTGTCTTTTTTAAAAATGTAAAACCTTCTCGGGATTACCAAATGTGTTTTTTTTAATGTGAAACTTGTCAGGGGTCCCAACTGTGTTTTTTAAGCTTCTCGGGTGTCTCAACTGTCTTTTTTAAAAATGTCAAATTTTCTCGGGAGGCCTAAATGTCTTTTTTTAATGTGAAACCTTCTCGGGAGTCCCAACTGTCTTTTTTAAAAATAAAAAATTTTGTCGGGGGCGCGAAATGTCTATTTGTAATATGAAACCTTCTCGGCGGTTCCAAATGATGTTTTTAAAAATGTAAAACCTTCTCGGGGGCGCTAAATTTGTGTTTTTTTTTTTAAATATAAAACCTTCTCGGGGTCTCAATTGTCTTTTTTTAAGTATGTCAAATCTTCTCTGGGGTTCCAACTGTCTTTTTTAAAAATATAAAACCTTCTCGGGGATACCAAATGTGTTTTTTTTTAATGTGAAACTTTTCGGGGGTTCCAACTGTCTTTTTTAAAATAAAAAATCTTCTCGGGGGTGCGAAATGTCTATTTGTAATCTGAAACCTTCTCGGTGGTCCCAAATGACGTTTTTAAAAATGTAAAACCTTCTCGGGGGCGCCAAATGTGTGTTTTTTTTTATATGAAACCTCGGAGGTCTCAATTGTCTTTTTTTAAGTATGTCAAATCTTCTCTGGGGTACCAACTGTCTTTTTTAAAAATGTAAAACCTTCTCGGGGATACCAAATGTGTTTTTTTTTAATGTAAAATCTTATTGGGGATCCCAAATGTATTTTTAAAAATGTAAAGTGTTCTCGGATCTACCAAATGTTTTTTTTAGAATGTGAAAGCTTCTCGGGAGCCCTAAATGTCTTTTTACTTCCCGAGCGTAAGCAAAGGAAGTATTGTAATCGAGTCCGTCGGCCGACTCTCTACTTTTACGTTTTCTCGATCTTTCATGACCCCTAGAAGACGAAGAAATAGGTCTCCCATTTCCGTCTGTCTGTCCGTCTGTCCGTCTGTCCGTCCGTCTGTCCGTCCGTCCGTCTGTCCGTCCGTCCGTCTGTCCGTCTGCCCCCGGATTTTTATTAGACAGATAATCTCCGAAAGTACTCGACCGATTGTTGTGAAATTTTGTACTTATATTAAGAATATCATGTAGATGGTAAAACGCTAACCAAAATTTGTCTAATCATCCCCACCACTAATGCGATGACGTCACTTCAAAATTGTACATAGTAAATGGGTTTTCAATTGTATAAAATAACATAGTGCTACACATGTAGTTTACAACTCCGAATCGACTTTTCACCCGAAACGTCCAGATTTTTGGAAAAAAAATCAAAATTATAAAACAACATTTTGAAATTTAATTTTTAATCTGCTAACCAGAATGCTTTGAAATGTTGCAGATGTTTTAAGGCTATAAAGAGCATCATAAATCTTTAGTCAAAAAATATTTGCTTACCCCCTCCAAAAACTTGATGACGTCAGTTCAAAAGTTTGTGGAATAAATCATATCTAAAATGTACAAAATATGATGAGTCTGTACTTGTGATCTATCACTCCATTCATATTTTTTGGATTTGCATATACAGGGTGACTCAAAAAAATTAATGAATGCGTAAATATATTTTATTGATTTAATCAGGAACTACAAAACCGAATGCTCTGAAATCTTGCAGATGTTTTAAGGTCATAAAGAGCATAATAAATGTTTAGTCAAAATATATTTGCTTATCCCCTCCAAAAACTTGATGACGTCAGCTCGAAAGTTTGCCGAATAAATCATATCTAAAGTGTACAAAATATGATGAGCCTGTACTTGTCATTTATCACTCCATTCATATTTTTTGGATTTGCATATACAGAGTGACTCAAAAAAATTAATGAATGCGTAAATATATTTTATTGATTTAATCAGGAACTACAAAACGGAATGCTCTGACATCTTGCAGATGTTTGAAGGTTATAAAGAGCATAATAAATGTTTAGTCAAAATATATTTGCTTATCCCCTCCAAAAACTTGATGACGTCAGCTCGAAAATTTGCCGAATAAATCATATCTAAAATGTACAAAATATGATCAGTCTGTACTTGTGATCTATCACTCCATTCATATTTTTTGGATTTGCATATACAGGGTGATTCAAGAAAATAAATGAAAGCGTAGATTTATTTTACTGATTTACTCAGGAACTACAAAACCGAATGCTTCGAAATCTTGAAGATATTTTAAAATTATCATAAGCATGGTAAATTTTTGATCAAAATGTATTTGGTCGTCCCTCCTAAAAAATTTATGACATCACCACAAAATTTTGCTGAATAAATCCTATCTAAAATGTACAAAATATGGTGAGTCTCTTCTTGTGATTTATCATTCCATTTAAATTTTTTCGATTTGCATATACAGGGTGACTCAAAAAAATTAATGAATGCGTAAATTAATTTTATTGATTTAATCAGGAACTACAAAACCGAATGCTTTGAAATCTTGCAGATGTTTTAAGGTTATAAAGAGCATAATAAATTTTTAGTCAAAATATATTTGGTTATCTTCTACAAAAAACTGATGACGTCAGCTCAAAAGTTTGCCGAATAAATCGTATCTAAAATGTACAAAATATGATGAGTTTGTACTTGTGATTTATCATTCCATTCATATTTTTGGATTTGCATATGCAGGGTGACTCAAAAAAATTAATGAAGGCGTGAATTTATTTTATCGATTTAATCAGGAATTACAAAACCGAATGCTTTGAAATCTTGGGAATATTTTAATGTTATTATAAGCATGGTAAACTTTTGTTCAAAATGTATTTGTTCATCCCTCCTAAAAAAATTGATGACGTCACCCTTAAATTTTGCTGAATAAATCCTATCTAAAATGCAAAAAATATGATGAGTTTGTACTTGTGATTTATCATTCCATTCATATTTTTTAGATTTTCTTAAGAGGTGGTTCAAAAAAATTAATGAAGTCAATTTATTTTATTGATTAAATTAAAGGCAACACTTATTATTAGTATTACACCCCAACCAACCCAATTTGGTAGACACAAAATTTGTTAAAGGAAAAACTCGGTTGAAACATAAGGGTAGCATCGCTTATTTACATCGACTTTAACATTACAGACCTGCATTTGTTTTATGCGATCACTTGGTTCCGCGAATGTGAAATAGACATGTTTATAATCAACCAATTGTGAATTTCACCGTCAAGAATTAAAATAAAACCCAATGTTTTATATAATAAGCGGAAGTCGAAGCAATAAAACCGATGGTCGTTTTGTTTACAGTTTCTCTGTTTGACTTTCACGTATGCTGTTACGCTTGTCATCTTAAATTAAGAATGTTTATACATAAACGATTTTCAGTTGCCGTATACGCGAGTAAATTGTTTCGTTATTTTATTGATTATAAAAATCAATATTCAAAACGACCCAATTCATTTTCCCGAAAATTTGGGAATACAATAATTTTATTCTTAGTATTACACTACATCTATCCCAACTGATATACGTGTCCTTGCAAAAATGTTGATGACGTCATCGCAATTTTTTTTAAATTCCCACTACAAAAATGTAATGAGAAAAAAACACAATAGCCATGCAGTCGTCAAGTTTCATTTAATGTGAAACTTCTCGGGGGTTCCAACTGTCTTTTTTTTAATGTAAAATCTTATCGGGGATCCCAAATGTATTTTTAAAAATGTAAAACCTTATCGGGGCCCCAAATGTAATTTTTTTTTAATGTGAAAGTTTCTCGGTTGTCTTAACTGTCTTTTTTAAAAATGTAAAACTTTCTCGGGAGCCCTAAATGTCTTTTTTTTAATGTAAGATCTTTTCTGGGGCGCGAAATGCCTTTGTTTAATGTAAGATCTTCTCGGGGGTCCCAACTGACTTTTTAAAAATGTAAAACCTTGTCGGGGGCTTCAAATGTCTTTTTTTAAGTATGTCAAACCTTCTCTGGGGTCCCAACTGTCTTTTTTAAAAATGTTAAACCTTCTCGGGGTTACCAAATGTGTATTTTTAATGTGAAACTTGTCGGGGGTCCCAACTGTGTTTTTAAGCTTCTCGGGTGTCTCAACTGTGTTTTTTAAAAATGTCAAATTTTCTCGGGAGCCCCAAATGTCTTTTGTTAATGTGAAACCTTCTCGGGAGTCCCAACTGTTTTTTTTTTTTTTTTAATAAAAAATATTCTCGGGGGCGCGAAATGTCTATTTGTAATATGAAACCTTCTCGGTGGTCCCAAATGACGTTTTTAAAAATGTAAAACCTTCTTGGGGGCGCCAAATGTGTGTTTTTTTTTTTTAATATGAAACCTTCTCGGGGGCCTCAATTGTCTTTTTTTAAGTATGTCAAACCTTCTCTGGGGTCCCAACTGTCTTTTTTAAAAATGCAAAACCTTCTCGGGGCTACCAAATGTGGTTCTTTTTAATGTGAAACTTCTCGGGGGTTCCAACCAGTGGCGGCTCGTGGTGATTTTCGATGGGTGGGCAATGCATTTTCCGTATGTTATAACATGTATTAGAAAAAAGTATGTATGTATTGTAATACATATATCTAAAACATCTTTGTGCGAGCGAGAGAGCATTTTTGTTTTGGTGCTCTATGTCAGTCAATATAATAAATATTTTATGTATATTATATATATATATAATATATTAAATATATATATACAAAATATTTTTTGTAAATATTACATATATCGTTCAGCAAGAACCAACGAGAAGGTCAGAGCAACTCTTGCCAGGAGAGGAAAGGGAAGGAAAATTAAGGGTTCTGTACATAAATGGGTTACGGGAGTTAGGAGTTTATCAAAGTACACAGTACATCAAATACCAACATGTGAAGATTTTGAAATAATATGAAAAGAAAACGTTAAATTTCAAACCTTTACTAAGATACACGTAGAAAAAGTAGGAATTTGGAAAATTATCTGATGTAGCGTACTCGTTAAAACAAAAATTAACAAAACTAATAATAAACATAAAAACAAAATTAAAAATGAGAAGTGAAACAAAAAATAAATTCTCAAAATAATAATAAAATTAATATATAACAACAAGCAAAATAAAAATTATTCTCAAAATACCAACAACTTTAAAATGCAAAAAAATAAAATAAATTCTATAAATAAGAACAAATAAATAATACTTAAATTATTTCAAACTTTATTACGGTGGAAAATGAATTGTTACTTAATTTAACTACTGCTTGTAGATTAAATCAATTCGTCTATTTTTACTGAGGGCGAAATGGTCTATAACATTATCATAAAATTTCGAAGTTTCAAAATTATCTTGCAAATATTTTACTAAACCCCTTTCAATAGCGATTGTTGCCAAATTACTTAATCGAGACTGATCCATAGAGTTTCTACTGAATGTTTTGATGCGCTTAAGAGTAGAAAAGCTCCTTTCCACCGACGCAGAACTAGCTGGTAATGATAATGCAACGCATAATAATTTATAAATTTCTGGAACATCACTTTGTAACTCATTTGTGTAAATACATTCTGTAATATCTGAATAATTAGATGAATTACCAAATATGTCTGGATCGGAATACCAGACCTGTAGTTCATTTTGTAATATATTCTTTATGAATAATTTTGGATAAGTCTTTAATAACAAATCTAATAAATCGTGAGGAAACTTCTTTTTAAATAAAGTAAATTTACTTTTATCTAGTAAGTCCAAAAAAGCTAAAAACTCTAAATCTTTAAATCTAATATCAATCTGATTCATAATTAAATCTAATATTTCCTTATATAGTCTCCTAAAATAAGTTGTTGAATCGTGGTCTATCCTGCGTTTTTTTATTGGTCCTCCAACAATGTTACATACATCATTATATATTTTTTGAAAATAGTTATCTTCCTCTCTAAAGTTTTTTAATGTCGCCAAAAGATTTTGTATTCTATTTTTGCAGTAGTTCACATCCGAGAATTTAGACTGGAAGATATTGAAAATGGCATCGGTTTGTTCAAAAATAATGTAAAATGTGTTTAATAAAAATAAAAATGTGAAATCTTCTAACATGTTTTTGAATCCAACTGCCGCTCTGATAGACTCCTGATCTCTAGAAAACTCATCGCTATTTAAAATATATTCAAATACTTCCAACAATTCGGATCTTTCATTAATAATTACATTAATTGTGCGAGATTTGTAATTCCATCGCGTATCTGAACCACTAGGTATTCGTGCGGTACCCACTTCGTCCAAAACTTTGGTACGTTTAGTAGATTTTGAAAAAAAAGCTGACAAACCGTTCACATTAGCAACAAAAATTCGACATTCCTTTATTTTACTGACAGAGTCTTGTAAAATTAAATTCATTCTGTGGGCATAACAATGTATAAAAAGTGCTTGAGGAGCAACATTTTTTATTTTTGATTGTAAACCATTCAGTTCCCCTGACATAACAGATGCTCCATCATACGTTTGTCCTATTAACTTATTTGCAAGATCAAAATCCTGAAATGTATTTGTCAACATTTGAAATAAATCATTAGCCCTGCGTCCTTCACTTACATTGAAAAATCCCATAAAACGTTCTACAATTTTACCGTTTGTTACGTATCTAAAAATTACGGATAATTGCGATAAACACTGGATGTCAGTGGTTTCATCGACCTGCCAGGAGAAGCAAGGTGATTGTTTAATTTCTGCTGATATTATTTGTGATATAATTTTGTTGATACTGTCAATTAAATCATTTTGAATAGTTTTAGACAAACCGCTAAATACCTACTGAAGACTCATCCAAAAATTTTTTAAATTTATCATCAAATTTTGATAATAAATTTGCCAACTCTTTGAAATTCCCTTGATTAAGAGAATTTTGTGATTCGTCATGTCCCCGTAATGCTTGTTCCTGTGTACCCAAGAAAATTATCATGTCGATTAAACGTCTAATAATGTCCCTATTTTCTTTAATTATCTCATTCTGCTTTAAAATATTTTCACGATAAGCCGAATTAAGAGAATTTTGTATAGTTTGACTTCGTTTTCCTAGTAATTTTAATTTTAACGACGCGAATTTGTGCTCTTCAGATTGATCATGTTTCTGTAAAGCGGTACTAATATGTTTTATGTCGCTATAGCCTGTGGAATTCCAAGGGGTTCGTAATTTTTCGTTAAATAACAAACAATTCCAACAGTATAATTTGTTTGTCGTTTCGCTACCGGTCAGCCAATAATATTTATTATACCAATTTTTATTAAAGCCTCTGTTGCTGCCACGAGAGTTTGTAATGATTAAATTTTTCATTTCGGGAGATCATCAAGTTCCATGCTACTGAATTTATTTTTAATTAAAAAAAACACAACGTCTTTACCTTCATTTACCACCTCTCTAATAGTACTCGCACAGCCTGCAGTTGGATTTGCCATTTTAGAAAAAAATACACTTACAATTACTTTGGTACCGCCTAACCGTTAATTTGAATGAAGTAGACTATATAACAATTAAATGCACAATGCAGTTTCTCATTTAACTGAATTCTGAAGAGTCGTGTCTGCGACGAACCATGCCGAATACTTCCGATTTTCCAGGGTGGCTTCGCCCGTCCTAGCACGAGCGCGGAACAAAACTGTGTGGACTGTCCGGATTAAATAATAAATTAAAAGTATATTTAACTTTTGTTGACTCTGCTACAGTTAAGCAAGCATTTACTTTATTAAACAAAAATACGTATGTAATAACATACAAATTTATGTCACATACGTACTTCAATAATAAATCAATTACTTATTCTCATCATTCATTAATCGAATTTTTTAATTTATAATTCATTATAAAGTTAACACCGTGTCATAATAACGAATATGGTTATTACGAATTTTCATTTGATATGAAAAATTATTTATTAATGTCGGTGTTGCTATTTTTTATTAAAAAAAATATTCCAGAATTTTCGCATAATCATTATTTTGCTTACCACTTTACCCACATTTCAATAGAGTAATAAAAATAATTACCTACATACTTTTACAAACAAAATGAGCAGAAAAATCGAAATTAATTATTGAATCTTGAATCGAATATCCGAAGTCCGCTCCCGCAGCGTACGAGTTATACATTGAGACGGCATCGGCAGGGCGTCGTGCCCCGCTTGAAGCAAGAAAACACGGATATGCAAAGACGTGCGTTTCGAATTCTTTACTCTCAGTCACGTACATAGAAAACCGAACGTATGTTGTTGCTTACAATCAAGAGGGTGGACCAGGGTGGACTAGCCCATCCTCACATGAACCGTATAACGCCGAGATCTGACGCACTTTTTTGCAACTGCAATTTCTCAGTTGCGGAAACTGCGGGATGTAATGAAGAAAATCCGTTGGCTTAAATGATGTTTATTATTATAAATATTTGTGTATACAAAAAAAATAATTTAAAAAAGAAAAAAATCAATATTTTACTTCCTATCGTAAAGAATCAAATAGGGTGGGCATTGCCCACCCTGCCCACCCCGAGGAGCCGCCACTGGTTCCAACTGTCTTTTTTTTAATGTAAAATCTTATCGGGTATCCCAAATGTATTTTTAAAAATGTAAAACCTTATCAGGACCCCAAATGTATTTTTTTTTTAATGTGAAAGCTTCTCGGTTGCCTTAACTGTCTTTTTTAAAAATGTAAAACTTTCTCGGGAGCCCTAAATGTATTTTTTTTAAAATGTAAGATCTTTTCTGGGTCGCGAAATGCCTTTGTTTAATATGTAAGACTTTCTCGGGGGTCCCAACTGACTTTTTTAAAAATGTCAAATATTTTCGGGAGTCCCAACTGTCTTTTTTAAAAATAAAAAATCTACTCGGGGGCGCGAAATGTCTATTTGTAATATGAAACCTTCTCGGTGGTCCCAAATGACGTTTTTAAAAATGTAAAACCTTCTCGGGGGCGCCAAATGTGTGTTTTTTTGTAATATGAAACCTTCTCGGGGGTCTCAACTGTCTTTTCTTTTAATGTAAAACCTTCTCGGGGGCGCGAAATGCCTTTTTTAATGTGAAACCTTCTCGGCCATCCCAACTGTCTTTTTTAAAAATGGAAAATCTTCTCGGGGGCGCGAAATGTCCATTTTTAATATGAAACCTTCGCGGCGGTCCCAAATGATGTTTTTAAAAATGTTAAACCTTCTCGGGGGCGCCAAATGTGTATGTGTTTTTTTTTATTGTAAAACCTTTTCGGAGAGGCCAAATGTCTTTTTAAGAATGTGAAACCTTCTCGAGGGCCCCAAATGTCTTTTTTTTTTAAATTGTATCTTCTCGGGGCTCCCAACTGTCTTCTTTTTTTCTATTACACTCTGACTAGTACCTTCTATATTATTTTTAAAACAGTATTTGTTGGACTGTTCTTCAAAAGCGAGAGAAGTTCTGTCGAAACAACTTTCAACCAATTTTTTTCAGAAACATTAACTTTGTTTAGGTTCACTGCACTGTAGTAGGTACGTGGTAGCTGGGATGAATTGATTTATTAATCAAACATGATGAGTTATTAATTAATTAATATTTAGTGCGGCATGTTATGTCCACTTACCTTCAATTTTAGCTAGCTAAAAATTAATTACGCACCAATTAATAATTAAAAAAAAAACAAACTTGCCGATAGTTAAATTTTAGTGTAAATTCATTGTGGCACAATTGGCTAACAATGTAGCAAAAAAAATCCGGTTTACGTACTTCGACGAGTTTAATTGAAGAACAACGCGTGTTGTTGATTGTTGAATGACACCAATAATTTTTTTGAAAATCGAACGTTGATGCACCCTCTGGTGTTGCAGGACGCTAATAACTTTTTGTCAAAAGACGGCACCTATTCAACTTTTTTTATAGTAATTTTTAAATCAAATTACAGAGTAGCTACCCTTAGTTCATTTATGCATAATGATTTTCTACTTCACTTGCAGTCCAGAAAACTGTTTCACTTTCTGGGATTCGAAATGTTTAGGAGATGGCGCACATTTATTGATTCCCACAAAATGGCGGTAATCCAAACGATATAATTTGACAGAAAAAATTCTGTGACGTGTCTTAACTAACTATTAGTAGCTACTGGGTGCTATTAATTATTACAGTTAAGTAGACTGGATTAGCCTCATTATCTATTAATGAATTATATATGATAAATCGTAATCACGGTGTTATCCATTAATTAGTGTTCAATTGCGACTTCAGATTAACTAATAATTCCTCAGTCTGATTGATTGGGAGTTAATTCTCTTCATAGGAAATTATTCAATACCTATTAGTCGTGGTGCTAATCCGAAATGAAAGGGATAGAATATGAGATAGTATCACAAAAGAAAATTTTTATTTTTTTTTTTGGTGTTCGGTGTTGTTCTGTGGTCAAACGCCATTTTGAGAGTTTGTTACCCAGCTCCAAACTGTGTATCTGTTACCGGCAATCTGTATAATTAGGTATTCTATACAATACCTAGGCAATGTATAGAATGCCTAAAACGTTAAGTATGAAATATTATTCATTTTATACTTTGCCTAGGTATTCTATACAGTGCCGAATGCGCAGCCGGTAATGTGTGTAAAAGACGAGAGCAGGTGTTTAAAACTTCTGGAAAAAATTTCCCCTTGTGCCATTGGGTACCACTGTAAGAATCCCCGTTCCGGAAGTCGACAGAGGTCCCTGTAGTTTTACAAAAAATGGATGACGAACTTTATGTCTAATATTATTTCTTTGTGTAGGATCTAGTAACCGAACAATAAATAAATATTTTTTAGTGCAGTAATTCTTAATTCTATTGCAAAAAAATACGTACCTTTTTTATAAAGATTGTATTATTTTACACATTGCCAATGGACCACCAGGTATTCTCTATACAATCCCTAGGAATTGTATAGATTACCTAGGCAAAGTATGTAATGGACAATCATATTCGTAATATTTCATACATTGCCTGGACGCCCCCGGTATTCTACACATTGCCTAGGTCTTGTATAGAATACCGGAATTATACAGATTGCCGGTAACATTGAACTACTGAAGAGAACAGAGAGCTATATTGCGTTTGCTTGTCGACACACACATAAATTTCGTCGAGTTAGAAACACGACGTTATCTCAATAATATGAACCGTTTTAATTATAAACGAAAGCAGAGTATTGTTGAAGTTAGGGACATATTTATTTATTATGTAAATGAACATTCTTCTACACAAACATCATTTTGTACACCTACTACTGTCATGCCGACGTTATAATAATACGAACTTGTTAGAACAAGGTAAAAAGAGTACTGTTGACAAAAAAGCACGGGGGTTTAACTTAAGTGAATAAAGGCGCCCTTTGTATAAAGAGTAATGAGAGGGTAGAGAATTAAGCGACTATGCGTTTAAAATGGCTCAAGAAAGAGTAAACCCGTCTGTCACATGATTTTCACTTTGTGTGCCTACAGGGTTTTAAGCGTCTCAACTTGACTTTACTTAACAGTAACTTTAAGAAGTTTGAGTGGTCAGTGAATAAATAAGAGAATTTCGAGGAAGTGACGTCAGGAAAGTTCGCACACAATTTGATTTCACTTGTTCATCGACCATCGGAATATACCTAACCTATATCTCGACATTGTGAACCGTGTGGGAAACGTGCCATAAGAACATATTGTTAATGCAATAACTAATACGCCGGAGAAATGCAGACCTGTAGAACAAACAGTCGGCTCAGTTCTAATCACTGAGATATTTAATGAGATTATCATGATTATGTGTCTATATGCCGTTCCAAATGCGAATATACGATAGTGGTTGCTGCCTACTGATCAGACATAAACATGATGAATTGCGGATATTTAGACGTAATTTAATAACACTAATAACAACGCAAAAATAATAGTCGGGCACCAGTTTTTGCGTATCATCGAAAAATCAACTGTGCATCGGTTTCTCGGCCCGAAAACTGTAACTGCTTGAGTTAGGAACGTTTACGCGAGTTTTTAAGAATTTCTCATTCCGAGCTATATCCCATCAAATATATTTGCTGTTTAACATGGATGGCTGCTATATGCCTCGATCATAAACTTAACTTTAGTCGATCGGGGAATTTTCGTTTTATTAGGGGCGTTCTTTATGAAGGGCCGGTGTAGTTTCAACCAATTTTACACTTGCAATATTCGATTCTTGCCGGCTGAGAGAAAATGAGAACGGCTTTTTTTTAATATTGGCCAAATCCTGTGAAACCCATAAAATTGAGTCGGCCCAATGAAAGTTAAATTTGTAGACTCTTTACATAAAATGCTTAAATATTAAACAAAAACCAATTCCGTTTTGTGTAAAAATGTAGATTGCCAATTACTTTAGCGCTGAATTAAGTAAAGAGGTTCGTGAAACAATAATAAAATTCAATTTTCTTCTTCTTGGCTTTCATTTATTTAAGGTTTCTGTAGCTACAACGTTCATTTATTTAGGCAATTGTAGTGTTAATTAATTTACTCTGAATGAAGATGTTAAAAGGACATAACGAATGCTCACATAAACAGTCAAACTTGACGAAATGCTCCACTGCATAAGAAACAAAAAAGAATAACTTATGCGGAAAAATTAATTTGACTAATTCGCAGAGAGACATCAGTTTTAAACTTTTAACTAAAAACCTTCCTAATTTAATTAATTGTATTTCATCGAATTTCGTCAAAGCTCAATTATTCTGTTCTCCGATGGGATATGACGTACTTATTTAATTAAGCGCTTATCTCCTCGTTACGAAACACTCTACTGAATTAGAGGTTTTGTTATAAAAAATATGTAAACGACTTGGGACATATTTAACACGATAAACAGAAAAAAGTATGAAAGCGTATAAAAATACTTGAACCATACCGTCGCTCGTTCCACTCTGATCGTCCCCAGGAATCAATAGACAGGAGTGGGGGATGTCGCCAGCATCTGCGCTATACACTCTGTTCTTATTTTCAAATCTTTTTAAAAAGTCTAGATATTTGAAGTTGTTCATAATAACTTGTTTATGAATATTTTATAATTTTTCCTGAATATTTTAATACCTGTTTGAAGATATTCGTCGACGTCACAAATTGTGTCGCGGCGTGATGAATCCCTTATTTATTATAAATCAATAATATGTTACAGGTTTATAAGGTATTGCATGATTCATTTTTGTAAATAATGTGCGTGCATTTATATTTGTGGATTCGACCGAGCGAGGTGTGTGTTGTAAATTTCATGCAGTTTTTTCAAGATGTCAGGTTTCCGTTATTTTTTGTCAAGCTCTTGAAAATGTTATTAATTTTTGTTTTCATAGCACCTACGGCGCTTTTTTTTTCAGATGGGTTTGGATTGTTTGGGTTCGCCTCGGGTGCGGCCGCTGACTTGGGAGGTTTTGGGGGCAGTCGTCTTCCTCGATTTCGACCTGCCTTTTTTTTTAAGGATACCTATCGTCATTCTTTATTTTAGGTTCCACCAGATTTTCAAAAAATGAATCTCAAGCCACGAACTGCACCGAGTCAGTACACATTACAAATTACATATTCATTTCCTGCTCAAATGACTACCTGCTCTAAAAAGAAATATAGGCAGCGAAATAAACATATTTCTTCAAAGTTAGGTTAATTTAGTTGAAATGGTTGACAGCATTATAGAATTGACACATACTGCGGGAAATTCAAAATCAATGAGAACTATTTTTACAAGACATAAGTATAGTTTAATAGTAATGATAACAGTACTGATATTCAAAATTTCGTGAAAATGAGACCCTCCTCAAGCTGACATACAGCGTCTAAATTAAATGTTTGCAGATCAAGATCATCAAAGACATTAAATATATCTTAGATTTGACATCTTTGGTTTTTATGGAACAATAATTGTCAAAAGTCCCCCAAAAAATAATAATGTTATCTGTAATCCTAAGTAAATTCTTCGTGAAATACACACCTCGGTCAGTCGGTTCGGACGTATTTTAATAATTCGAAAACATAAGGAGGCAAATGAATCCACGTTTTACTCGCTCGTTTGAAGAGATATAGCAAAAATAATGACGGAATCGTGATTCTGAGAAAATTCTGAACGCAATGAACACGTTGCATTTTCGATTTAGACCAATTTTACCATTCTAAAAAATTGGTCCAAGGTTACTTCGACAGAACTTTCCTCGTCCTTGAAGTACAGTCCAACGAATTCCGCTTCTTCGGAAAATTAAACAAAATTTTTGTTTTCTGATAACTTTTATATATGTATATAGTAAAAACCAGTGGTATACATGACAAATTCCAAGGAGGTGCTCAAACGAAGTAACCAACGAAAAGGAGTGTATTATTATCAGTGTACATGCTTAACTTCGACTGTTTATGTTTATACATCGAAAGAATGTCACGTAAAAATTTGTTTAATTTGAATGAGTTGTCTTGTTGAGGACTATAATTATTAATTAAACCAGGGGCGGCTGGTGCCGGGCACATGCCCCCACAAAATTACAACGTCTACAAACACTCTGGACATGGTAAAATAATAATTTTCAATATTTAAAAAATTATCCGGAAATTTGTGTCATAATTATCAAAACTAATTTTTTTACCTCGCTCCACTTGTATAAAATGTATCAAAATTTTCATCCACTTACATCTAAAGATGTGTGTCTTCTATATATGATATGTTATTGCTGATAAAACCTGGGCACAGAGACCGAATCATGGCTGATTTAGATGCTTTGTTTACATCGTTGCCATGGAAACCACACGTCGTAGTCGTCTGATGAAACTGGACTGGGGTCCCCTTCCGACCGTGCTCGGCAGGATTGAGTTACTATCGCGGGTTTTAATTTTCATTCAGCGCGAACACGTTGATAAGTATTAATAACGCAAGGGTCGACAAAAATCGCCATATATTATGCCGATTGATAATGTGCATAAAATTTTGTGGAGTGATTGAACTTGCTTTACGTGGACATGACGAAAGTAGGGAATGACAAAATCCAGGTATATTTCGAGGTCTGATTGATTTTACGGTTGAATTGGACTCTGCTTTATCAAATCATTTGAAAGAATAACGGTTTTTAAAGGAACGCCTAAAACTGTTCAAAATGAACTTTTAGATGCCATGAACGTAAAATTTTAACCGAAGGTAAAAAGGTATCTGGAGAAATCCTTTTTTACTTTTATTGGATGTATTTTTGTATTTATTTTCGTCACACAATTTCATCTATTAATTGGTAATAACAACCTGTTCTATATCTTCATATTTAACTCATTGTGTGTCCCTCCATTTCAAAAGCAAAAACAAAATATTTTGAATATGATTATTATTATTCTTATTTGATCATAAGTAAATAAAGACATGAGTATTCTCAAATTTTCTAGAAAATGATCAATAAAAAATTCATGAAAGGCTGTAAGTGTAATCCGATCAATCCAGCTTTTTAAAATAAAATTTGATTTTACGATTTTCGTTTTGTGATACCGCTGTAAAGTTAAAACCAGCGGCATAAATAACACCCCCGTAGCCCCTGTGCCTACGAACAATCTAAAATATATAAGTATATATAGTTAAAACACATAACTAATGCGATAAAATATCCTTCAGCACTAGGTAATAGCAATATGAGCCCTCAAGTGTTTATTTTTGTGTATACATCGAGAGAATGTCACGCAGAAATTAGTTTGATGTGAATGAGTTTGTCTTCTCAAAACAGAGGACTAAAATTATTAATTAAGCCACAATCGAACAAAACGTTCTGAATATTATAATTCTTATTTTATCATTATTATATATAGACGTGCGTATTCTTCACAGGTTCGGAAAACTGCAAGTATAAGAGTATATTTTTGTATATCATCAAATCATTTTAAAATACGGTTCATTGAAATGAAAATTGGTGCTAGGGATGATTAGCAAACATTTTGGTTAGCATTTAACCATCTACATATTTTTAATATACATATAAAATTTGACAACAATCGATCCAGGAGTTTCGGTGATTACGTGTCTAATAAAAATCAATACAGACACCAGACAAATAGACAGACAGATGGAAACCGGAGAATATTTTTTTTGTACTGAAACGGCGAGAAAATATAAAAGTAGCCAATCGTCCGATGGACTCTATTAATATACTTCCTTAGCTTACGCTCGGGAAGTAAAAATAAAAGGATGCAGACAAATTTGCTTATTTCCTCGTTATTTTAAGAGATATGGCAAAAATAAGTATGGAATTATAATCCAGAGAAAATTCTGCATGAAATAGACCCATTCGAATCAATTTTAAAAGTTAGAAAAAAAATTGGTCAAAGTTACTTCGACAGAACTTCCCTCGCTCTTAAAGTACAGTTCAATAAATTCCGCTTCTTTGAAGATTATAAAAAAAAATGTTTTCTGATAACTTTTCTACCGGGTGTCCGGAAAACGGCGGATTTACTCTTGAGTACGCTATGTTCGGGGGTTTCGGGAGCCCCAAAAAAATAATATAAATATTTTCCTCATGATGTAGATTACGAAAAAAACGTAATTTTATGAAAGTAAAATTGGCAACACTGCACGCACATAATGTGTGAATACCTTCGCCTTATTTAGATTTCTTAGCAACGATGGTGACTGAAATGCACCTTTTATTTTTTTAGGACAGTAACCATAACAACCAGTAGTCATTAATTGCATTATTATTAATAAAAACAAGCTATTATTTTTCGTTAATAAATAAACAAAAAAAAACATTTAATAAGGTACTTATAAATTATGAACAAAAACAAAACCAACAAAAGAAATATTCATTAAACCACAACCAACTGAAACTAGAGAAGATGTTCAAAATTTCTACCTTGTGCATATAAGTAAGCTCGTAATATTTCCAAATTTTGATCATTTTTAGAGTTAGTCATCAGTATTTACTTGCTGTGATAAAACTGATTTTGGCAAATGACATACCCTCTAAGAAAAGAGAGGGTGGGTGGGCGGGGCTAGTACTTATTAAGATAAAACTGATTTTGGCAAATGAGATCCCTCTAAGAAAATAGAGGGCGGGTGGGCGGGATTATTACCTGGTAAAATAAGAAAGACTTTGGCAAATGACATTACGTTGTAAGAAAAGGGAGGGTGGGTGGACTAAAATTATAGGATTTTAGTAATTCGAAAATATGAACGATTCATCTGCCTTTATTTTTTCGAATTATTAAAATTCGTCCGAATCGAGGGAGTGAAGTGTCTACTTCGAGCAGAATTTTATCAGGATTACGATTCCATCATTGTTTTTGCAGTATCTCTTCAAACGACGGAGAAAAATGCACATTTATCTGTCCCCTTTCTTTTTTCGAATTATAATGACCGAACTGACACATTACTGTGCAACGATATGTAAAAAACTATGTCAATAGGAGACATGTGCCCCAAGCGAACAATAAAGACATCAAAGGGTTCGATTTTAGCGTTCTGTCTACGACTCACGGTGCAAGAGGAACGTGTACCGTATAGTAAGAAACTCGAAGGATGCACAGACGGACAGAACCAAGAAACTGGACACATCAATATCGAACGTCATAAACTGTCGAGAATCGTGAGTTTCCTCTCCCAGGACATATTGCGCCGAGAAATCGCTGATGATATTTATTCAAGCTAATCCCCGAAAAAGTGATTTAAAATGGAATCTGGATTTGGTTGTTTGTTCGGTTCGCGTTGGTGGGCATATTTACTTGGAAAATGTTATTCCGTGCGTGCTCCTCTGCCCGTGGAAAGAGCAGTGATCATTGTGCTATAAATTGTCGCAATAGGTTGGTGACAGTGTGACACGACATTGGTTCTGATATGTCTAACATGCTGCATACGTAATTAGCTCGGAACCAGACCACGAGTTCAAAATCAGCCAGCACAGATGCAAATGGTGAATTTATGCTATATTTGAGGTGCTAATCCCTTGTAAACACCCACGCTGGGTGAAGGAGCACCGCCAGGAAAACTGAATCCACTATATATGTTAATTAATGGAAGTAAGATGAGCCATTTTTAAAGCGCGCTTATAGAAATCTGCGGGAGTTTTAGCCCTTTCTGTCTTCAACCGAAAATTCTAAAAACCGTGCGCTAAGCTTCGATCGTTCATCCAAATAGGACCGGTTCTTTCCAGGGAAAAGGTTACCGCGCTACTACACCATTGTTGTGGTTCCACAAACATCAAGGTACCCGTAGACACAAATTAGCAACGAGTGTCATAATTAAACGAAGGTTACACGCATGAAAAAAAGATCAAACACACCTAGAAACAAACCTGTACAGACGTTCTCTTACTTCTTTTCTTTCTAACTAAATTTCTAGTCGTTTTAGAGCGTCTAGAAATCTGTAATAAGCTCAGCGTGTGTTGGTCCTATCTTCCACTTTTCTAGATTTAGGTCGAGTCAAGGTTTCGCCGTTTTGTGTCGACTTTGTTGTTTTCGATGTGTTATTTCACCGCCGAGTCGTTCTGATTAGAAAATAACCGAGGAATCGACATATCGGTTATCACATCAAGAAAATCGTACGACGGCTTTCTAATACGAGAAAGCGTCTAAATCCCGAACTATTCCAAGAAAATCCGAGCTTTCTCACGACAGCATTTTCTCATAATTCGTGGATGATCTCGAGATTTTTTCTTTTTCTGTTCCCGCCATTCCAGAATTGAAAATTTCAAAAACCTTGCGCTCCGCTCTGGAGCTGTTTGTCTAATTGCAGCTATTATTATAATGAAACGACCAATCGACATAAAACTTAAATTTAGCCGGACTTTAAGAGGCTCCATTTCCCGGCGAGATGGAGCGCCGAAATCCGGGAGGAAAGTGAAGTGCCGTCAAGCAGTGTAGGTAAGGATTACACTAGTAGGACCAAAGTTAATTGCAATTCTGGAGTGCCGCAGGTGTTGCCGTTAAACTTTAGTTTGTTTAGGGCAGTGTGATTTAAGAGAGTTAAGGGCACAAGTGCAGCCAACGTCTAAAATCCACCAGACCATTGCACCCGAGTACACGGAATAGTTTGTAGAGCGCTCAACGCTGCCCTTTGCAAATACCTGAGCGTTGAGCAAACGACCCGGCTCCTTCCAGATGCACCGAAAGTACTCAATTATCTGCTTAGCAACAAATCCGGGAATCTTTTCCAAATTAACATACGGAACGCGCTTTAACCTATCTCGCTAAATTTAAAGCGCATTGATTCCTATCTGCTACATTACGAATGTACATACATTGAAACTCTCAAACGTGCTTTTGAATTTTTTTATAGATATGAAACCGCGTTGCGAGGGCTCACGAAAGCATTAGCCTGTGTATACGAATGCCTAATAGCACGTGTTTACACGAAACGTTTTGTTTTCTAACAAGTTCAAGTTGGCCTTGCTTTTCACACTGCTACCGACTCTTACGTGACCACAAATTAGGAATCTTTATGTACATACTTTGTTAAAGGATTTGTCAATTGTATTTTGAGAGACTGTTTACCGGCACGTAACGCAGTTGACTTTCATCTCAGAATGCGATAAAAGTAGACGTTTATGTCGGGAAAAATGGCGTTTTTTCTTGTTTCGTTTCAGGGAATCGCCTAAGAGACGTGCTACTGCAATATACCTACCGTAATGACGTCACACTCTAGAGAATAGACATCGTATAAAGACTGTCGTAGTTCGTATTATCAACAGATGCCGATCTCGCATCCATTATTAACGACAACCACTTGCATGTACAGCATAAACAGAATGAAATTAAATTACTTATGCACCCAATACACCAAAAGTGTATCCTTAAGGGATTTATCATTTTCAGGTAGTACTAAAATGTTCATGACGTCATCGAAAATTCTCTAAACGTGTCAAAAAACTAAACACGAAATATTGCATAATAACCCGGCGCATCCGCCATTTTTAGTTCAGGTTTGTAGTTTTACCGTCGCTTTAAGCGGATAAATTGCTTAACACGGCGCACAAAGCACTGAGAGACACTTAATCTAGTGTTAAATTCGCGGAATAAATTTAAAATAAGCGCTTGAAAAAGCGTCCTGTCTGAAAATCGTGGGCGACGGTGAACTACAATTCGACAAGCATTACGTCGTTGCGACTATTTTGATTCAGTCTGAATCCTAACATTTTTAGTTCCTGAAATAGACTAACTTAAATTGAGCGACATAAGCTTGCTTCGAGCACGAACTGAAAACTTTATTCCGTTAAATGTGTTACACTTCTCTCTAAATCTGACAGAAATATTTACTTTGATTTCCTACAAAAATGTCAGCAATAATCGTTAAAGCAGAACACGCAGTGTGAGTTTTTACGGTGCGCCGAATTCATTAATCTTTGATAACTAAAACTCCCAACTATCTAATGATCTCAGGAGATTTGTGTTAGTCTACTATTTTAACGTCACTGGAGACCTTTACAGCTTCGAAAGGAGCTTTTTCTTCCCAGTAAATTGTAGCGTAAGTTAAGCCACATAATATAACTGTCTTTAAGAAATCTGAGCTGCGATTGTCGAATCTCTTGTTGTTTTTGGTTAAAAGTTAAAAGAACCGTCGGTATATCTGTGAATGTTATTTTAGTGCTTTAAAAGATTTGTCGCTGGCGGAGTCTTAGGTTGCGTTTCGCTTTGCGGGGTAGAAAAGCCTCGTATCTCGTTTGTTGATACTATGCCAAGTTGTGCAATTTAATGATGTGGCGCAAATTCGGCGGCCGCCTGTTGAGAGCGCGTAAGTTTTCCATAAACAATAACACTCGAAGTGATCTTGACCTTCAGATTCGAGAAACCGGTTGTCCGAGAGCCTGAAGCCGGTTGCTAATCTTAATCGGACTCGATTCTTTAATTATACACAAATAATAATTTCATTTACATACAGAGAGATGTACAATTCACCAACTGATGAAACTCATAGTTATATATACATAGTCGATCGATGGATATCATATTTATAAGCAAATGAATGTTTTTCCGACTTGTCGTTAAAGTACATTTTTTTTCTTATGTTCGAGTGCACCTGAAGCCGGTTTTGTGTAAGACTAGCCGGTTTATCGGTGAGCGAATCTTAATCAGAGTGGAATCCGGTGATGGGTGTCCTGTTCTGCTCACGTGTGCTTATGCAGTTGCGGGTTTTGTGGGCAGCGTGAGGTCCGTCGATCGAAAGCCGCTTTCGGGGAAACGTAGGTGGAGTTTCAGGTCTTGAGGTGGTGATGAATCAATCTCTCGGCGGAAGTGGGGCTCTTAGCCGGTGACTCTCGTCGGCACCGGAGTCCGGGATGCAGAGCAGCGTCCGACGGCCGCCGGCGTCGCGGCTCTAGTTCCATCTCTATGACAACGGGCTGCTTCACGCAGGTGCCAGCCAACCCCTATATATCCAATCCTCCATAGAGGGAAATCCAGTCTAGCGCAACTTTCCTGCCGAGGAGCATCTCAATGAGCGCGAATTGCCGCCAAATCTGAGTCTGGACTCTTGCGCACTTGATGGCACACGCGTGGAGCCCAACATGAGACCATCTCCTGAGTGTTGCGCCTAACTGAACAATTAATTAAAACTTGATCGAGAATTAATATCGATCACTGGCCTAATTGGTGTTTAAATTAGTGGGTGTGCCGGGAGCACTCATGGGCCCGCTCGCGCTCCTCCTGCTGGTGGCGGCGGCCCGCGCGGACTTCGAAACCGACCGGAAACTGATCCGCATCAGAGGCGACGTCATCCTCGGCGGCATCTTCCCGATGCACGAGCAAGTCAGCGGCCGCCCAGACATGCCCTGCGGCGCCGTCAAAGAGGAAAAGGGCATGCAAAGACTCGAAGCGATGCTCTACGCCATCGACGAGATCAACAACAGCACCGAACTCCTGCCGAACGTCACCCTCGGCGCGCTCATCATAGACTCCTGCAGCAGCGACACGTACGCGCTCGAGCAGTCCATGGAGTTCGTGCGCTCCTACATGAACCAGGTAACGAAACGAAGCAGTTAAAAACTATAACAAAAAAAAAGGTCGGGGGATTGACGCACCCCAATCAACAATTCCATCGGTCGCTGGATTGCTCATTAAGAAATTATTTATTTAAATGAAGCATCCACGGCTTGCTCATTTACATAAGAATAATCTAGAGTCTAGTAGAGGATTTGCACTAGTGTTACGGGCTCTCATTCATAGATATTTGCATTGATTATCGTTACGGGTTTCTCTAAGCTCACAACTTTATTTTATTTGGCCACTTTTTTTTCTAATTCGAGTTTATCGCCTCCGTTTAGGGGCTACTTACCCGTACGAAAAAGAAACACGGACCTACAACAACAAAGGGTCACTACAATTAATTGATATCTCCTAAACCCAATTATTTGAAGTTCAATGGAAAAGCTTTGCCCTCTCGATTTTAGTATTATGTGCTTTAAGTATTAAGGTGATTGAGCATTTGAAGCACGTCTAGGACCCAAATAGCGAAATTGTTTAATTTCCCGTTATTTCTCGGTAGCCATTTTTTATTACCCTCCGTCTATAAAACTCCGCCTTCATTTGCCTATTTCTTTTATTAAATAAAAACAAAAGATCTTCCTTTCGCTGTTTCCGCGTTTCTTGTTTCCCTTTAAAAATGGCCGCTTTTATGTAATAAGGACAGTCGAGCTTTTAGAATAATTTCAAAACTTTACGGCAGGTTAGTAATGTTTTTAAGTATTTGAAAGCTTAACTTGCCACATTAGCTGCAAACTTAGAATTCAATAATTCAAAAGTTTTTTTGACTCAAACTTTGTCATAAGACGCCTTCTTCTGCAACTCCCGTGCTTCATCAGCTTTTTAACTTATTTGTAAACATCGTAAAACGGAAATCGAAAATTCAAGCAAACCCTCGGAATGGCCTCGTAGCTGGACACGAGAGAAACATTGTCTCTCACTAAATTTATCTTTTCGTATGCAAATACTCGTGTTGATCGCGTTTCAATGACGTAGCAATATGTAAATCGGATTTTTATTGCTATGAGACTGTTATAGTAACATTGTGTCGCATTTACTAACAAATAACGTAATAGAACCCCACACACACATTTCAGCTAAACCCAAAACCGCTTGTTTGTGAATTCGTTTCACTAATCATGGAGATAGCACCATTTCGGAATGAAGCAAATGCAGTATGCATCTGCAATCCTAAATCCGTGACGTCACATAATTAATTACCGAACACTGCGAGCGTTCATTTAATGACCGAAGCGATACATTTATATTACGTTGCATATTTTGTAGCAGCTTCATGTTTTGCATAAACGCCGAGGGCCCAATTGATAAGACTCTTAATTAACCTACACAGGTAAGTAGCAACCGCGTCACATTCAAGGTCATAGATCAAAACCGGTTTGACTGGTATTTCATCAACCGGTTTACGTTACTCGCATAAACATATCGCACCGAGATTTAAAATGATGTCGGCGGTGTTTCGCAGCAGAACCCCGCTAGTTTTGGTTGCCAATATATCGCCACAACGACGATTTAAGTGAAATTTATACAAGAAAAAAATAGTCGCGAACATTAAATCTTCCCGATTTAGGTAACAGTTAAAATCGAATGGGCTGGCATTTTGCCACAATTTTTTCCAAAGGGTGGTCTTTCCAACAACTTAAGCAATTCTGTCGCCGCGGTCTTGTTCTAACACTAACGTACGCTTGGCACGTAGTAAATTATTTTCACATGGAGGAGACGACATTCTTCATTCATCAAAAATCTCTAATCTTATCAGTATTATAGTCTAGACCGTTCTTGCTTATGTAGTTGAATAGCCGCGGGCACGGCGGAATATATCTGATAAGCCAATCGGAAAATTTTCAGCACATTGATCGACTTCTTTTATGATACCCAGTCTAACGCTCTGTCTCAGTAAATGCGAAATTGAGTACTTTCCGGTCGTCTGTATTAATCGATTGTGAGATGTGCAAACTATCCAGATTCCAATAAAAACAAAATTTTTTCCGCATCTGAGAGAATTTTACACGTGCTAACCTAGTTTTGTATCGTGGCGACGCGAATTTGTCTCAGGTGAATCAAAAACCGGTTTGGCGGAGAAAAAACCGTCCCGTCGCATGATTGCATTAATCGCAAACCGATTTGTCGCAAGAATAATCATCGCCGACGACGATTTTCAATTACGTTTCAGCCGTAATTGTTGTAATAACTAGAATTAATTAGTCTGTGTTTTGTGTCTAGCATGTCAGTTGTAAATAATGTCGTGGCAATATTTGCGAAATGTAATAGTTCAAAACGTTCTCAGTTCAGATTACTGATGCTGTAGACATGTTGATGGGGCAATTTCATGCTCCGTGAACAAGAAGATGATATTTTCAAATAATGTTATATTAAAAATAGTTTGGGAAATTTAAGCTTTCAATCACTGTCTAAAATACAATAAACTTTTCCGCTGCAGTTTACCTTTTGGCTTTCGATTCAATTAAAGTAAACCCACAATATAGAACGTCGTGTCGGAAAAGAGATTGTTTTGAAATGTAGTCGGATCGGAAATTTTGAAACATGTTGTGGTAATTATGCATAAACAAACACGGTGCTGTAATTGTTGAAAATTTTGTTTCGACGCGAAACTCACCTGCAAATCCATTCATCAAAGTTGAAACAATTACAAGTCAAGGTGAAAGGACTAACCCTCTAATCTGGCCTGTTTTTACCTCACGTAACAATGTTGGATTAGAACCAGGAACAAGAGAATGTTTTTGATCAAAACCGCGTTTTTTACTTTCTGTCGATCCTTTCGGCAGCAGCGCTTTTTCTTTAAGTCAACTAAGAAAAGCGTTCGATTTGGGTTTTTCAAATTTACTTTGTAAAGATTTACCTCTTTCGTCGACGTGAAGGATCCTCGTTTATTACGACGTCATTCTCATTTAGGAAAAATCGCAGCGAAAATTGCGTTTCAATTACAGTTTCAAACTTCCCTTATCGAACTTTAATTGTTTTTGAAAACTTTAACATTAATTAACGTTACATTATTTCAGATGCTCGGAATTAATTACTATTTGCTAATAAAACGGGCTTACATGCGGGCTTCGAATTCAATTATTAATCAAAACAGCCTGAGTAGGAAAGTTTCAGATTTTGGAAGATTTCTAAGTATTCTGTTTATTTCGGGAGAAGTCACAATCCGCTTATGACACAAAGAAAAGACGATTATTGACCGGGATCACTAATATTGAATTTATCATAAAACTGAAAAAATGAGAGTCTATTAAATCTAAATTAGGAAAAGAACTCACAAAAGATGATCCTTGGACAAAGGAAATCCTGAACAACAACCCCAAAATATCGGCCAGCCTTTACGCCGATATTATCGATTTTACTTTAAAAGTAGTTTGTCTCCGATATTACAAGAATCTCCCCGTTTTTGACACTGCTGTTTTAGTGCGCCATTTCTCCATCAATTCAAAACAAATGTGATGCAAAGGTGACGCCTCAAATTTACATAAACACGTTACTCAAAATCAACTTTATTTTGGATAACAAATTTATGACGAAAACTTTTAAACTCTAATATTCAGCTCCTGTCACGATTGTTCAACTTTACGCCGACAGACACAAAATATAAATTCAAAATGCCTGGTAATTTGTCCCCAACATTTGATACATACGTACATATTTTCTCTCAACTTTATCGCACTTTGGGGCCACATTCGCATTGTTGCGAGCTGTGCAGGCATTACCCACAGTAAAAACTGCAATAAAATTTGCTCCCGAACGAGGGGTAGATGAAGTGCTTTTAAACCGACCAGCAAACATTCGCATGATTTTCAAACAAAAAACCGCAAGTACAAACATTGCGACGAGCCATCAAAAACGAAAACCAGTTGCCCGTTCATGAAACCGTGAAACCGTTCCACCGTAATGCGTTTGTAACAACAACAACAACAACAACAACAATAAATCAGCAAATACACTGTCGATCGAGCACGAAAACCGGTTTGCGGAAGCGAAAAACCGGTTTAAGAAACCGTTCACACTTTGCGCATTGCAGTTTAAACCGGTTTGGGGTCATTGTAAATAAAAAAGAGCTCTGCCTTCGAATAATTGATTAAAATGCAGCGCGTAGAGGGAATGAAGCTCCGGGAAGATGTAAAAACGCAAACATGTCGTGTTAATCCGAGCTTGGCATTGAATCCAGTTCCAATTGAATTATCCGAAATTTAGTGCGACGAAAAAACGGTTTAAAGTAAGACTTGTGTGTTGTGTTTGCGAATCGACTTTTCAAATCAGATTTAACGGCCAGATTAAAACAGGAACGTGAGAAAAGTGTGCAGTGGGAGAAATGATGGAACAATAATTGTTGGCGCCTTGGGAGTATTGTCATGTGTTTCTGGTCGAACTAATTTATTTTCATATACGGCTTGAATAGATATCAAAGAAAAGCAATCAGAAAGTTAAAACGATTTTCGAAGTTGCAACGTTATATCGCCACGTGAGATTCAAGAGTGTTTTCCTATCTGTTTTTCTGTTTCGGCTGGAGATCTTAACGGCTGCTGCAATTATTTTAAATTTGTCTCCGCAGTTTGATAATTAAGATGTTCTACATCGTTTTTATCGGAGTAAAAGGGTGATTTGTTAAATTTTTCCGCTAAATCATGCTTAATTTCGAGGAAGTTTAACGAGTTCGAGAAAAACAAAACACGTTTCGAGTTTTTATTTGGAATATAATTTGTCAAAACTTAAACTATGGATCAAAATATTTTATTCACGAGGGAGCGAATGAGATACGGGTAGTGGCAATTTAATCTCTTATGTGTTTCGTAAAGCTTGGACTAGGAAGAAATTTTAGAAAATGATAATGGAACTAGGATAGACTTTCGCAACTGTCACGAAGTTTTAGAGTCCGGCGGTTGTAGATAGACAGAAGCTATTATACGCTCGGACGTTGGTTGACTTTATCATAAACGTGTGTATGGTGTTTGGTAACACAAATTAGGAAGTGTGACGCCCGATTAAAAAAAAGTTAGGTAAATTACTTATGAACACAGAACACAACGAATGGCACACGTCCAAACTAATGTTGAGTTATTAAAAATTTCTCAAAGTTTATCTATTTTACTATTCAAGTCCATTACTCTCCTTCCAACTTCTCCCGATTTTAAGCCAATTGAAAACTTTTGGCATAATAATCGAAACTACAATCTATAACTTGGGTAAACTTTCCAAAACTTCCAGGAGGCCGCCGAACGTGACAAAGAAACACATAACGTAATAAAAAATATGTCGAGGACGTGAAGGACCTCACAAATATTTATCGGAAGAGGTAAACGGCTACATATTTTCATTTTTGCTATTTATATCGCTGTGGTCGGAAAAAATAAATTCGCATTTATTTCGTGTACTTTACGAAGAGTGTCTGCGATCGATGCTCTTCCCCTACAACATGATCAACAATCCATCAGGAAATGTCCTACAGTCCCATTGGTCTCGGCCGTCCTTGATAATATGTAAAGTAGATTCCCTAAATATGGATTATCTGTTCTATACACGTACACCTACCCAGTTGGATTTTAAGTGTATATTCTCCCTATGGTGTATTATTAGTAGCTGCTATATTAATAGCAGACTTTATTTATAACACGTCTTAAAATATCTCCTCCAACGCCATTTATGTGTGTAACGTTCATTTCGCATTAATGTTCAGTAGAGCTTATTGCAAAGTTTCGACTCGTATTTTTGAATCTTCAAAGACTGGAATTTCAATATCTCGAACAACTTCGTTACATAAAATATACCAAAAACTTTAAACCCGCATGTACGTCATGAAATTCGAGAGATCAATACGTAGGTGGTAATTTGGCATACTTGTTACGTAAAATACAGTATTTCAAACCCTCTCTTATTTTGTATAATGTTTTATGAAACTTTCGCAGCTAATTTAAATTACATTTAAGGGCTGGAAGGGCGAGACCAAACAGAGTAATTAAGCTTTACCATAAAATAAAACGGAAACAAACAAAACTACACTTTTCCTACTATTCAAACATAACTGTGAACAACGAACCCACCATTCCTACTGTTTCTCTTCCAAACTGCAACCAATAAATCGACTTGAATAAATTTCGTGGCTTCGATTTCTAAATCTTTGTATCTATGAAGACATAGAGACTGGCGTACCTCGTGCATAATTGATGCGGCAGGTATTTTTCCAGCAAATACTGTGATAATTCAGGGCGCCTCCTTCCCGTCTAGAGTGAACTCTTACCGTTATTTTTGCGGTCGTTGAAAATTTATTGTAGGTATAATCGTTCCGTGCTGATGCTCTAAATTTGTTTGTCGGATAAACGTTCTGTGCGAATACTAAAATTTTCCCGCAAAATTAATTCAACTAATGCCGTGGATTCCGCGGAGTTAAGTACCACATTTATGTTCTATCAATAAATCTAAAAATAAAAACAATAAATTTATTCATGCTGCGCAGTTTTAAAGAGTCTTCATAAATATGGAAGAAGGGGGAGCTGGAGATCGGTTCAGTATTAAAGTGTTGTTATGGGCTATGAATAATTGCAGCGGTGGGATAAGAAACGTGTAATTCTTCGACTGCAACAGACGGATGGGTGCTAATTAAATTTATATCTAAGGCGATAAAAGTTTCCGACTTTTCTATACTTTTACTTAATAATCAAACTTTTAATGACGCGATGAGTTATTTTGACGTCTTTTTGAATGTTGGTGATAAAATTAGAACTTCGGGTTTATGAAAACGGCGTTAAGGACTTAGATAAAAATATTCCTACAAAGCAAATCGCTCTAATTAGAAAATTACAATTCGGCTTAATGTGAGGGAGAATTGTTATCTTCCATCTGAACTCGAAACTTAGTTTCAACCTTTGACAACTATAATTTTGTCTTTACGGGTTTCTATAGATCGGCTTATCTATTTAGCAATTTGTTTGATAAATATGGACGCAAAAGGAGGGCAAACTATTAAAAGGAAATTTCCGTGATGAAGCTATATTGAATTGGAATTTTATGGATACTCTTTGCCAAGCTAATAAAACTTCCAACTTTAAACACAAATGCAACTTTTCAATTTCCGATCAGACTAAATTAGGCAGAAATTGTGAAATTATTTACGCGGAACTTCCGTTACCTTGGCAAACTGTATCTTCACGTGTGTAACTTTTAACGACGTCATAACTTTTGTTAATAATGTTTTTCAAATTATAAAAGAAATCAACAAGCAGTTAACTTTACGTTCGCTCCTACATATCAAAAATATTGTTACGAAATAAACCGATACGCCGCCCCGGTACGATGCCTGTGGATTTTCTAGTATGTACTCATCGTCACAGGCAGTGAATGCCAGACAACGGGAGAAGTAGAGTCTAGTCAAATCCATTTACTATAAGAAATAAATTGTTGAGTTTTACCGACGCCGATTTTTAATCACCGAACAACGTTAGTTTCCAACAATTAGGTAGACATCGGACAAAAACGAACGGAAACTGTCATTTTTATATTCTGCCACACGCCAATAAAACGTGAAAATAAACGTTTGTTAAAATGACCGTGTCACAATGCTTGTCTGGTTATCGTAATAGCGGTACAAATCTGTAGAATTTATTGCAGGCGAAATGCTGCAGGGCCGCATTCTATAAACATGAAATATTAAGATCTCAGAAAAATCTTGGCGAGATGTGTAATATTATTAAACGTCGAGGGTGAATTGTAAACGTTTTAAGAGCAAATTTACGACGTAAATATTAGGCACCCTTAGGCTTAGAGGGACTAGAGATCCACGTACCCAAAACGCGAGCACGCTTAATCTAATTATGGCAAGAAAGTAATTACTTGAGCCTTTGCGGTTCACACCGTATTCAAATTTACACTTTAAGATCTCAAAAACTACCAAAAATTTCACTTGCAAATTCGCCTGTTTGGAGGAAATTTTGTATTTATTGGCAAATCAACTCGCAAGAATTAAAATTCATTGGGTAATTTGCAATTTGTGTGAAATATTGGCTATCGCTTAAATGAATTCGTTTAATAGAGGGAGGGAATGAAGCGTGTACGTGACAGGTCATATTTAAAAAGTACATTTTAAGTGACGGAGAGGTGGAATTATGACAATAAACGCCAGATTGCTCACTACACTCACTCGTGAAAGTTTTCGCGATTTAAAATTTTTATTTCGCGATGAAAACTTGGCACGTATATGACGAAGTACAATGCAAACTAGGAGATTAAGTGTATCGGGGTGGATTTTCGTGTCGTTAAACCGTTATAGAATTATCGATTTGCATGTGTGGCCAATTGTACACACATGAAATGTACCCGTAGCCATAATGTAGAAATTGCTCGTAAAACGATCATTTGGAAAAAATACAATTATGTTTTAATTCGACTGACATTTATTATCAAGTTTCATTAATGAGAGAGGCCGTATTCCAGTAGCCGTTTTATTTGATACAAATATATCGCCTCCCCCACAGCAAACCCACAAATGCGCCTTTTATTAGACAAACACAAAGTTCTTTATTACACTGTAAATCTTGGGGTTCAATTTAAAGTTTGTGGATTAGAGAACGATCAGTCTTACAGCAAAAGTCGCTCTGGCATGACGTAAAACCTAAACTCGTTTCAAAGATATGAAATCATACAAAAAGTTCATATTTTTTGAAACTCGCTGCTTCGGAAAATTCTAAATCTAGCATCTTTGAATTTAAAGCTTGAGGTATTAGTATGAGTCTAGACGCAAAAGCTTAAAGTTCGTCCGTCGATTTCCAAACTTCCAAGATTCAATTTTTAGAACTCGGTGCTTCGAAATCATTCGAAAAGTTTCGACATTTAAAATATCAGAGCTTCCGCAAGGTTCAATATTTCCGATCATGCACCTTTTAAAACATCTCTAAAAGTTCGGTTTTAACATGCAAAGTTACCAACTAAACTGTTAAATTAAATTCGATTACAAAAGATTTTTGTCCTAAAATTGCGCATTTTATTTTTTGAGGCATGTCGTCAACAGCTTGAGGGGCTTCCAAATGAACCCCCACGTCAGATTTTTTAAACTGGTGAAGTTAAGTAAACAAGGCGATAATGCGTGTACATCTTGCATCATAAAGATAAAATATTCACGTAAGACGCCTAACTCGATAAGCGCCCAAACCGTGTTAGTGAGAAACAATTTCCTAGCTGTCTTCAAAAATAAGCCCTAATAACCGCTGAAATATTCAGCGTGTTTTTCTCGAAAGCTCGGCTTCCGCATAACTGTTATTAATCACTACAAACTATCCCGATCCATAATAATTATTTTCGACCCTCGAGTGTACTTCACCCAGCTTTACGATGGTTTTCATCCGATTCCCACGTGAGCTGTGACGATTTCTCTATGAAAACGGAGCACTACCATAACTTCGCTTCCTCATGAATTTTCTGAAATTTGCTAGACGTTTCTATAGCCGCAGAGGAATCTTCCATTCTTCACACTCTTCTAAAATCAATAGTCCGATCCGACCAGATACACGACAATAAAAGGGTTTTTTCTTTTGGAAGGGGGGTATTGTGAGGGACGAATTTTGAAGAATGCGTAGTTTCGTGTTTTCTTGACGTTTCGTAAGCCGTGGAATGTGAAAACGCAGTTTTCGCGACTTTATTTTTATTTTTCGAAATGAGTTATTGGTTGCTAAGTATATCACAATCTTTTAATATCTGCTTTGTGGCTGGTTATGTTAACTGCCATAGAAAATGAACATATAGTTAAGACATAACATAATTAGTTAAACAAATCCTTTTAAGGCGAGTCTAACCAGAAGCTGACTAAATTCGCTTGGGCTAATAGGAAAGACGGGAATTTCAATTGCTGACTCCGTTCCATCTTAATATTCCTTCGTTCGGGGTTTGTAATTACATGAGATAATCCCACCTAACATGTTTACTTCACTACTGAGAAACCGATAAAAACGACTACAAAAATCAATAAAGTTTAATTAACTGCTGTTTCTCAGGTTGATGACACTGTCAACAGAACAGTTTACACGCTTACAGAAAAAGAACTCCTCCTCATTCTGATGCGTCTCCTACATCTCAATCCCTGTCTAAATCTCGTAATTAAACTGCAAAACACAAAAACATATATTTTTTCAAAATTTACACTTTTAAGCTTTCACATTGAAGCTTGGACTTCAAAACTCAAAATTTGAAACAATATAAAGGTCAAGTGTTGAAAATCTTTAATTGTCTCCCTTGACTTTCAAAGCTGGGGGCTTAGATTTTATTCGTGGCGCTTTTGTTTTTGACTGGTGAACATTTAAAACCTTAAACGCTGCAATGAAATAACGTGAAAGTTTTAGAGCTTTTGTTTTGTTTTAAGTCTGGAAGTTTCAATTCAAGTTCCAATATCGAATGCCCTAGAACCGAATGATGGTGTAATTCTGTCGGTTAGTTGGCGCCTATTTCAACAACATGTTAACATCGAAGTTCTAAATTTAAAAATTAAACTTTTTAGAATTGGAGCGGACGATATTCGTAAATGAAAAAGTTCATTCCTGAATTATAATCCAGCGGAGCGTTATTCTAACAAACAAATTCTGTCAAGTCCAAACTTGATCTATTTTTAGAAATAAAAGTTTGTGCTGACAACGTGGCTTTATTCGTTTTGCTGCGACCGATGTTTTTTCAGCACAAAACTCAATTAAACACGTTACTTAACAGAAAAGGGCATTTTAGAACGACAGAATCTCGTAAAGTGCTGCAACAATATTTAATTACGATCCGTTTTACTCTTGCAAGTAAACAGTCCATCTAATTAATTGCTTTGTGTGACAAGTGGGCAAGGAAGAAGCATGGATTCTGTGAATAGGCAGGACCAAACCTTTGAACATCTAACCACGTACATGGCGCTGACAAATGGAAATTAACGTGTTTGGAGGCACGCCGAACGAATCTAATTTCTACAAAAATTCGCTTTCCGTTGGTCGAAACTTAACGCGATTAAAAAAAATTAAATTTCCCGAACATAAGTGAAAATAAAGTAAACCGGCGTCGCTTAGCGCGACGCGTCAATCAAACTTCTGCCCCGCCCACTGAGAGTTCAAGTCGGAAGAGTAGGTGCGAGGGCCGGTGCAGCGTTTTCCAATCGGAGAGCTGTTTATGGGAGGGGCGGGGCTTGCCCGTAAAGAAGGCGTGATGTCACTTCATCGCATTGTAAATTTGTTGGATTTTTCTGGTCAAAGTTTCTGTATACAGGTGCGTAAAAGTAGCTTGAACGTGCCAAGCTCCTTCGATCACATTGTTTTAAGCTGTCGTAAGAGGATTTGTCGTAATTGTAAAGTTCATCTTTCGCGTTTGTTTAAAACAAGTTTTTTAATTAAAACTGTGGGCGAGACCGCTCAGCATCGATTGAGAAAAATGTAAAATTATGATGGAGTTCTAAAGTTTAAACAATGTGTTTTTGCGTCTGTCCTTTCCGTGATATTATTCGTCGGTATATTGAAAGGTCCCGTATTAAAGCAATTTCGTGTAGGCATAAAGGCTGCCAGGGTATAATTATCGAGATGAAACTTTTAGGAATTTTGACGTGTGTGAGCTGGGGTGCGTTTAGGAAAATGTATGAGTTCGTGGCTTTTTAGCGTGTTTTATGGTCCATAAAAAAGGAGTAAGAGCCTTTAATCACTTTTCTGAGCAACGACAAGATAACCAAAGGAGGTCTTAGGTAGTTTTCATTTATATGGTAATTTTTACGATTTATTTGTGGTGTTAAAAGAGGAATTTTTGGTTAGGTGGACGACCCTCGGACACGTTCAAAATAACAGACCCGTTGACTCTTCAATAAAATCATAACTTCGTATCGTTCGGAAAATATTGTTTGAATATTACAGATATCTCACATAAAATACTTCGGCTTCTATGTTGACCTTTCACGTTTGGATGCTTTGTCAAAACGCAACTTCGTCTCGCTCGATTTCGGCCGGCGATATTCTCACCAATTTTTTCGTTATGTGTTGATCGGAATCAATTAGTTGAAACTCGAAAACTAGCAATTCCTTGAATGAAACGAAACACAATATTAAGGACTTCGACATACCACTTGAGCGATCGAAGAGATTTACACTTGTAAAGTTCTGACGTCGAAAATCTGGTTGTTTGTTTCAGCTGACTCATCGAAAAACCTTTCATCTCGGATATAAGTTGCTGCCAACCTTTCAGCTCGAATTATTTTTAAAAACTGTTGTGTTCGTACATGTGAAATTAAAACCGACTGGGTTTCATCTGCGTATGGAGCGGCGCTCGCGATCCGCTTTTCTAGAGCCTGATTTAAAAACATGAAAATTTTGCCAAGCCACTGGTAATGCGGTTTATTGCCTTGTGGACCTCATGCAGTTCTTATCGATTTATGAACGCCGAAACTTTCGGCCTAGAATAAACTCCCTCGCAGCCTCGATTTTCCTTGCAAAAATATTTATGGCCGAGTATATTTTTTCTACCGCGGGAGAAACATAACAAAAATGACGGAACTTTATTGCTACAATCGATTTAGTTTTAGGACGAAAACTCAACAAGAATAAAATTAAACTAACTTTTTCACGGCGCTTTTAAAGTGCCGTACTTGAGGGAGGACATGAGACGCAACTTTATAAAAAACTTTCTCATTCGGTTAGCTCAAATTCTTTCCACTAGTTTGTTTTCGACCGATTAGACTCTAGATTTGGCGCTATTTTTCTCCCTTGACCCCGCAACGCTCCACACAAGGCCCACACGCCTAATCAGATTACGAGAGTAGAAAGTACGGCACATTAGTGCCGTACTTTCTACTCGCGACATACAAATGCTTTCAACGAAGTTGAAAAATAAGCCCCGCCTTGTGTCCAGCCATCTGTTTTAATTGGCTAACACAAGACAACCTCACATTGTAATCGTTTATGCGCAAAGTACGCATTTCAGGTGAAACGACCAATCGAACGAGTGCAAAGTGCAAGATCTTGTCGGTGTACTTTCAGTTCTAGTCGAACTCACGATACGTGTGTAAAACGCAAAGCTTGGATAAAATTGTCACTTTATGTTAAGTTTTCTCCATTTGAGGCTAAACTTTCCGACTCGCCTTATTTCTCAGCTTGTTTTATTATCTCATCATACGCCGGTGCACATGTTTAATATCCCAGTTGTCCCGGGAGGTATCCAGAGCTTTGTTTGTACAAGTATCAAATATTCATTCCGGGCTGGAAATTTGGAAAGAAAAATGATTGTTGGACTTATTAGATATTTTGTCGAATTGTTGGAGGTAGGTCTAATTTATGGCAGCGACCTTTATTAATGTCGCTTCCAGAACAATAAACCCTTAAAAATGGCTCCGATTCATTGCTGCTAGCAAGCTACTTTCAGGCTGCGTCATTTAGTTATTGGTGGAGTTGTATGGTGGAATCGTACTGACGCAAATATCAATTGCTGTGATATATGATCTCACTTTCTTATTATCCTTCGCCGTGATTATTTATAGCGGCAGTGCATCAGAGGTTATTGTATTGTCTATTCTTCTCCGGAAACAAAGCAAACAAAAACCCAACTTGTACTACATCGGATACAAAAACCAGCTCACTTAATCGGCTTAACATTGACAGTGATGCTGATTGAAATGTACACCCTTCCTTGCGTTTTATCTGCGATAATTAAGAGAAGAAGGTTAGGAAGGCAGTGACCGGAACACGAGGTTGCCACTCCGAGATAAAACTATCGAACTCGCACCATCGAAACAATTCACGTGGGATTAATTAATTAACAATATTTTTATTAAATGCGACAAACTGCATATTTGTATTCGAATACGTGTCAAACCCCACTTATCTCACCTATCGCAAAAATATACCATCGACGCTCGTTAACACGACTTTGAAATAAAATACCCTCTAAACTTAACCGTATCTTTGAAATAAAATATCTCCTCATCGAGAAAACCTCTCCTTTGTGTTGACCTGGGGCTCGTATTTGTAAGTGTTTCTAAAGACGCTTAAATCAAGATTTTTATGCGAGTCTCTGTGGACGTCGCCCACTCACAACCCCACCTCTCGCTCGACTTTTTTGCTATTTTAATCCCCACGTTCATTATTACAAATGTAAATTACGGAAGTGAGAATTTTTAATTTCGCGCTCGAAATAAAGTTATTTCGGTCGTAGGTGTATTTCACGTGCACTATCCACAAAGAATCAACAAAATATTACGCGAGAACACCCAAATAACGAGAATATTGCAGCGTGAAGAATTAACTGAGGCGGTAGAGATAATGAGAACGTTGCCAGCGAGGAGACAAATCGGTGTGAGATTTATGGTGCCGAATAGGAAAAATTTTAAATTAATGGCTAACACTAGAAATAAAGTTGAAATTAGAAATGAACTTTTACGGAAGCTTTACGTTAATTGACAGCGAATGCAAGTGACGTCAATTTAGCGATGGCGTCACACGGATACGTGTTCGACTCAGCCAACAGTGCATAGCCTAACCGATTTTTTAAATATTTCAATTAGATACAATACTAGATTTGGCGCTGTTTTTCTTCCGGAATCAGTGCGAGTAGAAAGTACGGCACTAACGTACCGTACTTTCTACTCGCGACATAGAATTTTTTTCAATTTCTTTTAATTGGCTTCTGTGACATAAATTTTTGGGAGTTTTTACATTAATCTATTCCAGGATTAAAAGTAGACCTTTGACTTTTTGAACAGCCAATCTTAAATTATTAAATTCGGAAGTTCCGCTATGAATCTGAAAACTGACTTTTGGAAGTTCGAAACTTAAACTTTTTAATCTCGTAGTTGAAAAATGTGTCTAGATACTTTAGACACTGAAACGATCGAAAGTTTTTCCTATCAGATCTCAAAAGTCTGTCTATCTGAATGTCCAGTTTTGTATAAATGTAAAGATTTTGGTTTTCTTGAAGCCTATTTGTTTGTGTATCTAGTTGGTTTAATTTTTAAATTCGAAAGTTTATGTGTTTTGTCTCGGAGGATAGATTTGAGTGTTTTAACATTTTAAATCTCGACCCTCGCTCCTCTTGTTATATTACCATCGAGAATAATAATAACGCGCAGAGACAAAACGCAAAAGGAAAGCGTGTTTTTATTACTGGTGGCCTCATATTTACACACGCCCGATTTGGAAATTGTCAACAATAATTTTGTGCTAAACAGAAATGTGCTGTTTACAATTTCGTCGAGTAAACAATGAAGGTGGCATAATTATTCTAACTCTTTTTTTCTTATTAAATGTGACAATTAATTAGCTCTTGAAATTTCCAATAAGCAATAATGAGTGTTTATTGAAAGTGTTGAATAAATTATAGAGCTCATTAAGGGCGTGTAATTGGCATAATTACTAAAGCGTTTTACGTCGAGGGAACATTAGCGAAATTAATTTAATTAGCGTGTTTATATAATCGGCGACAAGTATATTTTCGGCTAATAAATCGTGTTTTGGGAAAATTTTCATTTCTAAATTAGCACGATAGCGTTTAAAAAAGTGACGACCGGGGGCAATAATTTGCGCCAACAGTTACATTAATTCCGTAAACGCGAATATGGCGAGTAGCGACGACGGACAAAATCCGGCAGCTGTGATATGAATATTTTATTCGGAATTTAGGTGTTGTAGATTTGAGGTTGAACATAAACTCGTACCTTACGTATAGCAGTCGGATGAAAAACGAGCGAGTGATGCGAAAGTGTTATTTAGAAATTTCCACTCCTCGTACGAGACAAACAAAAAGAAATCTTGCAATTTGTCTCTTTCAAAGTGGTAGTTTAAATACATTTTTCATTAGAAACTCGCTATTATTTTGTTCTCATTTATGAGTAGGGGAAGTCAAGTCTACAATTTACGAACATATAACCGAGGAAAGTGAAGCGAGGCACCGGATGGTGGCAAGCATCCGTTCACTTGCAGAAATTTGCACAACGTTTCAACCTCTTTCTCGGCAATCGCTTCCTTTCCGGCTTATTTGCTGCGCGAGTCCAGTTGCTATTATTAACTCCAACAGGTAATAGCATCATCGCTAGGGACAAAAACTGCCGGAACGGCTTTCTTCCGAATCAAGTTCAATTAATTGCAAATTCCTTTTAAGCCACTTATCCTTTTTCCTTCATAAATCCCGTCGATAAAAGGATATACTTCATTTTTTACCGGAATGCGGCAGGTTTAGGACGTTTAATTAATGCGATAAAAACTTTCCGATTTTATTACAACAGATGCCACGATTTTTAATACTTTTTAATTAACTTTATTTACGGGGGCCCGGAAACTCCACTTCGTATTACTCGCTCGCCAAATATCAAGCCTACACGTTATTTTCGTACAGCAAACCCACAAATTTTCGCATCGCTTCGATAACCCACGAGTCCAGAAATGTGACCCCCTTTCTACTCCACCGTAATCGTCTCCATTGCAACAGTCATTCCAGCCGTGTTAATCAGCCACATCGACGCTTCTTTAAATATTTAACCTTATAAAACCGAGCCCAGTTTTAATGACCAAAGTTTGTACACACACTTTCTACTCGAATTTTTAAAATTACCATAACATTAGATTTGTGCACTTGTATCGCACTTTATACTCGGACAATCTGAAACATAATAGGAAAATTTATAAATTTGTAAACACATCCGCCGATGGCGTCTGGCGAAGAATACCATGTTTGGATTTTTGGCCTTTGTGCGATTTTATTCACATACAAAGAGGTTTTAATGTAGAATTTGCGCCATAAATCAGATCTAAATTTAAATGGCGAAACTCGGTTTTATTATTGAAGCGGCCCCTTCTTCTTCGTGCGTGTAACTGGGGTAGTTTTGCATGCTCGAGGCAATTATTTCATTTGCAGGTTCTTCTAATTACTTTCGAAAACAAACGGTGGGCCAGATTCATGCGGAAGTGCTTGTTTTCCGTGCATCCTTTTTACAAAAAGCTATTTGTTTCGGTGTTGTTTGGCCGTTTTGCGGTGTTCTACTTCAATGGGTGGGGCAGAGCCATAAATTACCCAACTTCAGAAAACATTTTATCTGTCAATGTAAGATAAAAATATTTTCTAAACATCCTTGCTGAGCAGACAGTAGGCGGACTGTTAACTTTGAAAACTAATGGAAAATAAGAATAATTACGGTCGACGCCCTGGCTTCCTTGTTTATAGTTAAACGATCGTTTGTTATCGGATTTTTCGCAAATTTTCGCCACAAGCGTGAAATTTTAACGTGGCCGATATTTATGTCTTCCTTTTATTGCTGTCTTATCCACATTGTCGTGGGGGTTAAACGTACAATAGCGAATCGAGAAGTTTCCGGGATTTATTGATTATGTTTTTAATAACTTTATTGGCAAACTAGAGCCCCTATCACTATAGAAACTCGCTCACTTTTTCAACAGCACACTTATTTTTTATCCCGCATTTCCACCCTTCAGATGTTTGCTTCGCAGCCTTAATCGTGTTTATTGGAAGTTTAAAAATTAAAAACCACGAAATTTCTCTTTCATCTTAAAAACGCAGCAATATTAAATTGTAAACAGCGAAAAATTGAACGCAATAAGACCAGAAAATTACATATTTGCTCAGTTTTATTATATTTATTCTAGTTGGTTTCACTGTGATGGGGTAACTATTTCGTCACCAAAAACAGCCGCGCTTATAGTCCCGGAATATTAACATTACGCGTTTTAAAGAATTTGATGAAACCGCCTTTTGTAAAGCCCCTGAAATTAAAATTCTTCGTTTATATAGCTGCTGGTATTCCCTGGGCATTGTTGAAGGGCCTTTTCATTCACCGCGGCTCAAACCGAAATCGACAAAACTACGCAGCTTTTCTACTAAGTTTACGACTTTCCTTTAAAGCTTCAGAGAAAACACGTGGAACTCAATCGATTTCGCGCCTTTACTTGATTAATCGCGCGACTTCTTTTGATAATTACCGACAGCTGTCGGTAAACTGTAGCGAAGACCAATCGACTGGCACATATCGACCTACGCCTTCTCATTTACGCGACCTTCCGAATGCCCAAATTGATTATAATGGGGGTCGAACTTCGACACTTTGAAGGTTTCGTAATTTTATCCAATTAGCTGTTTTCTAATCATGGCCGGCAGAGCGTTTTGCTACGGTGAATAACGACCACGACGATATAATCGCAAACACCACGAGCCATCGTCCCAAACAACTCCGCCACAATTCTTCGATTATTATCGAAGGGTTAGCGAAACGATAGCTATGCCAATAACCTTGTTATTGTAAATGAAGCGACATTTCCATTTTAAGTACAAATCCCGAAACTACTACGTCGATTATTCCAGGATCAGTAACCTTAAAAATCGGAAATCGATTGTGACCTGACTACAATGTCATCAACACGATGACATTGTAGTTAGTCTTGACCTTGGGTGATGTCGCATTTCTACTAACTAACCGAAAAATCCCTGCCACAATTCTCGGTTGTCTCAGGGGTAGGGCCAGAATAGAGCGAAGTCTGCGAAGAGGGACATCAATCCGGGTTACTATTATATCATCTGCTTTTTTAGGCCTTGACCTTGGAAAGCACAGTATATCTACCTTGCAACAGACGTATGCGGTATTCATTAGCGCCGGCAACGTGTCGGAGGAGCGATAATAGAAAATAGCCGAGTTTCGTATTCGCACCCTAATTAGAATTACCTTTAATTAACTTTAGTTAGCACCGGGCTGGTGCGCTTTTAGCAATGCATATAAATATAGCGTCGTCCGGGCCCGGATCGCCGGCTGTGAGTGAAACCGCGCCGACTTCTGTCACTTTTAATTACCTCCATTTACATGTCTATTCTCTGCCCCATTTCCAGAATAAATTGTATACATGATTAACCGTCACGTTTGCATCGAATCATTTCGAAAAATATAAATGTGCTTTGAAATATTCTACGCGTTCGCCCCGAGAGATCGACACCTCCGAAATTAAATAAAATTCTCCGCTTAAAAATCCAATTCAAACCAGGCCAACCGGGCCACAAATCCTGACCATTAAAAGGCAATTTGTCGGCTGTTTTTTGGTTATAAAAATGAGGGGTTATTATAATGTTATTTGGAGATTGCGGCCTTGAGTTGTCCAGCTGACAGGACTACGCTTTGAGGATGAACGGGCAGTTCATTAATTTCCTTTCACGTAAGGTTAGGGACGCTCGAATTGTGTTGTGAGGAATGTAGCCCGCCGGAATCTGTGCAACCCATTGTCATAATAATTAGATTTTTTCTACGAGGTTTATTCCTCTCGCCGCGTTGTTGTTGTTTTTTAAGACCGCGTCGCCTCAAATCTGCCCTCAATGGCTGTTTTTATTATACATTTTAAGCTCACTTAAAAAACAACGAAGACGCAGCTAAATTCTAAATCCGTCGATGGATAAACCGCCCACGCGGAACGCAGCCCTTTAAAGAGGAATGAAGTCTAATTAATCTAGAATTTGTCTAAAAACTACAACGTTTACCTCCAAAGTCGAGGAGGAACCAAATAATCACTAAACCTATGCTGTCGGGTGAGTTTTCAATTTACTTTTCACCACACTGTAAACATTACAATGTATAAACTCAGGCAAATTTGAGTGGTGCTGATTTAACAGGGGCACAATGTTTTGTTTAATTTACAAATGCAAAAATTTGTTTTCGTGTGTTGTTTATCGTAATTGCAAATGTGTTATATGCAAATGTACACATTTGGAAAATAATAGCGAATAAATGCAGCGATTACAAACGAAACGATAAAGCTCCATATTTCTGGAATGAACTTCCGCTCATCTTTCCTTTTAATTTAAATTTAATGAGGCCGCAAAAAATGGGACTTGGCAATTATAAATACCTTACTTGTTGCTGGGTCGAACCCGGTCTTAATGCAGAAGCACAGTCTGAAAGAAGTACACGATGTGAATAATTCATTTGAACCCATGATGCAACTACGTAAAGTGTACTTGCAGCATATGGAATTCGTGCGATGTCTACACCAATGTATGTGCAAAGCATTAATATAATTGGCATCCCTTTGTGTCATCCATTTTGAAGATAGCTGTCATCTATCAAAATGTGTGAAAGGCCGCATTTGAGAGCAATTCCATCACCCATAGGCGGCCCGTATTTACGTGAACTTCCAGCCAATTAGGAACCCCCATAACTCAACTTATATTAATGACTTTCGATTATGTTCGGCGGTCTTGACGGATTCCTGTCCATTTGTTTTTTCGGTTTGTTTTGAGATTGCGAAAGTAGATCTACGAGCGCAACTTTTTTAATTTTTCCCTTTCGTTAAAATGCAAATCAACAATTATTCTAAATCCCAGCGTAAAAACTTTATTGGTAAACGCATTATTTTTCTTCATCCTTGGGTTTCCCGTCCACTCACGTAATGCATGATAATCCACCCCGCAATGATACCCGCAATTTCCTGTTCACATTTTTACAGCCCGTTGTGAAAATTACTTTATGCCACCTATTAAACTTTAAACCGGCGTCCTTTCGCTCGAATGCATTCACGCGCTAATCCCGTGACGAGCGGTCAGCGTTTCGTTTGTCACCTAAAATTAGCAAATGAGAAAATAAAGGTGATAATAACAAACAAATAAAAAAATATGAGAGTAGAAAGCACGACGCTTTATTACCGTCCTTTCTACTCGACGGACATCTCCGACTGGTTCGTACCTAAACTTTACTATCACGGCACACAAAAACGCAGGTTTTCTTGTCAAAGATCAGTATTCTGGTGCAGCGAGGAGTATGCGGAAAGGGGCAAATAGGGCAAGATCGATGGCCTGTGAGGGACAAGTGTGGGCAATGGGCAAGGCATCGCAGGCGTGGAAGGATTAGCGCGTTTTGCAGTGAGGAGAGCCCAGGACGCAATCATCTGAAGTGGGTTGTACGCTCTGATTTATAACAGCAACTCGGTCGAATTGAAAGAGCGACGCTGCCGCACACGGGACTAAACAAAGATAAATTACTATTTGAACAGTGCGGAAGAGTCTGATCGAATATTCGAAATTATGACGCTCTTACCGCAGATCTGGAGTTTTTCGGAAAGACGGAACCCTCATCAGATTTTGATAATTACCGTCAAAGCGAAACACACGAACTAAATCAATCAGCAAGTTCGCACCAGCCGGATTAGGGTCGAGAACTCCATACATTTGTATGACGATTAATCACTCGGTTAATATACTTGCATAAAATTTTCGAACGCGAATCCTTACACACTACCCGGGAGCAACTTTTAATTCGGTCATTTCTCTCTGTCATACATTTCTCACAGCGTTCACAATAAACTATCCCCGGAGATTTATAATTAAGATAACTCGAATGCCATTTTGCTCTAGTTTTCGCGATCAACGCAAATCTGAGGTCAAATCTAGACCTATTGACCCATTGAAGGAAACGAGGCTCGACTAATCAACAGGGCAGATTTGCATATCGCCAATGGCACATTACTTAATCGGATTGTTGTTTATGAGATTAAAACCCGTCGCTTTATTTTTAAGCGTAGAAGAAGGTTCCACGGGAAATGGGTGCAATATTCGCGAATGGACTACGATTTAAATATTTTTCCATTAATATAAACGCGAGATGGAATGCGAACGAATATAATGGGATACTTGTAAATGTCATTAGATGGCATAAACTTTATTTACTGCCTTTGAAGACCTTTCTCGGTCAATAAAAATAGCACTTGGATGGATGTTATCGTAGATTTGAAAAATTATATCTTTATCAGTGCAAACAAATGTAGCAATAACTCTTATTTTCTATAAGAATCTATAAGAAATGGCCATAACTTCGGCTAAGCTTTTTAGGAGGCGTGCTTTCCACGATACGCATCGGATAAGCTCAAGAATAAAACTTTCAAGAGTGATGTGAATACACGTCAGATTTTTCACTTCGAGAAAAACTGCCCAATTTACTTGATTAACATCATAAAACTTTCGCCGCGACAAGACAAATATTAATAGCGACACTATTACTATTCTAGCACTAAAAACGAGACTCGTTATGCACAATGCGTTCTTCTTGTTTCCAAGAATCCGCAGCTTTGTTACAGTTAAAAATGTATTCTATTAAATTGTTGAACGTAGCCAAGCAATTTATAAAAAGTAGAAAGTACGACAATTTAACGTCGTACTTTCTACTCAAGTCGCGCTTTTTCTACTCGACCGTTTTAAAACAAAGTATAACAAGATGATTTTTGTGCTAACAACGACAGTATTATTCTTATTATCATTGCTCGAGCAGTGAGAAACGTTCGGTAATAAAACGTTGAATCGTCTGTGTGCATTTTGATTTTCCGTGGAACGAGGCATCATTACGCACAAAGAGTCTTTTGTGTCGTTATTTTCTTCTTATTTTTAGAAATTTGCGACTTTGTTGCCGCAGCGGAGCGAACTGGTTACAATCGAAAATAATTTCCATCGGACAATTTAAGTACAGTTAAGAGATTCTGTCGCTTCGGGGAATTATTATGAAGTCGATAAATCATCGACGATTATACGTCAAAGCGTACTTATTCAACTTTTCAGAAATTCCGTAATTAGGTGTCTGCAAAAATACCTGTTCTTATTGATAAAGCGAAGTTACGGCAAGGTAACGAGTTTATTATGCGTGATTGTTGGAAGTTTGGCGTAAGTTAGATTGAAACAGTGGCGAAGCAAACTATATGTAAAATTAATGAACTTTAATATTGAATGCCGTACGAAACAATTACCTCACCTGACACTTGCTCCGTTAGGCAGAACTGACAATATCAATAAGGATAAGATGATTATCGCTCCTTCCGAATGCTAGATATCAGATCCATGTTGGCATTACGCCAAACAGATGCTTTCCATCTCAAATATTTACTTCAAGACAATTAGTTCAGAATGGAAAGGAAAAAATACTTTCTCTTTTTGTTGACGTTAGAATCTACTCGGATGCAGCTCGTCTAACAAGGGATTATTTACTATAAAGCCCGAGTGCAAGTACGTGTAGAAAGAAACTCCAGCTGGATTAAAACAGGTGCAAATGAACTGCACAAATGAACATAAAGGAGATAAAGCGCGCGAAAATGTGCTCTAATTTAATTAGAAAGAACACCCACGACTGCAGCGCCTTCATCGTGCTTAAGCACAACATTTCTAATTAGGCAAAAATGGGATTTGTCACCGACGATTATTGATTTAATTATATCCCGACTTAGTTTTGTGGTATGTTGTTATGATACTCACTAATTATGCCCTCGAGTTTAAGTCATTAAAGTAAATTCCTTACATCGTCCGTTTTGTTTCCGCACTCCATCTAACATGGTTAAATTAGCAAAATTAAGCCCAACAAGTTCAAAACTTTTGGTAACAGTTTCTGTTTCTCAAAAAATCATCCGTTAATATATACCGAGAGGTAAGATACTCTGTTTTCATTACAATTAATATTTACTGGTAATAATTAAAGGCATTTTATGCAGTGTCATATGCGTTGGGTTATTAAAACCAGATTCATTTGAACTCTTGTTTGTCTTTTGTGCATACGCAGGCCTACTAATAACAAATTAATTGAACATAATATGCGTTATGAAAATAAAATGTGCATGTTTATTTAAAACTGGGAAACAGCATTCGTTATATGTTTGACGGCGGATTTATTTTTTATCCTAGCGACTGCGCAATTTGTATAGTAATTTTCAATAATGTAGTCGTTTTGTTTTAATATCGCTTCATTTCGTTTTCAGCCATATCCATATCCTACCGACTGCGCCGTACATACATATTGCAGTTTTAGTAGTCGAAATGTTATAGTATTTGAACGAGTTTTATCGATGGCGTAGGTCGAGTGTTTGCCAAAACATTTGACAAAGTCGTTTTCCAGTAATTCAAAACATCGGATCTATGCTAAACAGTCATCTGTACGTCCCGACGATAAACCGGCGAAGAAGCTGGCGGTATCATTAATAAGAGTGGCAGCGGTTTCAATATTGTGCCGGTTTAAAATTCATAATCAAAGTTTAATTAAAACGAACTAGACCTTTAACGGGAGAATTCATTTGTAGTTCGGCGAGTTCTATTACCGGCAAATTACAACAGTTAATAATGCGATATCGGTTGTTAGTAAATGGAATTAATAAGAGTAAACGTTTTGGTTTCATTTGCCGGATGTTTTGGAGGCCCAAATTCTATTAAAGCCCCGACATGCCGAAACGAGTGGGTCATGAGCATCATGTATGGCGAGTTAATGATGCGGACATTTTGTATGGTTGATAATGCCGCATGACCAAACAAGCTTGTAGTCAGATACGGGAATTTCTACGCGAAAATTTAATGAGTAACCAACGCAATTGCGTTTTCCTTGCATCATTTCCCACGGCAAAAGCGACTCAAAAACTCTTTTAATTAAAGTGTCATTCAAAAACACATTTTTCATCACACGTGTACATAAAAACGCCGGTTTAATATTTCAAAAATCGCTCGACTACATGTTGCGCTTTACTCTTAAATTATTCATTTTCTTAAACTTTCATGTCTCTTTAGCAGTTCTGCGACTTTCTACTTACTTCCAATTTTCCCCTGTTGATACTGCTTCTACCGTCACTCGTTTCCGTATTCTGTTTGTTTGGTCGATCGGTTTAAATTTGCATATCGAAACGTTTAGATAAAATATTTCTTACCCACACTTTAGTTCCATCCCTTCTTATTGTCTCGACGCGCTCAAAACGCGAACTTTTTTCTTTCGGCGAGTGTTTGTCTTGCGTCCAATCTCCTTTATATTTAATACATTTTTATACGCGAGCTAAATATACTGAAAAATATACATGAGCCTTACAAATCCTCGGGAATATTCAACGCGAATTTGCTCACACACCGTGCTTCCCTTTTATATTTACAAACTTATGCCGCCTAGTTGACTTGATTGCTTTACTTAGATGCCAAATTATAAAGAGATTCAATTTTTGAGGTTGTTTTTAAAGAAAACACGAAACGTGAAGGGTTTTTTAAAAACGTTAAAAATTACTCTCCGAAGTCTATAATTCGCAGTTGTTTATTTGTCTTGCGATCGCATTTTTATGTTGCGATAACAATGTCGGTTAGCTTTTATTTCGTCTTGTCTAAATACGACACACCTTGCTCTAGAGAATGTTAATTACAGTTTCGTCAGCCCTACGTTTACACGACAAAAGCAAGGAGTTAACGATGTTTGTCGTCGATATTATCAGTAATCCTTCAAAGTCGATTCCTTCAAGGACACCGCCACTTTGATGAATCTTCTCTAAAATGCAAAGGTGATGATCAAAAATCCTGACACCGGAAATCAACTGTCTTGTTTATTCAAATTCCACCGCCTTTTACATGTCCATTAGTTTCAAATTTGAGCGTTTTAGGAAAACCTTGACCATGTCCATCCGTGTTTAATTTTCCGACATTGTACAGAAACCGTAGCTAATGTAATTAATCCTGTCGGGGTTGATAGGTAGAGAGATTTAAAGCTCTGAGAATTTAGCCTTATGTTTACAGTCCGAACAAACACATCAAGAAAGATGATTTATGAAGCTCAGTCGTTCACTCCAAATTCAGACTTTGCCATACTCAAAACTTCCACTCGTGGGTATCGGCAGATATCAGTTAACTTTCCGATATCGTGTTCTTTTAACAAAGTGTCAAAATGATCCGCCCATCACTATCAACTCGAGCTAACACCTACAAATTTTATTACGGGCTTTGAACACCTACAATTTCTAGGGGTTTTATTGCTTCAAAGATACGCGCTGCTTAAAATTTAATCCGAAAGTGCGAATCCCACATTCTACCGACTGCGCCAACACCTTTTTCCAAAAATTTAATCCAATCGGGCTTAAATCCTACAACAATGACCTTATTAACTTAAAAACACGAAATAATCGACTTATTTCTGTAATTTAGAATACTAACATTGTCCAGAATGGAAAAGCCGGCAAATCGGCTTTATTTAAATATGGATAATCCCACCGACTGCGCCAATACACTTCATCTGATTTTCTTTCAAGTGTTTGGCCGATTTCGTTTGAAGTAGGTATTTGTATAGACATATTGCCGGGATTTTTGACGTCGTGTGAACGCCTAGTAATCCGAACTAATTGGGCCTGAGCTTAATTCGAACGTTGCGCTTTTAGGATTAAGCTGGTCAGATTTATAAAAGCACTGTCCACCAGAAATGATCAATGACGCTCGGCAGCGAAGACTTTGTTAACCGAAAGCGTGAATTTATTATGGGGAATAACTCAAATTGGAATTTTTTGTCGAACCGAGGGAAATTTTAATCAACCCAATTGGGTCTGCATAATTTATCGCGGTCAAATTAGTCGTCAAGAACACGAGCAAGTGGAACAACGTACAGATCGTGAGTCAATAGTGAAGAAAATCAGCAGAACCGGTCGACAATTCAGATTGAAGTATTGCCTTTAGCGGCGAGAAGCAATATAACTGTCTTAGTGGTACTCCGGGGGTTCGCTTAAACTATGTGACGCAATGTTGTCTTCTCCTGTCCTTCCTGTCCCTCACTATTATGTAATCCTTGCAGTCAACAAATGTCATAGCATACCAATTAGTTTTCCAAACATTTCGGGCGTGCCTTGGCTGCAAATAGACGGACAATTCCTTGTTTGCCTACTGCATTGTCAGGCTTTACCTGACTATAATTTCTGTATTTGAATAAATTAGCACACCAGAGGTATTTCAAGGCAATTGTTGCGTGCCGAGGAATTTTAACTTGTCGGAATGATCCGAAGGATCTCGCGTCAAGAACAAGTGTGACCGACGCCAGTTACATTAAGAGCTTTTTGTGGTGATTTATAACCTGCTTGTAATTTAAAAGTAGATACGTTTACAAAACGACACACAACCTCACAAAATATCAACAAGACAAATGAACCCCGACTCTATAAATAAAATATTTCGAATACTTTCAGACGCGAACTTTCCCGGCGCATCCATCAAAATTTAAAACCCGCAAAATTATAAACCAAACGAAATGCGATAGCGTTCCGCGAAAACCTAAATTTTATGAGAATTTTCTTGCACAATTAATTTTTTTATGGTTGGAGAAACGCAAATTGTGTTCTTTTGTGTCACATCTCACTTTAACGTCACAGTAATTTTTCTACTTTGTATGGCATCGTTTCTTTTGCTGAAATTTTTATTTAATCCGATTGAAGATAAAAAATAAGATTATATCTCGTGTGTAACCTTTTTCTGTCTCTGTGTTTAGTGAAGCGTATAAGTAAAATTTAAGGTAGAAAGAGTTTTTGTCCTTTCAAGTTCCATAACAAAGAGAAAATTGTGCGCTTGTTATATGATGAGACTAAAACGTCTTTTGTGGCGATGTTTGTGGCACAAGTTCATTTTCATAATTAAGCGGGTTGGAATTTCTACGTAAGAATTTGAGTAGCTGGTCGGGAAGAATGTTTGAAAATGGAGTTTTTGCGCTTGTTAATAGTATATGAAGCTCAGTCCATTACAAGTTACGTAGAATGTAGCTTAGCCGGGTGCATTATTTGACAAACAACTGCGACGGCTCTACCTCTAATTTAGGGAATTAGAGAATGCAGATTATGTGCGAAAGTTTTTGCCCAAATCCGCTTTTCAGTATTTAGCGAATGGACGCTCCGTGGACATGACACCACAGATTTGCATACATTTGCAAATTTAATGAATAAAATTGCAACTATTATTATAACCGAGAAGTGTGTCACAACTACAAAAAGCACACTATTCCAACCGACTGCGCCAATTATCGAACTATGCGCAATTTGATTCTACATACTTTCGATGTTTTGTGATTCTTCAAAATTGGATGTGGTTAAGTGAAGAAATAAAATGAAAGAGAGCATGAAAAAATCTCGCTCAACATTCAGTCATATTTGTTTATAACCAAAAACCGATGTCTGCAATATTGTTTTATTTTGCCTCCGAGGTTTAGAGTAAATTACCAATTTCTGTTGACTTGCCATTCGCATCGTTTTGCTCAAAACATAAAAAGTTTCATACGTAGGCGCCGTTTTAATGTCGAGTTAATCACCATTTAAGTAGAGCTCAGGTGTTCCTTCCCTCATTCATTTTTTAAGTAAAATTTTCTCTTGATGAATTACGCTCTCCTGTATTATTAACAAACTAACTGTCTCCCCAGACTAAATATAGTATTTCTCCTGACATAAAACGCGATATAAAACGAAACAAAATAAACACCATTGTAAATTTTACGGCTTTTAATATAAATACAAGCATAAACCTAAAATCTTGGTGCTTAAGCAAGTGCAACCATAACAATAAAAGTATTTATGTAGCCAAGAAACACGATTTTTTCTGCGGTTAACGCACTCGTATCGATCCTCTGACTAATGCTGAAATTATTTTTTCAGGATATGTCAGAGTACAAGTGTGAATCTGGAAAACCACCCGTCTATGTCCCACATAAACCCGTTACAGCCGTCATCGGAGCGTCTTTCAGCGTGGTTTCAATCATGGTGGCAAATATCCTGAGGTTATTTAAGGTACGTATTTATTTGCAGTGAAATTCATTCCCGTTCTATTATGTGGCGCACTTCGGCTGGATTGGAGGCGTTTGTTAATTCTACCTCATCTTTTCGCAAATTACACGGAATGTTCCTTTATAAAACTGGAAAAGAAAGCAGCTCGGCAGGTGCAGTTTGATTTTAACAAAAATTTTTCTCCCCGGCTACGCCAATATTATAATATCCTACCGACTGCGCCATTATTGATACCGTCTTTGTAAGATCCTAAAATTACTCGTTGTCGGAGTTATAAAAGTCGTAATTTGAATTAGGTTCGCGAAAGACGTCAATCCTTTTTATGCTCCCAAATATTTCGGGAATAATTGTAGCTAACTGTGGAAGTCCCAAAAGCACTCTCCTAAAGTGGACACACTTTGAAAATAAGGGTATAAAAGCGACAATAACATGGGTCGCATTAGGGATCATTTTAATTCAGTGTGAGTATCTCTAAAAGTAGAAACAGGTATTCGCTTTACTTGACAGCTCGCCGATCATTATCCTTAATGCAAATAATTTTGAGCAGAGATCCAGGAATTTATTCATTGCACAACTCTCCGTAGTATTTCACCTGTTTTAATGAATAAAGTTACGACGGCTTTATTAAATTTTGGTCTTATTTTTCGCTTAACGCTTCGAGCAAACAATTATTGCTAAAATAAATTTGAAAACGGAAGAAAATCTGTTTGTGGCAAACATAGTCATTTGGACTTGCGAGCCGAGGAGAAATGGGGATGGCAGTTTTCGCGTAAATATCTCCAACAAAAGTTGGTTAAAGTCCCGACACGATAATTCAGACTTTGTTAGCATTACATGTGGCACATTTTTATTTTCTTCTATTTTCGCACATGCTGCTAAGTACCTTCGCTAAAAGCAGAAAAGTGCTCGGTTCGGATTTCACTATCACACATTTCGGAGCCCGCCGAAACTGATTTACATTCGAAAATTTTAACTCGAAGGGAAATCAACAAATTATCGTGTTATTGGAAAAGTTTCGATAGCTTCTCCGTCATCTTCAGATAATTTTTCATCAAAGAATTTAATTAATTTACAGGCGGAGAGCGTGCGTCAGATTTATTTATTTCATTATTTATAAAACAAGACGTATCAACTTTCAGCACGTTCTGAAAGCTCTAAAAGTAAACATCTAACTTGAAAATTAATTACGCCTTAATTAAATTATTTCTTTTATTTATTGTTGTATCTCTTTTTTGTTACAGAAAACAGTGAGAAAGTTTGTTAACTTTGTCAGGGAACGACTTTATTTAAATAACAAATAATCCACTAAAATCCCGCAGCTTTTGCTCTGCGTTGTTCTTTTATTCATGTGACACATATTTCGGTGTTAGTGCGCTTCCTTTGTTTTCCGTTCTGTAAAACTTTATTTAGAGAAGTTAGAGCCCAATCTTACTAGAATAATTAACAGAATGCGAGTGGAAATTTAAATTACTTTTTACATCCTACCGACTACGCCGAAACTTAAAGTATAAATAATTCAAACCGAAAACGATCTCTGTCATACATTTCGATCAGATTCAGCGACGGCAACTAAAACCTAAATTAGTTCTCAACTGTAACGATAAAAAGTGTCAGGTTTAACTTTCGTTAACTTCTAGATCTTAAATAAGTAAATTCCTACGAGCCGAAATTAAGTCGGGTTAATTATACTTTTAATTGGGTCTGTGTTGATCAACACAGACAACTAATTATGAGTACAATACGGTGAAGTTGTAGACTTTAAATGTGCGTAAGGTCTTGCACGGAAGCTCCGAGAAGTATCTTGTAAAGCTTTAATTTCGTTAGGGCGTATAAAATTTCATATCTGTTAAGCTCGAACAAACAAAGAGGTTGTAAGGATTGCCCTTAAGACTCCCGAGTGAAAAAAAAATAATGCCCATAAAACTTATACCCGAAGCATGTAAAGTAAGTAACGGCCTATGCAAATAGAATTTCTTTGTGAGAAAATAACTTCCTTAATTTGTTTTCTTGAGTGAACAATTAGTGAAGAGGGTTGTTTACTAAATGTTTCAGATCCCCCAAGTCAGTTACGCCTCTACCAGCACCGAATTGTCCGACAAGTCTCGATTCGAATATTTCAGCCGAGTCGTACCGCCTGATAACTTTCAAGCACAAACTATGGTAGAAATCATCAAAGAATTGGGTTGGAAATATGTGTCCACGGTGGCAGTCGAAGGCGATTACGGAGAAAGGGTGAGTAAATGCTTCTATTCAGCACTCTGCATTTTTCCACCGGTAATTCCCCACACCGATATTACGAATTCTTCACGAAATGCCGAAATAGTTGAGCTTATATATTTTTTGCCGTGACTTCGGAATCGAAAAATTCTGAAGAAATATTGCCTCGAATTTATGAAGCTGTCAAATACGACGGGGATAAATTTAAATTTCTACACGAAATTAAACAGAGCTATCAGGCGAGAGCGTTGGTTTTATGTAAACAGGTGGATAAGGGTTTTCCAAAATCCACATTCGGGGTTGTTAGTTAAATTCGGCTCCCCCAAAACGAACCTTCACTACAAATAAAAACATTTCACCGAATCAAAGCTAAACGTGCCCGAATTTAAGCAAATCAAAGGGCCCGCTACCACTACAAAGCGGGAATAAAAATCATGCAAACGTCATAGCTGCGCATAAACGGACGTCGACGTGTCCAAAGGAAGCGCGCTGAGCCGGCCTAACTTGATCATGCTGATTCGGCATAATTCGATTACGCCAACTCGTCCGAAGCACCGTTTAAACAATACTGATGACGTAATGACGTGATATAATTGCATTCCGACGTGTTTAATCCCGCTTTTTGGTGTTAGACAGTCGGGCGGATGCGAGTTAGTCGGTGGTTTACTTTCGTCCGCGGCTTCCTTTGCCTTCATCCAGGGAATAAGACGATGAAATGAGCCCCTATTGTCAGGTTAAATTTGTCAGTTGGTAACCAGAGCGCGTAAAATTGATTCCCGGCAATTCTTGTTTTGGTTGGGACGCAAAAATTCCGGCCGGTTTAATTAAATCATAAAAGCGACCGACGTTTATTCCGTTTAATCGTCGAAAGAAACCTAAACCGGTTTAATCCGTTGTTTTTGCGGTGTAAAAAACATTCGAGCTGAAAATGATGTTGCATTCGATTCGGACCGAAACAAACGATTGGACTCTTATTTCCTATATGGGATTGCATGGGTCCGTAACAACCGGAAATGAACTGAAGTGACCGCTCACTAACGCAAACAACTAACTGAAAAAATCCCATTTCTGCGAAAATAAAGCGACGAATTCGGCGCTCCGTCCCGGAGGAAATTGGCGGATGCGCCGGGATAGAAAAGTTTTCCGCAATAAAATAATGCATTCTTAAGTAGGAGAGGCATAGGCGGCGATAAATCATAATAATAAAATTTCGCGTCAACTTCTTACAACACACGACATAGCTTATGTACAAGGGGAAATTTTCCGGCATAAATAACGTTATTTTGGGACGTGTCTTCCGCAACATGGAGGCATTCTAGGTATCTGTTCCATTAAAATAGCGAAAGACAAGACGTGTGGCGGGTATTAACCACGTCAAAGTTTACTATTCCCACTTCAACGAATGCACAGGATAGAAAATAGGCATCACAGGAGTGCTTTACTTTGCATTCCGCACTCCTCTTTATTCAAATTTTATTTAAATCTTAAACCTCGCCACGATTTTCGACGAATTAGGATCGAGAATTATAAAAATTTGCATAAGACACTCAAAACACGACCATCGAACGACGAAAATGGGACACCACAACGCGCCAGATGTAATGAGATTTTTTGCCAACTCTGGTAACACAAGAAACTGACCTCGAATAAGTGAAAAGATAAGAAGCAACAAAACTTGAACATCTTGCCTTTTAAACTTGGAGAGCCGCGAAATCTCGCTTTAACATTATTTCGCCCATACGACGTGTTACACTTCCAAAGATTTGTGCTAAAGCTGGAAAGATAACTTCATAATTGAAGCAATTAGTTAGTCGTACTCTCATTCGCAATTAAATTATAGCTGCGGTTTAATACGAATCTTTGATGTTTAATTCCACGTTAATATACTTAACGCACAGCATAGGCTATAATTTCACACCACTCGAACCATTGATCTTGTTATGGTTTATACGTACTACTACTTGATATCAACTATCTATACACAAGGGAGCTGTTTAATAAGCATCCCCTCAGTTTAACACAATGATGCGGTTGCTTTACTATAACTTATTTAGGCATGATCTGCTCTATTCCCGGCTTAATTATTCTCCAACCTACAGTAAACCGCCACATTTTTCACCGTTTCCTAATGCAAAACATAATTATTTAAACACAAAATCCATAACCACACCAACACCCAAACACGACTTATCCACGGCAAATGTGATAGTTATACACTTCAGATCTCGACAGCTACGAATTCGACACGCAATCAGAATTTAGACACGAGATTTCACCCCATATCGCAACATCTTCATTTATATTAATAAAATCTGAACGTAATCTATTTCTAAACACACCGAGCGAAACAAGAATTGACCAACAGCGAAAATCATTTCGACCTCAAACTTCGAGAACAAACTTAATGCAAACCCGAACTACTTGGACCCTCTTATCAATTTTTAAAAACGTTCGTAAACTCCGCAGCAAAGCAAACATCGCCCCGAATTACATTCGTTGCGTGTAGAAATCAAGTTTCACGGCCCGCCGTCAGATCAAGACGTCAGAACTTTGAAACACGATGGGGAATTTACGGCAGTTACTTTAATGCTTTATTAGATAATTGTACAATGAACGCGTAAACGATGCCGTCCTAAACGCGTCTACTGGGATCAAAAGGCAAAAATTCGGACCCAAATCCAACCTTCTTGTACACTCACAACGGATTGAAAGAAATACAGCTTTAAGTACAAAGGTTGGATGGAGGAAGCTCTAAAACGTCAAGTGAAGCTCGCGGAACGAACAAGACGTTGTATCGTACATATACCAAGATTTTTTTATCTGTTTAACACCGATTTCCAGTTTCACAGTAAAAAACGCAAACCAATTTCTACCAAACTACCCGCTCTGATAGAAAGAGCGCCGATGGCAGTAAAGGAACAACGGAAAATCTCCATAGTTAGATTCGAGATAACTGACAATCTTTTGTGTGTTGTTAACAACGTGGATTAATAAAATAGAGCACAGCACGTTTTACGAAAGTTAACTAGTTGCAATATATAAAAGAGAAATTTAGTTTTAAGCGTACCTGCGGGAAATTTCAGATAGAATTAAGCGTAAATAATGTCTTTCTTTTCTTTTCCTAATCAACGACGAGCTTACGAGAGACAAGGGAGAAAAAACGTATCACTGGCACCTACACTTTTTGTTCAACAAAATCTTTAACACGTATTGTTGGATCGTTGAAATTTTTATTATATATCAGAATGGTTGAAGTGGTCTTAATTACCGAAACAATGGGACTTTGTGGTCCCGAAAGGCGCAAGGTGGTGAGTAGACGATCATCTGAGTGAATCAATAAAACCTCTTTCTATACAAAAGCCAGCTTAAATTAGTTGAAATAAGATAAGCAAACGGAGCGATATAGAGGGATAAGCAGGAGGGATCTAAGATCCGTTGGCACGCCAGATGAAAACCCAGATATGCAGTAAAGCAGATACACAACGGATTCGGATTTAGAATCGCTTCGAAAAAGTCACGGGACCTTAACCGTGCTGACCACCCTCATTGTTAAGCCTTCCACTTTGCGAGTTTAATTGACGTCAAAATTGCTCTATGATAATTTCCCCCGAAACATAAATATTTAAAAAGTGCGATTTGTCGAAAACGTTTTCGCACCCGCAGGCACAGAACTTCGCTAATTGAATTCTTCACTGACCCGAAACTTTGTTTCTACCTAACTTAATTACTGAGTATATTGTGTGACAATAAAAAATCGACCGAGGAACAAACTGAACGCATTTTAAGGAATTTACATTCTGAACGGTAACGCTTTGTCGAAGTTAATTCTAATTAATTGCGCAATAATATTAGGCGATATTGTTGAAACACTAAGGGAAGACTTCACGTTGTGTTTAAATGAAAGGGGAACAATTTCGCGAATTTAAATTCGTACCAAGGCAATAATAGCTTCCACTCGAAAGACAATTGACGTTATGGTGATACGTTGATATTCACATCCAATCGATCCCAACTACATTACTAACGAACAGCCAAGTCGTGCTGATCTTCGACACACCACCAGACAATCGCTCTATTGAATTGTTACGGTAGATAGAGTTCGTAAGTGCACAACGTTGCTGCGCTCCTACAATAATTCATTATATTCTCGTTACACTTCAGTTTGCAAAACTTGCGGAACACGCCAAAACCTCCTCATTGCCACTTACATTCATGTACACCACGTTCAACGATCATCCAACAGAAAGTATTGCAACGTCAGCGCAAATGTAGAAGGCGTCTCATGGCTTTGTAAATAATGAAAATATGATTGTCATTATATTGTCGCAACAAGGACCGGGACTGGTTAAAAATTCATCAAAGCAAAGCAAAGCAGAGCTTCATAATGGAAATAAATTCGTGTGTCCGTGAAAGAAAATTACAAAAATATTAAATTACTCTTGAAAACGATTCATTACTCATGTGACACCTGGATGGCATACGCTAATTTTGATTGCCTTTTGTTCAACAGTCTGGATACACAAAAATATCGTATTTTTATGCTTTCCGTAAATGAAAATCACATTTTATTAACCCAAAAAGCACGGCGTTAGCTCCGTATTCCAAGTGAACAACAGCTGAGCTTGAAAACTTGTAGGTTATTTCAGACCCTCACGTAAAGCTCAGTCTAATTCGCTTAAAACTACTCAATCACCAGATAATGTTTTTTCGAGTACACACCTGTCGCTATATCGTTGCTTGAAACGCACCCGACATATTCAAAACGCATATTTTCGTGACTATTAAAGCCATATGTGCTTTTTATGAGACCGAAAATGTGAAAACAGACCTTATATTAAAAAGAATGTAAACCTCGTAGTCATTGCGACCGAAGAATAGACCATAAGCAAGAATGGAACTCGTCCAAAAAACATAATTATTATCATAAATTTTTTTCTCTGAAAGGGCTGCTCCTAGCGATTCTCTTTATTTTCAATTATCTTTTATTTTCAGGGAACTGATTTAGGAACAATAATTGTTTATCGTCCTCGTGTTCATTTCAATGATCGCGTGTCCATCGGAAGGCATTCAATTAAATTCGATTATTTCCAAGTTGGCGAATTGTGGAAACGATTGAACTGATAAGCTACAATCGAACAGCTGGAAAAGTTTTAATGCAATGCTTGGAAAATTCACACGAAAAATAAACGCTTTCCCACGATACACTTCGATGCACACACAAATTTCAACAATGGGGGATTTAGGGAGGCCATTTATCAGGAATCGATCATTTCGCAGGACGTTTTGACCCATTTGATATATGAGACGACAACGATGCATTTGTTAATTACACAAGTCGATCACTCGTATTGGATCTAAGAAAATCGCTGTTAGCTGAGTGCAAGGCCCGGCACTTCAAAAATGACAAATTTCGTGGTTTCGCAAAGCTCCGTTGCCTGTAGCATCCCGTTAGAGCGTATGCAAATTTGCAACAGATTTGGCGAATTAATTTATTGCTAACACAGCTTTCTCCAAAGGGAGCCGTTTCAGATGGCTCTTGCAAATGAGGAGGAACCATAAATCGATTACAATTACATTCTGGAGAAACTGCAAGTGTCACGGCAATCCGCCATCGATTTACATTCTAATGTAGATTAGAAATTTCTTGTATTAGGGAGGTTTAAATCCGTGGAATTTCATATAATGGAAGGTTCGGAAAATATTACATAAATTCATTTGACACCGACGGACCGATAAGAAGCCAACTAATAACGGGAGGGTGCGATAAAATTGAAACAAACCAAAGGAGAGAAAAGATAGCAAGTCATCAATTATTCCGGCTTATGTAGATGATGTGGGTTGGGCTTTATTCTAGGCAGTAAAGACAGAAAAGTGTTGATTTTGAATTGCTCTAGCTAATTTCTCAAACCGATTCTACTAAATATGCATGAAACCTCTACAAGGGGTTCTTCGGTCTCACTCTTACAAACGAAGAAAAACTCTCGTATCAAAATACTTTAATATGCACCATACTTAGCATGTACATACGTGTCAAGCTTTTACCTGGTATTTTAGTTCAAAGAGAATTCGTGATTTTGTAATTTTACTTAAAACCAAAAACCACTAGCAAACAACGACTAGTAAAAGTAAAGCAACAAAATAGGTGCACAAGTAATCCTAAAATACGGGTTGTTGTTTGTTAGCATTCGCCAAACTAACACAAAAAATATCAAATGAGAAATAATTGAATTTAGCCGTTAATCCATTACAGAGCCCACAACACGGTCAGAAGATGGAGCCTGCAACAAATATTTGTTTTTAATTTTTAACTGCTACAAACTAAACAGAATAATCAACACATCTGACCAAATTTAATTTTTACTTAAAAATCGATGCAAAAACTTTCCCTTTGATGTAAAGCGGGCCTAAATTTATTGTACCTTTTCATCATGCGAGTCTAACGGCGTGCGATTTTTTTACCAAAATCGCCTAAGACTGCCGCAATCATCTTTAGACATGATAAAAAAGCCGTCTTGACATAAATCAGACAGCTTCATCTCATACGAAAATTTCATCTTCGAGAACATAATGCTAATGCGTATTGGCGGCTCGGTAAGTTTAATTAAAAAGTTTTCACCAAAATCTGCCCGAATTCGTTCGTCTACCATCATCCGATTCATACATATTCATCTAAAATAATAGATTAGTGTGTAAACACGTGGATGAACTCCGTGTTTTTATAGACGTGGTGTTACAAATGTGCCGCGTAAATTATTTCAATTAATTAACATTTTAATTACGCGAGAATGATAAAATTTTAATTTAATTATATTAAGCCTTTAAAAATAAAATTTAACTACAAATGGATGACGCACTAAATGAAAATCGAAGTCTCACACCCTTCCGAGACTATCGTGCCATGCCCCCATAACCGGGTGTTAATATTTTGGACCCTGGAGAGACTATGGCACTTGAAGAACACACAGAAAGTGTTGACCCGAAGCAAACATACAAAAACAGTAATAATAAATATGCATAATAACTTAAGCACGTTGTTTAATGGACGACGCGAAACCGGTTTTCCGGCAGGTCCGGCACGATAAACCGGTTGTAGTGAGTCAAGACGTGGTATAATTAAGTGTGCACTAGTAATTCGCTTTATTAAATGATGTTGTGTGTTCACAAAGCGGAATAGGTTTTCAGGCGCTTTAGCTCCCGTAAACCGGTTGTCTCCTAACCGTCGCAACAGGACTCCCGTTGTCAGAAATATCCAATAATACTTTCGGTGATTGGTGGCTTGTAGGAATTCCAGACACGCACAACTGAAATCGGGATAAAAATAACTTTGATACGAGATCGCCATTAGAAAAAATTAATGCCTTTTCCGGCCATAGTGCTAGATTAACTTTTAAAAGACTTATATTTAATTACCCCGGGCTAATAATCCCTTTAATAATCGGGTTGAGCCGCAGTTTTGAAATTTTTTCGATTTTTAAGGTAATAAATATTCCATCGTGACGCAGTTCCGGAAATTCCGGTATAATATCGACTACAGTTTTGTTCAATAGCTAAATTTAAAACTGTAAGGAACCAGCACACGACTTGATTTTAAAATTAATCACGTAATTCAATATCGAACATTGAATACACCGGAAATCTCCTGGAGGGAACACTTCGTGTGGCATAAAAAGTTTGCCGAATTTATTTCAACACATGTAGGCGACCCTAAAAGGCCTGTACTTTCGTAATAAAATTATAATAATCGCAACCTTGAAGCGTTCTTTGCGTCACACGTGGAAATATGTGTTTTTCTTTGTTGATGGAAATCACGAAATATGGAGATTGCCTAATATATCAACGCTTCTCTGGGGGAAATTATTTATTTTCATACAGTTTCTACAGACGTTTGTTCAAATGAAGCGTAATCAAAGCAAAAAGCACTCTTTGACATTCAAATGTTACCGAATGCGTATTCAGAATAAGACATCTTGTGACACGTCGTGCAATAAATCGGGACAATTATCACCACTTCTTACAAAATAAATTCTTAACGATTTCTTGACGATTTCTACACTTTTTGGTTACTTGATAGTTTAGTAGACTAACACACTTTCACTTTACGGTATTGGGTTATAGGCAACCAACAGTTCACGTCCGCCTTGATTGATCGATTGATTTATAGATTTATTTCGAACAAAGATTCCTGATGTATTCTGTTGACAGTGCAACATCGAATAGGTGAAAGATTTCTGTAGCTGCGGATGCCACTAGTATATTTTAATTAAAAGTAAAATTACGCTTGAGGGTTGCAAAATGGATGTACGGCAGCGAGCGTGTATTAAAGATGAAGGTGCAATCTAAGTAAATTACAAAAAGGGGGTGTTTCTGTGTGAGGCTAAAAAATGGAACGTCAAGTTTGCCGGCGGTCTTATAGCCTCGCTCCGGAAGGACAACTAATTGTTTTAGAAAAAGCGAAGATTAGTCGGAAAGTTGCCATAAATAAATCTGCGTTTGGTAGGTGGACCGTATGAAAACTAATTAAACGAAAACTGCGTTTTATACGTGCGAAAACTCCGAGATCGAATTGCGAACAAATCGGTTCTTCGATTTAACTTTGATGAGGTGAGAATGTTAACGGGGCTTCAATTGTTTCAATTAAAAAAATCCAGAGATAAGTGTTTTATTTGTTAGGTGGAAATATCGTTCTTTACGTTTGACACTCCAACTTGAAAGATCGCGAAATAGAATCCTAAGAAATTTATTCGTATTACAGGGGATAGCGTCTTTTATATCTTATTCAGCCGATGCCGGAATCTGCATAGCAGTAACGGAAAAAATTCTCCGAAATTCGCAAAAAATAGACTTTGACAGAATTATAGAACGACTGCTTCAAAAGACAGCCCGGGCAGTCGTCCTCTTTGTTGACGAAGACAACACAAGGTAAGTTTTACGCTGATTAAAATTTTAAAATAGATTCCAGCCAACATTTCACCCATATCCCACCTAATGCATGTTGCAGTAGAAACACAAGAACATAAGTGCTTTAACGCTCATGCAAAACAATGCCGCTCGGCTAATCGATATCGTTTTTGCCCGCTTTTCTGAATCGGTCATTACTGAAATCCGATACATTTATACCCAATTCCTGAATATATCCCTTGGCTCTGAGAGGGATTAGTATATAATTTCAATATCTTCTTTCCGTTTGTTTTTCCATAAGCACGAAACCGAATTTTGACTCCGAGAAGTAGAAAAGGTCGCTCGAAACCCAAAAACCGGTTGGGTCACGCGAAACCGGTTTGTGACATTGTTGCGTCAACTACGGTAGATAATAATTTAAGACCTTTTACGTTAAAAGTATAATCTTTATTAAGGCGTTCCGCATATCCAGAAAAATCCATTATTGTTCCATTTAACTCTTTAAAAATTAATCCTCACTTCTGTAAGGGTTGAATTTTATGAGATTACTTTTAAGCTTGTGAAAACAAACCGTGCTCTAGTTCTTTTAGACTGCTTTTCCGTCCATATTTTTTCTACCGCTTAGCCACAAATGATTCAGACTTGAAATTTAATAGACGAAAACATGCACGCGAAATTATCTGTGCATTTCCGCCGTCGATGATAATGTCCGGTAATGAATTCGATAGTTTGTTACTTAAGATACGTCTGAAACGCCAACATTTAGGTTTATTTTAATCGATGACACTAACCGTTATAGGCGCATAAATACAAAATCCAAATTAAATCTCAATTACAGTCGACGTCTAACTCCGCATCCTGCGAAACTTCCATCCGAATGTAAATTGAGCGAAGTAGGAAAAAATGTTATACTTCATAAACTTCAACTGTCACTCAGACGCGATAAATATTCAGGAATTATACCCAACCTTAAAAACAGGGATTTTATTTTCAAGTTGGCAGCAGACGGAGGATTATTTGCAATATTAATATGAATGCGTATGAGAATATGCTTTTTCTCCAATAAACGCCACCGCTCTTCGGAGAGAAATAGTGCGTATAAAACTTGCCACGCCAGTTATGATTACGACGCTATCTATTACAAAAAACCGGTTTCGCGTTCACCTGTTCGCGGCAAACCGGTTTATCAAACGATGATGTTCTCCCGGTGCGCGTTATTAAACACGATTACCTATAAATAAATCAGAGTTATAAAAATTCTATTTTAAGCCACAATGTCGGCAGTCTGGGCCGCAATTTTGTAATCAAACCACTAAATTTCAGCGCGCGTAGTAAAAGTTCATGCATATTACCGCGTTTTCTTTTATAAGTGCAAAAAGCGACATATGCGACAAAATTGAAATACATATTAAATAAAATGCAGGGCGTAAGGAAAAGCATGGAAATGTCTGACATTACTTTAACGAAGGCAGTAAAGTCGCGTTTAGTGCCGCTAAATTACAGGTCGTAAAATCTAACAACAAATACGATTACTTTTCAAAGAAATCCGTTTTGATATCGAGCGAACGGAAATTTCGAATTTCCACCAGTCGATAAGAATTTACGTGACTTAAAGCGGTTTTCATGTTTTGTTTAAAATTTAATTTGACTTTTTTTGAATAATTTACCGCTTTAGGGTGTATTTTTGTAGGATAATTGTTTTTGGTTTATCGATTCGGCTCGATTTTCCCTTTTTGGCGGAACGGAAATCAAACAGAATTAAAAATAAAACCAAATAGTGATACGTAGGGTTGAACCCGGCATCCGCTTCGGTACCGTCGGGTCAATTAGGGAACGATTTTCAGACTTTAGAACGTAGTGTCTAAACCAGACCAAAAAATAACAAAATACGGCAACAAACGATAAAACAAAAGTCTCGGTTGCGTTAAAGTGGTTTAATTTTTAAAAATAAAGCGGATCGATCATCAACTGACGCAGCCGGTAGGATCGAGAAGCAATTCTAAACCAAACACAAACTAAACTATTTACCAGCCAAAGTGTAAATTCGACACAGATTTATGCACTTGTTTTAATAACGAATGGAACAATATTGGTATAGTGTCGAACAGTAAAATGTCGAGATTTCAAAAAAAATTCAAAAACGATGCGGAAAAATTTGATGACGTCTCGAATTCGTTCGTGCCTCACCTGCACTTGTTTCTCCTTTGAATCGGTTTGAGTTTGTCAATTTTTTGTTAAGTGTTCGTCCCGTGATTGAATAAAACAATTTCAAGGAGGTTCAGATGCGAGTTTGATGAGTTAAGAGTGTGTCGTGCGCGAGTAAGTGTAGAAATTTCGGCGTAAAAAGGAATCGTGCAATTCGTTTGCAATATCTCAGCATTTGATCCGTTTGCCTAGAACCGTATTTTGGCTTAATGGCGCCTCATCGAGTCGGAACGCACAAATGGTATATTCAAATAACGTTGTTTTTTGCTAAATAAAAGCTATCGATTTTATTTCGTTTTTGTTGAGCTTTAAAGTACGCAAAGATGGTTTTCGTGTAGTTGGTTGAAACAGCCTATTTGTTTATACTTTTAGAAAGCTGCTACGTGCAACAATTCGTGCGAATAAGACAGAACATTTCCTTTGGATCGGCAGTGATTCGTGGGGAGCTAAAGTACACCCCGTCAGGGATCAAGAGTTCGCTGCAGAGGGAGCAATCACCATCCTACCCCACAGGAATGCCATTCAAGGTACTAAAAGCTATATTTATACACAAACGTCAAACCGGTCACAATGCCACATCAAATACCTACACAACACCATCATTTATTAACTTTTTACCCGCCGCTCAAAAAGAAAATAAATGCGTTAGGCCACTAAACGTTCAATACGGTATTTTGTGCGATAAATGGCGCAGTCGACAGGATATAAACGCAACATTGTTAATAAAACGTAACTTACACTTTATGCAAATAGTACGAATTATTAATAAATTTTCCACACCGTCATCTTTTAACTTTTTCATCGCGCACTATTACCTGCAGCTCAAAAAAGAAAATAAATGCGAACCGAGCTAAACCACTAAATGTAGAATGCGTTATTTTATAGTCGTGTTCTTGACAGCTCGAAAAGTAATTTGAATAATTAATCTTTCGGAGAAACTTTGAATACTCGAACTTAAATCTCATTTCATAAAATCATAAAAACACAGACTTATGATAAAGTTTATTGCACTAATGCGAGTAGTTGTCGGATTGTCTTGCCTGGGACGTTTCGAACAGATACCGCTTTATTCTTATTAACTTCTTGCTGACTTAATCACAGCTGCAGTTTCTAAAGACTGCAATTTGCACCGACAACTAACTTCACTAAATTATTCATAACGGCTAAAAAGTAACAAATACAACATAATTACTCACAATTTCTCTTAATTACTGACATCATCCGCAGTGTTATGCGCGCTACTTATGAACGTATAATTACTAATAATTACACAGTTTCGTGGGGATGCAAATTCTGCTGCAATTCGTTTAACCGTTTTATTCCAGTTAATCGAACGTTGTATGTGTGACTCATACACAAGTAGTTTGATTAAAAGCCAGTCGAAAATTACATCAATTTCAATCGTCAACGAACGAAAAAGTATTTATAGTAGAGGATGCACCAGTTCATTTAATGACAAAACACTTCTCTACATAATAGAAACGTAATAATCGTTCGTAAGTGGCGTAGTCAGTAGGATATATCTAAAAATATTTCAATCTAATTTAATTTTCAGAATTAATTGGCGGAGTCGGTGGGATAGTCTAAGTACCTCGAAGACGTAATATTGAATTATAATTTCTGGTCCGAAAACAGTTCTCTAGTAGTTAGTCGGCGTAATAATAACAAAATAATATAATAATGGTTCGTTGCCGTATACAGAGAACATAGAACGGTAACACAATCGAGTTCTGATTAGAGCATAATCTGTTTCAGGTAATGACCGTAAAATGGAAGTGGCAAATCTCAACACAGTAGTCGAATTAGAAAACAATGAGCCTAGTTATGTTTACATAAAATAACAACGGCATATAATATGCTAACTATAAACGCATCATGCATAGAAATTGTGTAAACTTTGTTGAAAATGTTAAGATATCTTTAGATGTTTCTGATAGAGCATGAGAGTGTGTCAAGGATTCCATCGAGGGGAAGAATAATTAGGAAAATAATTGCGGTGTCAGTGGGCACACATGAATAATCGCGGAAAAAGTTGAGATTTATCTGTGAACGGTTGACTGAACACGAGAAGAAAAACATGCGGATTCGGCTTTTATTCAATTACGATTTGCTTGATTCACTTTACGCCAGTCGTGTCTGTTAGACAGTGAAAATGGTGTACTTTATTAAAAGTTTTATGGTACAAAAGTGAAAGATAATACAAATAGGAAAAGTCGAAAGTTGAAGAGTAGCTTAGGAAAGTAAAAAATAGCTTGAAAATCGATGAATAAGAAACATCAATAACTTTAAGTTTATAATACGCTTATTCCACGCAGTTGGTTGCAAACTTGTTCGTGTCAAAATAGAATTTTATGAATTAACTTTGAAAGCTTATTAGGTTTCACACACTTTCGAAGCTATCGATATCGGGATTCATGCTCGTCACTGACAGCTATCGTTCACAAAATGAATGACACTTTTATTATAGGTACACTAAAGTTTTCACTTTTTATTGACATTAAACTTGACGTGCTTAATGGTTTGTTTTATTGAGACCTAAGTATTTATTTCGCAGCTCTAGCAATATCCATTACGGAATACTACTTTGTCACAAATTAAGGTTTCTCTTTTAATTAAACAAAAACGTTGTTCCCTTTCCATATACTTTGCATAACATTAATTGACGTCATTTCTTTTGAAACTTTACACAGTCTTTTGTAAAAATGTCAGTGTAGACCTGCCGAGAATAAAATGTCCTCTACCCTGTCCATCAATTACTTATATCAAAATACACAAAGAGACGTAAAAAGCAAAAGGAAAAAAACAAGACTGCTTTTAAGCTACCTGTACACGTTTCTCACCGCAAATAAATAAAACGCCATAATTCCTGAAAAAGAGGATTAATACCCGTCCTTACAAATATCAAAAAACGGGTGGAAAGTGATTCAGTTTTTTCACAGAAGTGTCGGACGATTAAACTGAAATGCACAAAAATATTTTGCTTTGAAGAGACTAAACACAAACATCGCCTGAAGCCTCCCACTTTGTTGTTGTTAAGCAACATGGCCGCTTTCATGAAAGAAATATTTTTAATTAAACGCTCCATTTGAGCCTTGTCCAAAAACCTGTAAATAAATCGACCAAGAAAAGAAGCTCCGTTTGCTCAAAAATGGCGCAGTCGGTAGGATTGCATAGTAAACACTCTAAACGGATGCACCGCCGTCGCCAGCTATTTCTTGTGTTGCTCTTTCAGAACTCACTGTAGATTTTTCGCGTTATTAGTCAACACGTTCGAGCTCGTAATTGGATTTTTGGAAAATTAATAAAACTCCGTGTTTGAGTTTTGCGCAAAAACACTACGACTCGAGAAGAAAATTGGCGCTATTTTTTGCAATACTCGGCGCAGTCGGTAGGATGCGAGCGGTCGGAAGTTTGTAGACCCTCGCATCGGGCCGTACGTCTGGTTATTTGAGAAGTCCTCAAGCAACAATGTCTCGAAATAGTTGCGGTGTGTCCAGTTCTGTCTTTGATTGAAATCTGCCGCCCCTTGTGTGCGTTTGATGGGTTAGGCGTCGTGACGAGCGTGGGCGTCTGGAGTGCGGCGGGAGAAAGTTTTTAAAAGCAGGGAAATTTGCAGTAGGAAGGTAAGCAATTCCCGGGCTGTTGAAATCGCGGCGAAATTAATTTAGGCTAACAATATGTAACTAATAAGTTGAAATGTTGGAGAGTCGTTATCTCTGAGAGATCTCGTTATAGAAACGTCCTAAGATGGTAGCAGAACAACGTAAAAACATAACGAAATGACATATCACATTCGTTGGCGAGAAATATTGGGGTGGAAACGTATTAAGTTTCGTCACGATTGTACTTTCGTTTGAGCTGTTTTTGTCGCAAGCTTAAAATTCAGACTTCCACATATCTATAGGATATCTCGACTTCTTTATTGAGTCTCTCCGTGAACGAATTTCCACATTTGCTGTTCTTGTTTTTTGCCATAGGCCATAACTCTGTAATTCACATAACTTCCAACTTTGACCTTATCCGGACCGCTGAGGTACCTCGCCTATTCATTACGAACTGCCCAACGAGACCCTGATTTGTCTCGCCGAAACAATGTCGACATTTCGGCCGTAATCTCGCACGACGAAATTTAAAATGGCACAAAAGAGAGTTCGAATAATCGTTTAGTGAGTGTACAATAAAATAGCCATCAGTTATGGGAAATGTCAAGTGGGAGGAGTACCCAAGGGTAAAATGACAGAATTGCGGCTGCCGCGGTCACGGGATACGTATTATCTACCTCTAACCGCTGCAGGGACAAGGATAAACGTTTTATATGCGCCACTTCATTATTTATGCTCACTGTGTATATTTTCCGGCAGAGACAGCTCAACCATAGTCTCAAACAATCCCTATTTTCACCGCAAAAAAATAACATCGCGCACAATTACATTCCCACAAATTAAAACTAAATATTAACTACGCTCATTTCGACGGATAAAAGACGTCATTACTGTATTATGCATCGATAACCTCATCCCTCGCGAAATAAAAGCTTGAAGGCGGGATAATTATTTCATTGTAACGACTGCATGACAGTCTTGGATTAAGACAATGGAACTTGAGGAAATTCCTTACTTTTCAAATGAGCACACTCAGAAAAAGCTACAGCTCATTATTCAAATTCGCTTTCTAGTTTCTAGTTATTCGTGACAGCAGTCACTAAAGTACTTTAAAGAAATAAATCGTAATGCACGTTGCTTTTATTTGTTTGTTCGGCTAAATGGCGCAGTCGGTGGGATACCGTAAGTATGCGCGAAAAAATTACCACAAGCCGTCACTTTGCAACAGAATGTATAAATATCGCGTAAAAAATCTATTTTCAATTAAAGTAAAAGCCTTGGCGAAGCCTAAAATATTAACGACCCTCTTTAAATACAAAGTAGCGGAAATGTTTTCATTTTGCATTTGTGTGAATAATTGATAAGAGATCGTTAGTGTAAAGCAGTTATGAAACAAAATCGCACTCCGAAATGCGATAATCAAAGAGAACAATGTATGTAAATCTGAAAGAAGCTTTCATAAACGTGAAAATACGACAGAAGAGAGTCAGCAAGTTTTAGAAATATATGGGCGAGCAGCGGTCGGGAGCCCATATTTCAGTTTGAAGAATGTACCTTGGGGGCAATTAAAGGTTTCTCTGTATTGAAATCTGGAGGCTGGCTTGAATTTCATACGATAAAATATTTGAGTGTTTTTGTCACGAAAAAATACATTAAACATGAACTAATTTTGTTGAAAATGTTTTTGTGAAAGAATATGAGGCGCGGTGTATTTCCTATCCTCGGGCACTTATTTCTAACTCGTTTAAAGTAGAAATTCTTCCTAAATTAATTGTTTAAAAATACGGGCTTGAAATCAAAATAAATTTCGGTAGCGTGGAACGTCTAAAGCAAGCAAAGTTTATCCATATGCTAACAGCAATCTTGAGTTCTGACGTACAAAATAAAGCTAATTTAACTCTGGTTTGCAAATAAGCGTCAAGAGACTCACGTTTAACCAAAATATATTTAACAGACTATTACATCCGCATCATGTTAACTGAGTTGAGTGTAAACACTTTCGTTTCGGTCCAACTTTGTTTCAAGTTTTGCCACAAATATAAAGCATTTTCCTCTACCGACTGCAACTTCTTTAATTCATCTGATGTAATCAGGTCAATCAAACCATTACTGCTAACAAACTTTATTTCCTCTCCAATTTGTTAGTTTTGTCTTGAATGCATCCGAGGTAACGAAATTTACATACTAAACAATGCTCTCTATTAAAACATTTATATTCGTCGGGATCTACGTGGAATTTTATAAGCGCTATACGACGCTCCTTTTTCCGGTTTCAATTATGAAATGCTTAATCTTGAAAAATGACAGAGCAGACATTGGAAAATTGTACCTGAATTAAAAAGATAAATGATATTGGAATAAAGTAGGTTGTATTTTTGTAAAATTAAAAACTCAGTTTGATGCATCCTTGAGCGAATGTCACGATTTCACAATTAGCGCTAAAATTTTCATGAAAATAGTCTGTTTCCAGTTTATTCCAACCGACTGCGCAATTTTCGATCCAACACAAGATTAATCAAGGATCTCCAAATATTAAATATGACGTCACACACAAAAAGTATGTCTATTCAGATATCATTAGTCATGCTTTATCTAAAAAGTCAGAATAAAAATTATTTATCTTTTAACCAAGTTAAAGTTTGTTTAACCGCAACATACGAATTTCGCTACCTTTGAACAAACTCATTTAACTGAAATTTCGGTTTCCTCTGTCGTGAACAAACTGTATAAGATTAATGCTTTTATTACGGCCTACGTTTGTCGTATTTCTTATCGTAAAAAGTGTGGTCAGATCGCCTTTCTACTCTACCAGTGTCAATCACACTAAGTTGCACACGATTACAGCCATATGCGCGAATTCGCATTGACATTTCGTGTTAATCCGAAGCTTATCAAACTAACTCTCAATTTTCCGTTGCAATGTTTCGAGGGGGTTGATCTATTAGTGACCATAAACATCTGACGGAGAAGCAATAATTCACGACACTGAACGTGCAATAAATCATATTGGCTCGACTGCACCCAAGTTGGCAACTTCATGATTAGAATGACTAACTTGTGGAAATCGTGGCAAGTCAAATTAATAACATCGAGACAATTTTACACTTTGATAGGTACTGCATGTGGCGATAGTGTAAACGCCGGTTAATCGACGCTCTTCTAATGATCACAGGCGTAGGCGCTCATCTGCACCATCCGAATTTGTGACGTCATCCGCCAAAAACGAGCTCGCTTCGGTGTCTGATGTTTGATTATTTTTGTGCAGAGTTCGACGACTACTACATGTCGCTGCGTCCTCGTGTGGAAGGAGAGGGATGCAACGCGAGCATGGAAGCGAACATCCCGCACCCCAGCAAGCCGGAGCTAGTCATCAACTGTCGCAACGGCTGGTTTCGGGAGTTCTGGAGCCAACACAACAAGTGCAACTTCGACAACAGCAAGAACCGGAAGTGCACTGGCGAAGAAACCATCTCGGATTACGAACAGGAGGGTTTAGTTCCGTTCGTCGGTGAGTTTGGCTTATGCGGAACGAATGTATAGATGTCAGATGCAAATGCCGCTATTTGGTGTTGGAATAAATAGCCCGAACGCGCGTTTAATTTGTGGTTAATAAACGAGTTTCCGTATTTACGCATTGTATGTCGGTTAGTGAGATTTTAATAGGTGATTGCGATATTCATTAGATCGGAACTCGCGTTTGTCGCATAATTACACTTGTTTATGGACGTATGACTGCCGGTTCCAGGAAAATGTGCACGAATGCTCCTTTCCGCCAGATTGGACACAGAGATTCAGCACGGAACAGTTTTCACACACTTTTTAACGAGGAATTCGAGCTTTAATATCTGGAAGATTGCCACTAAAGCGAAATTGCCATCTCAGACGTCCGACTTAAACGCAAATTTATAAATCGGAAATAAAATTTCTAGGAACGAGGCGCAAAACCGCTAGTGTGTGGGCATGTTGCAACAAACAGGAATACGTTTGCATATGTAAGTTATTATTCCTGAAAACACAGTTTTCGAACAAGCGACATCAGAAAAAAAGACGCTCGAGGGAACAACTACCGTGCGAGAGAGACAGCTATATCTTATTTTACATATGTTAGTAAAACATGTTTAGCTCGCGTTTTAACGGATATTTAATATTGCGGTTTCGATGGTTTTGTTAATTAATTTCTGCTTGTGTTGTGAAATTGGTGATTCGTTTCGCTAAGCTCGAACCCGAACGACAAGTGTGGATGAGCTCATGTGCGAAATCCACACACAATCGAGCTAACGGAAAGTGGGAGACAGTTATTATCGTTGGTGCAGTTCTCGCAGGCGATTTAATTTGCTTAGAAATAACACACCTGAATCTATTAAAATTAGGAAAACATACGTCAGGTCTAATAATAACAAAAGCACGTTTAAACTTTCTCTTCTATGCGTTATGCATATGGATGTTCGACTGGTAAATGGTAAAGTGCGAGTTTCATAATGATGTTAAAGGTTATTGCTATTGTAATTTGAGAACGTGGAAGTGAATCAATACACTATTATGTTAATGAATAAAGTACTTAACGCGTCAGGCAGCGCTTATTCCAGAACGTATAATACAATAATGTCACATATTAATTAAATTCGGTAATTAAATCAATTATACACGGCGCTAACCGTCCCCACTAGTAAGGGTAATAAGCAGGCAATTACACCATTGTAAGGCGCTTAGTCTACACAGTGTAATCCTTTAAGATATGTGCCTTGGTTGTCATGAAGTATCTAATGACACACCATTTGTACACCAGCTTAAAGCTTATCGCAACGCCCCGTATGTAATACCTTTGTTACATCAGTATTACACTCCAAACAAAGCACATGCCAAAAATACATTGACAAAATTCCTCTCGCTAAATTTCTTGCAACTAAACTAACGCGACAAAAACGAGCTCGCTTTCAAACCAATTTCGCTGACCCAGCATGCATGTGGTAACATTTATGAAGTGTTTTAACTGAAAAGTTTGCCAGGTATTCAACCACTTGTGCCAAAGTGTCGACCATTTTTCCCTAGAAGCAATAAATATTTCCTAATTATGCCTTTAATTAAAATCTCAACTTTCTCTAATTTGGAACGAAGTTTGGTGGAATAATTCATGCGGTTGTACCTTGAATGGCCAAAAAACTGTTTCCAACTCCAGTGAATAATAAAGTTGGGTTTATTCGAAAGGTAAACTCCCCAGTAAGACGCCCTGTATTTTATTAATTACAGTTTAGACCAACACAAGCATTAGTACTTCTCTAACTCACTATCAACAGTTTTGTTGCATTAATTATTGCAACTGTACACAAACCGGTGTTCCAGGAAACGAAACTCTAAGCTCGGTTCAGAATCATGCCGATAGTTCCACCCAAGCCACTTTAGACGATAAATCTCCCACGCTGAATTATAGGTTTGTTTTTAATTGGTGCCGAATGAAGACGCGTGTTTCCACTTTAATTAAATCAGGTTTTACAAAAGCACAGATTACGTATTTGTCGATTAGTCCCTTGAATAGACGGACCGGCAATAGTTCGACGTTGACATCTTAACATTGAAATCGCATAATTAAAATGTAGGCGGACATCCTGACAAGAAAAAACCGCCGAGTGTCTAACATTATTAACTCATGGAGATCCGATGAGCTCTTGTAAATAGGATGTCATCACTCTTTACCAAACTCAAGAAAACTCATCGCCGCGTGCGGATAATGACAGGGCATAAAAAGTCTTTTACTCATCAGGCAAAAATTTAATCTGATCGTGGTCGACAAAAATCCCCACATCAGATTAAGTTTTCCCGGTTTACGTGACAAAAAATTGCAACGCTTACCTCAAAAATCTAAAACTTTTAGAATATGTTCGTCGATTGTGAGTTTGAGTGCAAGGTTTGAGCAACTTACTTCGAGCCAGATTGTACCCGTGTCTACGAATCAAAGCAAGTGGCGCTAATTATGGCAGACACTTAAGACTAAAATTCCCAGACGTTTCCACTTAAGTTTGATTGTTTCAAGTCTAATTCAGGTCATGTTTAATAGGTCCGTGTTCGAGCGACAAACAGGTGGCAATACAATATTTTGCTAGGAATTTTTTGACGCTTAAAATCGCCGTGTGCACTTTTTATGTGTGCCCGTCTAGACGGTTAATATATGGAGAAAATCCCTGAGCAATAATTTTCCGCTAAAACTAATGTATCACTGTACGTAGCTGAAATGTTTATATATGAGTCAGTATTGGCTCCATATATCATGGATTGCAAAGCTACAAGCAGGAAGTGATTAATGATTTGAAAAACATTAAAAGCAGTTCATCGCTGCAAAATTGTTGCATTTTACTCATCGTTATGGAGTTTATGCGATAATTTACGTAACTAGGCTTAGATTTGCCAGCTTTATGGGCCCTAATAAAATCATAAACCGGTTTGATTAAAGGTTATGGGGCAACTTTAATTGAGTTAGTGTCAATCGAAAATAAAAATTCTCACCCGTCCCGATGTGTAATTGAATGCTCGCCGAAAATCTGATGATTTATGCAAGTTATTCGTCTTGTTATTGTAGGGAAATGGAATTACGAAGCAACGGTGGTCAGCTCAATTGCCACATCTGTTAGAAACGTCCTCAGGCATTTCGAGCTAAACTCATGATTGGCCCGGCGCATATCGCACGGAAAGCGGCCTGCTTGAACTCTTTATAAAAATTATCCGCTCGCTGAAAAGCGAAACGATCCTTGTACGTGGACTCGGTTTGTCACTCGTCAAACCGGTTTGAAGTGTGCGTGAAACCGGTTTACTCCGAAGAACGCGGACGAGTTAACGCAGCAAAAACGAATATTTTGTGGTTGTTTTAATCCCTGTGAGTGACACACGATGGAGTGGCTCGAGGGCGAAAAACGTAGAATATTTTTCAATTCGTTCAGATTAGGGCGACACGGGGCGTGGATAATCCGGCAAAGACTCCATCTTTAATAATGAAGTAGGCTTCATTTACGCATCGTTGCGACACACTGTATTGACATTCATTCTCCTCTGCAGCTATTTACATAAATGAACGCCAAGAATTAGAAAATTGACAAGCAAAACTCGTCGATAATTTTAATAACACGGCAAATTTTGGAACGACGTGATTCCTCCTCTTTTCATTTGCACTTGGCAGGTGGCGATGCAAATCACGAGCTTTACGCACTAAAAATCAAAACCTGGGGTAATGTATCATATTTTCAGATCGCTCGCGAAAATCCCAGAAACGCATCCTCAAATTTATTACGATCGTGTTTACGAAGAAATTGGTTTATTTTTGGAGTGCGAACGCGACGCTTCATAAGCCGAATTTTCACAAAGGAATTATATTCGATAACCAAACACACGACTTTAATCAACTCAAAACCCTACCCCTTCACCCTGATTTACAGCCGGTTTGGAGCAATAACGCCGAGATTTACTACAAAAAGGTGACGATGTAGTTAGGAACGAAAGAACCATCAATATCGTGGTCAAATATAAAACATCCTTCTTCTATACCCAATATCTCCTTTTAATCGCGAAAGGGATTATAGCCCTAAAAATACGCTCATAAAACAAGCGATCTGCTGGTGAATCAGCGCAACAGTATAACAACGCGATTCCACATTTTTCCAACCAAGGGCTTAATCAGCTTTAGCTGAACAAGGACAAGCTTTTCCCGACGGATCTTCCGAAGGACTATGTAATTATCGAAACAATACACAGAAGAGTACAATAACTATTAGGTTATCGGAACGAACTTGCACGCGAATTATACGTCAATGCCTGAATCTGTTTTTCCATTACAAAACAAGGTGAAAGTTTTATTTAAAAAGACTAAAGAAGCGACAATTAAGAGTGAAAGCTCCAGTTGACCTAGCTCCATCTGTTCGGTAAACGAAGTGTAGTGACTCAAGATCCAGGCCACGTTGGCTTTCTTGTTATTATTCCAACAAGACCAAAAACTAACTCCAAAAATCGACTATTCCACTGCCAGACGAACAAAAAGTGATCAGTCTGGTCTATTGTAAAGCATGCAATGCGTTTTCCACTGACCCAAAATCACATTAAAATTTTCCAATTTGGGTCAATCGCTTCCGCCGCGAATCGACTGTCGTTGCGAAATAGGGGGGCAGAAGAATTTGATTTCGGTACAAACTGACCGGAAACGTTGCAAGTGGCGTGATAACGATAATGGATTTTTACTCCACTTCATACGTTCCTTGTGGGAACGTATCGGTTAATTTCCGCCAAATTTTTTCTGCCAACTAACAGATTTCCGTCGCTCAATCCAAATAAAACGTGCCTTTTCAACGCACCTCGTCGAATAATAAATATGCAGCATGATATTCCAAAATACACAATCATTCTAGCTGTGTCAATAACCACACCGCTCATAAAAATATTTGCACTTTGATCGAATATCAATACTGCCCTTGCGGTAGCCATCGTTTTGTCGGCACATGACATCCCAACTGCTTGTCACTCACACTTGCTGGACCGTTAAACATTCTACCCACTCGTACATTTTTGCGTTGGTTAAAAACTTGCCGCCATACTGGGGCTTTAAGCCTTGTTATTCATAAAAATCGGCCACGGGATTTATCCGGTGATAAAACCAACAGCGCGAACGGCAAAGGAAGCAGACTGGACGCAAAAACGACAATTTTCAGACGGATCGCCCAAAAAACGCTAGTGCCAGAATAGCAAACGCGGAGAGAATTATTCAGAAAAAGATTAGTTTTTGTTTAATGCCACCTTCGACCCTCGGTTGGCAGTTCGCGCGAAACAAAATTTTGCGGGCGCTGAGTCGGCGAAATATGCATCGGCGAGGTCGCCATTTAGTGTTAGGCAACCAGTTATTCATCTGAATCAGCCGTAAAATGTGTACTGTGTTCTGATTTGTGGTCAGATTTATTAACATAAAGCCGCACTACAACTCGGATGAGAGTTACCGCAGCAGACAGAGGTAATTATAGCGAGTAGACATTTCAAAGTCGAGGTCTGACAGAAGGTATCGCTAAATTAGCTGTCGTTATCCTCTGATCAGCTCTAGGTCTCGCCTAAGCTAGGTTAGGTTATTAATTTATCGAACGTCGAATTATCAACCCCTATTTCAAAGGTGTTCGGAAATTCGAGCAAATCCATGCCAAATACGTTGTGTATTTAATTTGGAGCCTTTGAGTCATAATTGAGGCATTATAAGTTTTAACGACTTGTTTGATTAAATACCGAAATCCCGTTGCTGGCGTCAGGTTGTTCGTGGAACAATAACAGTAAGATAGGCTGGTTGACTACAATTAGTATTGTACTCGGCTTCCAGGCATAAAAATCGTATTAATATTTTTCGGTTTCTCGACGTTCCATAACTCCTAACAAATGAAAATGTAGGTCGTCCGTTTCCGATCTTCGAAACTACTGGACTGGTTGTCGAAAATATTAATTATTTGTCTCCGTGGACCAATAATATGAAACGGACTTTCCGCGCGATTAAAAAAGAGCGATGTCTGGAGGATTGTTGATCGAATCTTTTCGTCGTAGTACAAATCAAAGCGAACCCAAACCTGTGAAGTGGCCGGGTTAAGATGTTATATTACGCCGATGGTCGATTCCCGGAAATTCGAGTACAGCTCTTGTCATTTTTTGAGCCATCTGTCAGAATTACAGATATGAATAGATGAGCAAATGTGTTTTGCGATTCCGAGCATGTTTCTGGTTGCTCTGTTACCGTATCTTTGTGTTTTCGTTGCTAAATACATCATCCACTGTGTTCATTATTTTACAAAAATTACGCAGCGCCATCTACTATGATTACGTTTGTACACGCAGCGAATCCACATTTTCAGGAATGTGTACTCAACAAACCCCAACAAGACCGTGTAATTTAAATTTGTGGCTTTTTCCATTTGGGAGTATTTTAATCTGTTCATCTTAACCGAGTCTCTTGTTAGGATTTACTTGATTACCCAATAAATTTAATTAAACTTAAGAACTCGCCCTTCTAACTACGTTATTTTTTTTTAAGTCAAATCCTGCTTGTACGCAATCTGTGCGATCACGAGAAAAGTTGCAGATGAAACGGCTGCACTAGTTTTAATTTATTTTCTCCAATATCAATATTGATTTAAAGTTGTCGGACACCTTCAGTTTCTAATCACTTTGTAAACTTGCAAGCCTTCACTAACTTGCTAAACTTCTATTGAACCAATGCATTTAACTCCTGGAACAACTCATTAAACTGAAACTTTTTGCAACGGATCAAGTTATGTAAACAAGTTTTAAAAACTTAGCACCAATATACTGAGTCGGCTAAATTTTCGCCGACTCAGCAGCTACAATTCAAAATATTTTGAATACAGGTGCTGCATTATTTCTGTTCTAAGAATAATAACGCCCGTAACGTGGCATGTAGTGGCTGGTTGCATTTAGTCTCGAGAATCAGATCAAAGCGTGCTCTTGCCATAAAACGGGAAGCCCCGCCCTCTTGACTTTTCCTTTCACTAAAAACGCTAAAATTGCCGCTGCCCTAAGCAACGACATTATCGCAACCCCTCTCATTATCATTTTCTTTAATAGCTCTTTAAAAGTACTGTTATTATATAGGCCGAAATAATTTGGATCAAGTATCCAGTTAATTAGAATTTCTGAAATTTCCTGTAATTATAAGTTTGAACATTTTTCAGGAACCTATTACAGTTCGTCCCTTTTTAATCTCGTAGGCAAGAACATGCGAAGTATGTAATTATCCGACCGATTTGTTGCAATCTTCCACATAACTTTACGTTAGCCCATCACAATTTTGTCGCGCTTAATTTAAACACGTTTAATCTCGTATGAACCATTAATAAAAGCGACAGTGCTGAATATTTCGTTCCAAGAGGTTTAAAAATGACGCTTTTATCTAGAAAACGGGTAATTCTTGTAGAGTTAAAATATTTAAGTGTGTTTAAAAAATATCGTAATTAAACTCTCGAGGTAGAGTCGGGAAACTTGATTTTTTGCTGTAAAGCAACAAAAACATAGATTCGCGTCAACGCTAGTGGAATTCATTTTCTCGGTGGTTTTCTTTCAAGTGTCCCCAGGGAGTCGCTTTTCACACTCTGAGAAGCTTCGCGCTAATTGAATAATAGGAAGTAACTTTTTCGGGAAAAATTATCGAAAATTTAATTGACTAGTCACATGCAAACCAACAATCCGTTTGACTGAGCCGATCAAGTTTTCGCTAACTCAGCAGACACAAATTTATATAGTGTCATAATCAAATTGGAAAATTTTCCCGGCACCTCCACCATTTTTCTCGTATAAAATTACGCAACACTTTTATACAAATTAAATTACACACACTATACTTTTTCTACAACGCACGTTTTTATCGGTTCGAATATTTAAAAAACGTTGAATTCCGTACGCATAGAAAACAGTCGCGTACGAATTATATATTAGGTAGCTTTATTACGGCGCTGCAGCCGATTTTTTTTCTATAATGCGCTTACGTCCGATTTGTTTCCGACGGCCTTATTAAAGCGAAAAATGTGGTTGCATTTATGTATAAAATAACGGAGTCCGTTGTTAGGGGGCAGACTGAAAGGATTTTTGTTAATCCAGTTTTATGGGGGAACAAATTTGCGCGAAAACCGAGATAAATAAATAAAGAGAACGAGATGTCCTCAAGAATAATTAGGTGGCTTAGCGAATGTCCATTTTGTTTTGTGTTCCAGTTGATGCCGTTTATGCCGCAGCTCATGCCATTCATGACATAATAGCGGACAATTGTGGCACTAACCCCTTTCATTTGTGCGAGGACCTTAAGCCTGCTCCCATGGGCACACATCTTTTGAAGTACCTCAGGAATGTCTCGTTTATAGGTAAGTTCGGGGTATTAGAGATTTTTGTGGAGAATTTTTCGTGAGAGAACTCTAAGTCACATTTGTAATTTATGAGTTTCAGGTGCTTTATGGAGTAGCAATAATCCCACGAGTTTCTTCAACAATCACGATAAATCTAATTTTAAAGTACAAAGCTGTTATAATGCGAAGGAGAAACACAATAATTCACCATCAAAGTTACTGCTAATTCGAATTAAAGAGGGGAATTAATGTAATTATGAAGGGAATTTATAGGAATTGTGTTGGATCCATAGTTACCTAAAAATCTTCCACCAAGGAAATTCATTTAGGAAATTCCGGACACGTTTTCGCTCAAATCTTTCCCGTTTCACTTAAAAAGACTATTTCTCATTGTCCTGGCAGTTAGCTTACAGAGGACTTATTAAATGAATAATTCTTATTTATTTTTGCGTAGCAAATATTCTTTCATCCAATTTTAAAATTACAAACCTCATTCAACAAAATAACCATTCTGATTTCGTTCCCTCTTTTGTCTCAACTTTGTCATTATTGTCTTTTATTTTGTTAAAAAGTTTCCGTTTCCGACGGAAATGCGTATGGAAATAACTCCGCATTTCAAACTCCGTTACGGAATCACGTTTAGACTATTTTTACGAATTATGCTGTTTTACAGGACGACAAAAAACAGAAGTTAAATTCAACAAAGACGGCGATGCATACGGCAGCTATAACATCTATCAATATCAAAGACATGAGGACGGAAAATACGATTACAACCAAATTGGCTCATGGAAAGAAAAGTAAGTTCTCCTATCTGTAATCATAGCCAAATTATCCTACACAATACACGAAAATATGCCTAAAAGGCATATTTTGTAATTTATGCTCAAACTTGTATTACAGTTTAAACTTAACTAAAACTAACTCAAAAAACTATTTTAGATCAAGTCGAATAAAAAAAAAACAAATTAGGCATTTAATAAAATGTCTTAGCCTTAAATCATTTTACATTGTTTTATTAAATTTGTCTTCCATTCGTTCTCATTTATGGTCTAATTTTGCAAACACTTCTTGAAAATTGTCATAATTGAGGTAGGAATTTTATAATATGCCCGGCTGTAATCCTGTTTAATTAAAAATGACGACAACAGCAAATCTCAATTACTAACTAATCTTTTAAGGCATTTTATATGAGTCCCTCATAGTTGTTCTTCACTTCAGGCATATAATAAGTCAACTTTTTCCGTTTTTTATAATCACGTTAGATTTACAAAGCATATAATTTGTGCGAATGTTTCGACGTTTTAAATCTTTAAAATTCCTTTGGTAATTTTCCCCTCTATCAATCGCCAGCTGAGTGGTCGGTTCAGCAGAAACGTGCTTCGCATAATCGGAGATAAGCAACACTTATCTAAAAATCGGCCATTTCACGCAAAGTTTCGAAATAAAGCTTTTGTAAAATGCCAAGTGTCTCGGAAAATTATGTTGAAGACATGCCCTGGGACCATAAAATATCGTGTCAGTTAGATACGACAATAACAAGCACAAAGCCCTCTAATTTTTATTTTCTCGAACGAACATGCAAATGCGTTTTTGATAAAAAATAATCATCAACGGCTTCGTAATTGCGTCTTATTATCTGGAGCGGTGTTTAAAAATCTCGAGCTGATTTCGTCCAATAAAATAAATCAAAGCTCAAAATAATCGGGAACTGGATCAAATAACATCGCCAAAGAGCGACAATTTTCTTCTCATTAGCTTTGTTCCAGTCTGGAGATTGGATGTCGCACGGAAAAAGCGGCTTGACGTATTATCGAAGTATTCGATTTTATTCAGATGCTCGAAATTGGCATTTTATAATTAAACACGGAGATCGGCGTTAAGACGATGCAGACAATACAATAATCGGAGATGACAAGCCACGACAAAGACAAACTGTTAAATTCCCCATGATTAATCGTCATGAATAGTTGATTTTCGCAAGTGCAATGATAAATTATAGAGAGCTTGCAGAATCCTAAGTGGTAGGAAATTAAGAATTCGGAAGGTGGAGGAAGAGGCGCGATTCAAGTTATTAATAGCAATTACACAAAACAAATGCAGGCGTTCTCTGTTGTTTAATACTCGGGCATTTTATAAGTTGCCCACATTTTTACGCGGAAACCGATAAGTCTAAAACAATCGCAGTTTTCTCGGAATGGAAGAATTAAATTTTAACTCAAGACAAAGAAGCATGCCTTATAAGCGCGGGCATTTTACTTAGTGAAATTTTTCACAAATTAATTAAGAATTATTTTGCGCACATTAAGGCATTTTATTGTACATCGACTAATTCAGCCAAGTGACACTAAATTTACAAATAGCAACCTCTTGATGTGTTCAAATTATTTGAATAAAAGCAAACAAAAACGACAGAAGAATGTATGCAGACGATAAAATAATTGAGCATAAAGATAAACATACAGTTGCCTCTATAATCCGAACCTACGATTATCCGAACATCCATTAATCGATGTCTCTTTAATCCGAACAAAAACTCTGCAATCCGAATTGAATTTTCAAACATGCACTAAAATGTATTTAGCTAAATTTCGAAAATGGTCGAAAATGGCTCGAAATTTACATAAGAGGGGTATACACAGTGGAAAATTTCATTTTTGAAAAAGTCGTCTAAACATTCTCAAAAAATTCAGATATAGATTCCAACGTGGTGAACCCAAAAATATAACGTGGTATGGTAACACAGTAATATTTTCGGAATACTCGATGTGAAGTTCGAATTTTTTGAAATGTTTAAAAATTGAGATATTTCAATGGGCGATTATGGAAAAAAAGTTGGATTTATCGAAGAAATGATCCCAGAAGTGACATTTGCGGTACGAAATCTGGAAGAAAATCGAAAATAGTCCGAAATTTCGGGAGGAATTTTGAAAATCCCAGGGCATTGGAAAAATTTCACTTTTAAAAAAATTGTCTAAAAAATTCTCAAAAAATTCAGAGAAGTAGATCTCGACGTGACGATTCCAAAAATATGGCGCATATATATTCATCGCGCAACATTTTCAAAATGTTCGGTTTTAAAAACAAATTTTCTAAAAATTTGAAAATTTCGATATTTTAACTGTCTATTCTGCAAAAACTGTTGGAGTTATCAAAGAAACGAGGCCGGAATTGAGTTCTAAGGCTCAAAATTCTACACGAAAATGTATTTAGTTAAGGTTCCAAAAAAGGTCGAAAATGGGTCGAAATTTGAAGAATTTCAGTATTGGAAAAATTTCTCTTTTGAAAAAGTGGTCTAAAAATTTTCAAAAAATTCAGGGATATAGATCCCAACGTGCTGATTCCAAAAATATGTCGCATATATGTTCATCGCGCAATATTTTTAAAATATTCGGTTTTAAAGACAAATTTTCTAAAAATTCGAAAATTTCGACATTTCACCGACCGATTCTGGAAAAACTGTTGGATTTATCAAAGAATCGAGGCCGTTCAATGGCTAGAAATCTACAAGAAAAGTCTTATCTGACGTAGTAAAATTCAGTCTTCATCTAATCAAAAAACCAATTAAATTCAAAAGCAGTGGGGGGTGCGATTAGTTTTACCTTTTTTGTCTGGATTCCATTCTTTATCTCTATAAAATCCTTTTTTGTTCGATACAATGAGTGATTAGAAAGAAAACCGGGTGGGTGGGCGGGGCCACTTTGAATTTTTTAGCCACTTGACACAGTAAAATTCAGTCTTCATCACATCGCAAAAAAAACAGTGAAATTCGAAAGCGGAGGTGGGTGGGGTTAGTTTTACCTTTTAGTCTAGATTCCAATGTTTATCATTTTATCAACATAAAACCCCGTTTTGTCCAATAAAATATGTGATTAGAAGGAAAACCCGGTAAATGGGCGGGTCCACTTCGAATTTTTTAAGCCTAGGTAGCCAATGAAATTCAAAAGCGGAGATAGGTGGGATTAGTTTTACCTTTTTTGTCTAAATTTCATTATTTATCACTATGAAATCCACTTTTTGTTCAATAAAATAAATGATTTGAAAGAAAACCGAGTGGGTCACTTTGAATTTTTCTAAGCGCTCATTTTACCACTTAACAAATTAAAATTCAGTCTTTATCCGATGAAAAAAGCCAATGAAATTCAAAAGCGGGGGTGCGTGGGGCTAGTTTTACCTTTTTGTCTAGATTCCAATGTTTATCAACATAAAACCTCCTTTTTGTCTAATAAAATTAATGATCAGAAGAAAAACCGGGTGGGTGGGCGGGGCCACTTTGAATTTTTTTAGCAAATTCAACCACTCCACAAAATAAAGTTTAATTTCCATCTAATCAAATAACCCAACGAAATTCCAAAGCGAAGTGGGTGGGGTTAGTTTTAGCTTTTTGTCTACATTTCAGATATAAAATGCCCAAAATCTACAAGAAGATGTATTTAGTTCAATTTCGAAAGTCGTCGAAAATGGGTCGAAACTTGCATAAGGGGGTGGATATACATTCAGTATTGGAAAAATTTCATTTTTGAAATAGTGGTCTAAAAATTCTCAAAAAATTCAGGGATATAGATGTCGACGTGCTGATTTCAAAAACATAGCGTATTTAGGGCCACGGAGCAACATCGAGATATTCGAAAATATTAGAAATATTTATTTTAGTTTAATAAATTAAAGTTTATTTTTTGAAATTTGTTTTTAGCAATGTATGAAGTTGTTATTCAATTCCTTTTCAGGTTTTTGGGAAATTCACTGATCCGAACAAATCGCAATTTATGTTTCCACGTTTAGGTATTTTATCTTTTCTTAATCTGGAAAAATAGTTATGATATTACTCAAATCAGCACATCGCAATTAACAACAGAGCAATTTAAAAAATGCATATCTTTTCACTGACTGAATATCTGCGTATTCAAGTTATTTTTCAAACAGTGCAACCTTTATAAAATAAAAGATGTTTACCAAGAAGCGGACACGAAGCATTTAGGGATAAAATTCTTCGAAGTCGTCCGTAGTTTTATCGGGAGTAATTCTATCTCCTTTTCCGTAAACATCTCGTTATTAGTGTTACGTTCGATCGCAATTATATCCAGTGTTATGAAAAATTTTAAAAGTTTGTAAATGAAATTAACTTAATGCAATAAGTGCATTTTTGATAGAATTTTTTTACAGCTGAGTAACTACAAACTTTATAGTGTTTATGTTATTTTTAATACTCCACGTGTATCATTTATTGATCTGCCCATAATTTGTAAACATACGGGTTGATCGTGGAAATAAGCAACGCGCTGGTGTGACTCAGGACACATAATTACGTGGAATGCATTTGGATGCTCGTTGCAACTGAAAGAAGTTCTATTCCAGCACGTAGCTGAAAATATTGCAAGGAAATGTCTCGAGTTCTTTACGACGCCACATCCTCACAATCTTGAAAGTGGTATTCGTATGAACTTCCACCAAAACACTTACAACGACTACCTTAAAAAATTTTATATATCCGCAAAACATATAAATTACGTTCAACACAACAGTTCTGCGACTCTAGTACTAGCATATAGATGATAAAGTGTTTCAAAAACGGTGAAACGTGAAAAATACTGTCAAAACAAGCACGGTTCCGTTTCCATTATTCACGTAAGTGTAAAGTGTGAAACTTGAAGCTTGACTAATTTTCTTTATTAGTTTTTCTAATGTAGGGATAAATTCGTGCAGACAGCTCCCTCCGGAGTGTGCATCCTTATTGTTATAACACCGGAAAATTACCTTATTTAACCCACCATTAGAGAATACAATATGAGCGGTTGCTTATGAACTTTAATCATCCAGCTACAACGCTTCCAAGGAACTAATTTTACAACAATCTCAATTTTATAACACTACTTATAATTGCCAAAACACGTAAACGTTTTGCTTAAAATTCAATCCGAAAATTATTAAAACTAGTTAAACGCTCTCGCGAACTCCGAGATTAAATCGTATTCAAATAAAATTAGAGGGTACATAATTTAAAGCGAAGTAGCTTGGCAATGTTTATTACATTTCGGTTAAATAATGGAGTTATTTTATTGTCGTTCCCATGCGAAAAACAGAAACCTGACAGTGTCTATTTAATTTTTAAACCAAAACGTAGGCAGGCGGTTATTCAGATTATTCCTCATTCATCGATTCTGTTTCCCTTCATTATTTGCCTCTTGTTCTCGCCTCACAACCATTCGCGCTATACTTTTTTATTTCAATTGCTCATGCGTGTGAGATTCCAATACAAATTATTTCATTTTTTTCGCTATTGTTTTTAAATGTCAGACCTCCATTGATTGCGACAACGCGCCACAATCAAGTGGCTGCTTTTTCGAAGAAAACGAGCTAGCGCAGAATGGATGATCTACAAACTGCTGTTAATTTGGAAAGACGGAGGGCTAAATCTGGCGTTTTGTAAAGATTTTGACGCTTGCGATCCTACCGACTGCGCCAATTCCACAACCGAAGAAAATCTCGTGTTGTGATTGTTCTTGCAGCTAAAACCTCTATCAGATTATAAGGGTGTAGGTCAGCAAATGCGGTCCAGAAAGCGGATTTAAAATTCCAATTTTGATTTCAATAAATTTTGAGGGAAACTACATTTCACGTATGTATAAGTTGTTTTAGCATAAGCAAAGGGTCGATGACGGAAGTGAAATTTATAATAGACATTTCTTACGGCGTTCTAGGCTAAATCTGAACTTAAGCCGGATCCAGTGGAGGGAGAGCAGCGAAATGCCCAAGTCAATTTGCAGCGAAACATGTCCATCAGGGCACATAAGGAACTATCAGGCAAGTTTGGTGTCGGTTAGATTTCCGGGCAATTCTGACATCTAATCGTCGCTTTTAGGATCAGTGTTGCTGGGTGTGCGTTTCCTGCCGGGAGGACGCTTACGTCTTCAACGACACTTGCAAATCCTGCTTGCCCGGGTACGCCCCCAACAAGGATAAAACCGACTGCGACAAACTGCAGGCGCTCGTCATCGAGTGGCTCAGCCCTTGGGCCCTCGTCCCTTTGGTCTTTTCCTCCTTCGGCATCCTCTGCACCATCTTCACCACCTGCGTCTTCATCCGCTACAACCGCACCCCGGTGATCATGGCCTCGGGCCGCGAGCTCTGCTACGTCCTCCTCAGCGGCGTCCTCTGCTGCTACTCCATGTCCTTCGTCATCCTCGCTAAACCCTCAGTCGAAACTTGCGCCGTTATGCGGATCGGCCTCGGCTTGTGCCTCAGCGTCTGCTACAGCGCCATTTTCACCAAAACCAATCGCATCTCCAGGATATTTAATCGAGGAGTGAAGAGTATCAAAAGACCCGTTTATACTTCGCCCATTTCGCAAGTCGCCATCGCTCTCGGTGAGTAAATACCGTCTTTTTCAGGGAAAGAAGCACCATCATCAATTTCAAGCGTGATTTATAAAGCGCCTTCTTCAAAACTGCATTTTTGCCCCATAAAATCACCCTTTCACTGCTTTCATCAACTCTTCTAATTGTTCCCCCGCTCTAATGGACGCCAACTTACAAAAAACAACGCAAAAAACTTCAATGTGCGCCCGAGTTAAGTTCATTTTATTACTAATTTTCAAACTTATTATTAATGACACGAATTACTCACGGTTGCCATTTTTCAACCACGACGCCACAATACGACTTCGACACAATAGTGGGCCGCTGCATTTCTATCAGTTTTTACATAAAACACCACTACGATTATCACGTCTATTCCTATGGCTATGCGCCAAAGGTTTCTACATGTATCCTGAACAAAACTTCGCTTCCTTATATTTTGAGAACCGATAAAAATATTGAAATTTTATAAACGCCGTTGTTTTTAGCTTGAAGGTGGCGCCTTAATTTAGTACAGTTACAAAAAATCGCGGATCACGTTTGAACTCTGTGTGAGACAGAACCATGACGTTTTATTATTAAAACATTTGGTGGACGAATCTATCGAAGCACGAATTTATGCAATTGGAGATCGCCCCAGCATCAAATTCACAATTCATTTCTCGTTACGTTTTCCATTTAGAGCTGCGTTGTTTTACAGCCCACTTCCATTGTTATTGTTAATTTTTATTGCCGCATGCAAATTAGCAAAATATCGATAACGAAATAATTATTATAACATAGCCGAGATCGAGCCGCATCGAAACAATAATAATTTGTATGCATATGACTTGATGTGCGCTGTTTACATATAAATCACTCTTTAGGGTAAAAAGTCTGAAACGAGGGGAAGTAGTAAACACACTAATCACCGAAATTATGAGAAAGATATTCAGAGTTACCTCGGCTTACCGACGCGGAGGCGGCACAACTTGTCGCAGATAGCTTCCTTGGAAATTTGTTTACGGATAAAAAAAGCTCGGTCCTAGTCTTTCGTTAAGTGCGTTTCGTTGAAGGGAATCCTTACTGTTTAAACAGAACGAAGAAGAGAACAAAGAACAAATTAGAGGTGCTCGGAGTGCTCCGTGTGATACTCAGGTCTTATTGTGAAACGCGTGGGTGCGAGAGAGACGGAACTATCGTGTTTTAGTTCTAACTAGAAAATGAGTATATTGTAGTATATTTTTGCGTTGGTTTAGTGCGAAGCATTGTTTTGTTTGCGTCGAGTGAAGTTATACTGAAATATGGGTTTCCCGGCGCATCCGCCGTTTTCGGCTTTGCCTGTGCCGGTTTCCGGGGCTGTCTGCTGGTGGTTTTTTGAGATTAAAGCATTTTTCAACAGGGATCGTATCAATACAACTGATTGGAGCGATAGTCTGGCTGGTGATTGAGCGCCCGGATATTCGAGAAATATACCCGTACCCGTTAACAGCCGTCTTGACCTGCCGAGTTTCAACTTTCTCCTTGATCATGTCTCTGGTTTATAATATGATACTCATTATTTTGTGCACCTGGTACGCTTTCAAAACCCGAAAAATTCCTGAGAATTTTAACGAAGCTAAGTATATTGGATTTACGATGTATTCGACCTGTATTGTCTGGCTGGCTTTTCTTCCTATTTACTTTGGAACAAATAACGACTACAAGGTAATCCGTTAAAACGTATTACCACCCAAAATAACAACCCTTTGCCGACAGATCCAGATAGTCAGCATGTGCATGTGTCTCAACATCAGCGCAACTGTTGCTCTGGGCTGTTTATTTACCCCAAAAGTTTATCTCGTTCTCTTCCAACCTTACAAGAACGTACGCCAAGGCAACGGAAACCAGGTGAGTTAACACTAAACAACCCCAAATTCTGACTGACGGATCGATTTCTTAAAACCCACCCTTTATCAAATCATCCAAATTGAATTATATCACCCCGGACGGGATAGCCCATCACAAACGATTCACTCAGCTTATCGATTCCACGGATAATTTACGCAACTATTTCAAAAACATCCAGAAATTTAAACAGCTAAATACCTGCGGTTTGTAACACAAGTGCGAAAATTTAGAAATTTAATCTAACGTCTCACAATCCGTTTGAAAATGGGTACAAATATTTCACTTTGTCGGGCGACTTTTAAATAATTCGATCCACTTGTCAGTGCACCAGTTTTGTGCGACGCCGTTGAGAATAAAGTATGTCGCTCTATTATTGATACAACACAGCTTTGTTTTCGTTTCAAAGCTGTTAACTCCAAATTAACGGCTCGTATCCGAATCGAAAACAAAATTGTGGCTAGCCCGAAATTATAAAGACGTGCCAAACAACTGATTTTATTTGTTTGTGCTTAATCACGTAGATGTGTACCATCAAAGACGTTAATAATTTGGCACACACACTATCATGCTTTAATAATATAGTTTCATTTACCGTCGAAGGAAATTTTCGAAGTCGGAAAATCGTTATTTGTCACATTTTTGTGTATGACTGGTTTGTGGTTTCAGGGTGTTGCGCAGGACCGTCCCGCTTACAGCATGAGATTTGCAGGCCCTCGCTCTCAAACGATTCAGTCAATGACAAGTAATTCAAGATCTTCTCCAAGATTGGGCCAAAAGCATGCCAATGGTGACCCGAACGCCCTTCCAAGTCCCAGCATTGAAGAAAGTTCTCTGAGTTAAACTGTGTCTTCCCTAACGTGTCAATATAAGAATCAAAGTCAAAATCCAAAACCAAAATTAGTATTTACAAGATATATGTCCTGAAATCCGTGTTAAATTTTCGATTTTCTTGTTGATATTAATGTTTAAAAATATAAATAAGTTAATTGATGTTGAGCCCTTACACGTATTGCAGTAATATTGCAGTAAAAACTAATTTTGCTAGGTGTATCTTCAAAACTGAGTATTCTTGATCTTGATGTGAGACTTAGCAGTATTTGTAGAGATGAATCAGTATTAAATATTGTGATGTATATTGCTTTGTTCGGATTTTAATTATCGATTTTATACTACTTATTGCTCATGTTTCTTTCGTCTGTGCCTCACGTGTGGTGTAAAATAGCTTCCTGTTTTATCTGTATATACGCCAGGAGCTGATTGGGTTAGCCGTAAGAATGTAAAAAGTGTGTAAATAATTATTTTCCCCATTCAAAAAAAAAAAAAAAATTATGAGACACGAAGGTGCTAAAACGAACGCAATTTTACTTCCAAGCTTTCCTTTGTATATACTCAATTTCCAGTTTTAAGTGATGTGCCAAGAAAGGAACGAATTTATTGTAAATAATCGTCTAGCATCTGTTAATCCCCACTATATCGTTAAACTTTGAAAATCAAATTTATTTCGATCGTCGTTAGAATAGTTCTATTTTTCTATACATTGTGTGTTTATTTCGAAAATCTCCATGTTCCTTAACGTCGTAATTTAAGAGACTCGTACAAAGTTGTTTAAATGTGATTTATTTATCGTAGAATAGATGAATCATATCGAATTAGTCTTAGACGTGTGTTTAAGCTAAAAATATTGTGATACTAAAAAAAATAGTTTATTTGTGTAAAATTAGAGCAGTCGTTGTAAACTAGAAACATTTATCTGTAGCTGTTAAAATTTGATGGAACTGATTAAATGGACAACCAAATCGCACTTTTATTTCTAATTCCCATTCACGCTTCTGCTATTTCCTGTTCGTGTTTACGAGAACACTATCTTTGAGTATTAAATTGCTCCTAACGGCATGAATCGACAGAAACCAAGAGTCTCTGCAATTCCAGGCTGGAAAGTGACCAAGAGATGGTGCTAGAGTTGAAACTGTAATCTCACTCGGAGCCTATTTGATTCTTATCGGGGTAGTTAAGACGGGCTATTGAGCACAGATGGAGCAGCATTTTAAGAAAACATCCACAAAAGTAATTAATCTGATTTTTACATCAGTGCACTTTACCTTGTTGTCGCTATGTACATTCCTAACATGTGATTTTCCACGATAGCTTCACAGGTGCCAGGTTTATAAATTTTTCCGATAGATAGTCGAAGCATCTGGAGATAAACTGCTTTTTCAAGAACAATGACTTATTGGAAAATCGCTCGTGATTAAGCGTCAGCAAAATTTTTACAAAGAAACCTCGAGAAGGTATTAAAAAATGCCAGACGATAAAAATAAATTACCAGATTTTTGCCGCCATGAAGTTATCACGTCTACAGATTTCTTTCAACGGATCTAACAAGCTTTCCACGACATTGATCTCCAAATTTTATGTGTCTACTCTTGTCCTTTTATGCGTCTATTGCTCTTTGTGTCGTCGTTGCTATTTTCTTTATAATAAATAAAACATTATTTCGCATTACCTTAGATAATTTTACCATCCGCAAGAATTCACAGAGAATAATTTTATCTTTTACTCTAGCTTTTTCGATCAATAACATTCGTTGTTAGAATATCAAAAATCCAGTTATTTCATAGTGTATTAACTTTTTTTTTCATGTTGAAAGAAAAAATAAAAAAAGTATCACAGGGCTCTGTCTTGGCTCCGTTTCACTTTTTATTGTTCGATAGTGACCTTGTACTTCCAAAATTTTATTAATTAAATTAAAATTAAAAAATGTCAAAAATAAATTTTTGACATTTTTCTAAAGAGACATAAAATTGTTGAAAATTTCTTTACCACCAAGTTTGTAGGAAACATTGTTACAAATGCTAACACTTAAACATTAAATTTCGTCGATTTCGTCTAGTTGGTGACCTTTGTTTGTTTATTTAAACAAAAATTTGCAGTAAGACAATCGGCCGCAACAGGAATTGAGTTTCTTTCGAGATAATTAGTTATTGTAACATTATTCCTTCAAGATGTATCATTTCAGTTTTAGCTTATCGTTATGTTGCTACAATAAATATGAATCATTGAACCTGGGAAAAATTTAGTTTCACGGTGACAGAAACCAGGTCCAAAAATTGGAAACAATTGACCTCTTAAGTTTCTTGATCGTCAAAATTTATCCAAAAATTGTACGTCAATCAAAAGAAATCAAAAATTCTTCATGTATGAATCAAAGATTACACACTAATAGTGCCTTCATGTATTCATATCGTCTTTCCTTGTCTTTAGATACGATTATGCTCTCCCCACCACTTGCGTTACTTTTTATATAGCCTCCCCGAGTGCCTTAAGCCTCAGTTGTAAGAAACATGCTTCCGATTGAATTCAAATTTAAGTATGAGCAAAAAAAATCCGGTAAGAATACTTTTTCGAAGTTAACAGTTTAACTAAATTGGTTTTGTGCAACAGCTAAAGAGAAAAAGCTTGGCTGGATCACGGACAAGCTTTTCATTGCTTTTCACTGGCTGACCATTATCTTCTTTACCGCCGCCTCCTTCTTCACTGGGTAAGTGATTTTTACATTTTTTTATCACTACTAACTTTTAATTTTCAAAATGACCAAATACAGAGTATTTGCAGTTTTGAAAATTTTCAGTTGTTTGTTAAAGGGAAAACTTATGTAAGTACTTTTGTGCATTTATTTTCATTGTTTTGCAAAATAATCAACATTTTTAACATTAAATGAAGTTGTCTAAGGTTCTTTGGCCACGCGTTACTTTTTAACTACAAGTTTTTCTTTCAGTATTTGTGATTCTGACTTTCTATTTTGTATTTTGAATGTATTTTGAAGTGTTTCAAAATTTCTTCAAAATTTGCAAGGTCAACTATAATCAATCAAAAACATTTTTAACTTGAAAAGGGTTTTTCAAAATTCTTGAAACGCCTACTTACTTTTATTTGTTCACTCATCATGCAGTTCTTGAAACATTGGTGCACTATCAAGTAAAACTTTAAAAGTTTTTCTTTTCGTGTTTGCTATTTTGATTTTCTATTTTAGGTTATGAATGTTTTAATTTGAACTATAAAAGGCTTAAATTGTTATTTTAACATTTTCTAAATTTCAAATAATAACTCAGTACGTGGTTGTATGACTACAACCCCAGCATGTACAAATTACCATTTCTCTGTTTCAAGCGCCCCCGAGATCGATGTGGACGCCTTCAACATGACCCTCTTCTGCGGTGAGCAGACTTTCGACCAAGTCCTCACCCCTGTGGACCACAAGTGGCCCATCGTCACCGTTCTTGGTGTTTCCACCATCGTGGTGCTGCTCCTTTCGCTCGAGATGTTCATCTGCGGAGCAACCACCAACAACTTCCTCAACATAAGTACGTCACTTGAGACCATTGCCCGCACTAACAAAAATTTTTATTTTTTCAGTGTACTACTTCCTGGGTTTTTTGCTCAGCTGGGATGTGACCTATGTTCTGCAAAGTTTGATCAGCTTTCCCATCCCTTCGTTCTTCCAGAATGAGGGACTCAAGTGGCTGTATTGCTGCCAGAACTGCTCTCAACCGTTGATGGAGAAGAGCGTGCACACTCTTGATTTGGAGGCTCGTGGTTCCTTCCCTTCGTTCGTAACCTGCTCCACTTCCTACGTGAGTGTGTTTTTGTTTCTGGTGACCTGTCATCTGGACAAGGGCCAGCGCTTTGCTGCGAAGTTGCTGGCGTTGGTTGTTCCTGGATCGGTGAGCTTCCTGTACGGGTGGTACCTGTGGCGTTACAACGAAAACCATCTGCAGGACGTCGTAGGGGGTGCGATTATAGGAGTTTTGATGGCGGCGTTTATAGTAAGTTGTAGGGTTTGTGGAACTTTGTTTTCATTGTTATTTTACAGGCAACGGATTTGTTCTCTGAGGATAAAAAGCAAGAAAAGTTCAAGAAGGATTTCGTTTCGGTACTTATGGCGCGGGAACTGCAACTGGCTATGAATGCAGCTGAAAATCCGAACCAAGAAGCACATGAACCCAACGAATACACAATCAACTTGTACTCAGCTGATGCAAGTTGCGAGCAACAGGAAATGGTAGCTCTAGAAGACTTACCGCCACCATATTCCAGTCTTTAATAATTTTTTTTTTTAATAATTCCAATTTGTAGTTAATTAAGTAGTTGAAATGACATTTGTTCTTTGTCATATTTTATACTTTTATAGTGTTTTATCGTGTTTTATCTTTGCTGTATTCTCCTATACGTGAATAAAGGTTTCAAGGAGTCCTGTCGTTTTAATCACAAGGCAACAGGTTATACAATAGCGTATTGTTGTTTGCAGAAGTTCGTCACAAGTTTGAGCAAAAGTAACAGACGAACGTTTTGAGCAAAAATGGTCTCTTTTTAGCTGCGAAAGTGATAGTCCTTTATTTTATGAGGAACAGTAGAATCTTATCTGCGAAACCAGAGAAGTTCAACAATTGAAGTTTGTATTTCCTTAATAGTGAGTGACAGGTCCTCGGCTTCTAACAATTGGGTTTGAAACAATGCTTCTGAGAGAAATATTTCATAATCACCCCCGACGAATCCCCGTTCGGCCCGCTCCACCTTCGCCGAAAATGCAAAAAAGTCCATCGCTGCGTCGTTTTTTTGAAAATCGGGAATTGCGCTAAGACGGGCTGGGCGGATGCTTTGGACATAAGTCAGTGTCAAATAATTAGAACGAGCCATAATATTTAAATATATGACTAGTCGCGCTGCAGAAATCATTTCCCGGTTAGGTACATCCTCTGAGGGCGACGGGAAAGGAAGTGGCAATGGCAGGATACATGTCACATGACCGGATACCTGTAAATGACTAGGGGCGCATGCATTATTTGCAACGATTCCAATAAGCTCTAAAAATTTTAGCGAAATTGGAAGTGTCGACACCCGGGAGGAAAAAATCATCCGGGGAAGAGTCCCTGTCGAAAATGTCAATAATCGTTTGAATTCGCAGCGAGCGCCTTCTTACCCCTGCTTTCACGATATTAAGCATGAATTATTTACTCAAGGCAACTACTTTATATAATAAGTCAGCAAACAATACGAAAATAAAATTAGCCAATTATTCAAATTGGTAAATTGGCGTCGCCTACGAATCCGATACAAATGAGCATCTGCATGTGGGTACACCTCGAAAAAAAAGTTTAGCCGAATTTAAAACGTCCATCGATCCATTTGAAAACACGAAAATCCATCGATCGAATTTCATCGTCGAAAGCTTACGAGGGAAAATTTTTGTAAGAGTTTGCCGAAAATATCCCTTAGCCCCTCTCCCCACGCAAGATGACAACGCGATTGGTGGATAACGTTGTTGATTAGGGCTTCCAACAGGCTGTCGATGTAGCGCGTAGCAGGAGTCAGTGGTCCAGAGTGCTCCAAGAAGACCACTCTCGGTGTTCGGTGTCGCATTTCCGCGTAGTGAAGTGTTTGTGAATTTACACACCACGTGGATTACATCGGTAAATATTGCGTAATGTGAGACCCTTATTTAGTTATCAAGTAAAATATGACCGTGCGCCCTTTCGCGACTTTTCCCTTGTCGTTCGTCCACTCGCGCCAAAAACAAGAACCGCGTCCACGAAGAAGGTGAACACGGACGGAATTTTTAATTGAACGCAAGCAAACATCTCCGATCGGCTCGATTTTCGATTTCTTTTTGTTGGTATTTACCGGGAACGCGTACGTGCCTATTCTTACCCAAACAGTAATCGCACGTCCGATGGGTGTGTGTGCGGAAAAATCGCGGCTTTTCCTAAATCGTTCGTGGGTGTCAGATTCGAGCCGCAAATCCTCCGCGACTCGTTTTGATTCTATGAATTAAAAAGTGTCGGTTTAATAATTGACGCAAGCCCCTATTAAAACAATCTGTCTGTGGACCCCCACAATATCACATTTATTTCAATTTCGCTATCATGATTTACAAGGGAACGAACACTAGATGAGCAAGCTTAGCATTGGCGGAAATACCCAGTTATATAATATTGGTGCCCTAGATATAGTATGCATAATACAACCTACAGCGATGTACTTAGTTCCAGCCCGGTTAGGTGCATCCACGATACTCCATTTTTCAAGAATTAATAACCAAATCCACCAAACCGCGAAATAATCCCGGGATTGAAGCTCGGACTCATTTCCGGCTTAATACTCAGGATTTTATCTCAATTTTTACTCTCGACTCTCGACCAAATCATCAAAGGCTACCTACTATTCTCTATTCAATACAACGCTTTACACGCTCGTGAGCATCTACCCCAAGAAATTGAGCGTAATAAGGGCCATAATTAAAATAGCAATTTGCTTTCAGTTCGGATATAATTATGTGGGACCGAACTGTTTCTCTGTTTCAAGGGAGTTTCTCGGCTTAAACGCTTCCTCAAACACGAAGGACAATTAATTCCCTTTATAGCTCCCAGCTGATTTATTTTTCGCAAAAAATCAACAACGCGCTCATTTCGAAGCTCTTGTTTATTATCCCTCGCATCGAGATATTTACCAAAGAAACTCCCGTCAACTGTCACGGCAAACACCAAGAAAAGTGGAAATGAACCCATTTCGACGTTTTGTCCGAGTCCCTTCACCTCCCAAAATAGCTACACGTAAGATAGTGGATCCAACTCCAAGACCCACTGAAATTTTTGACACCTGCCACTACGAACCCGGAAATTAAACCTCATTTAGACCTGCCACGCGATGACAGGACCACAACTTTACATATAAATATATCTAGAGCACTAATTTCGATCCGCTTGCATTCAACAAGCGCTTAATTCAATAAAACGTCAGTTCGCCGAAAACGAACTTAACCAACTCAAACGACATGTGCAATTGTGGGGATTAACCAACCTGGACACTCGCATTGTTTAACGTTCGAATCTTGACCGACAACTTGCCGACGGAAACGCGTAAACGGCCGCGAACCGTTGACCAAATTTCATGTCGCGTTCAGTTGATGCAATAACGTTTCGCATACACCGTTGATGTCGTTTTGGTGGCAGGTTCGGCCTTGGTCTGTAATGAGCTGACGTCCCGCAAAGCGTAAGAAGAATTCTGAGACAATGGCAGAGAGGAAAGAAGAAGCGCAAGATTGCTTAGAAAATACCCTTAACTTAAATCGACACGAAGAAATCGAGTTACAAACATTAACCGGTGTTCCGAATTCGGCGAATAAAATACAACCGCAAAAATACGAAAATGTACCCGAACGAGGGACGTGGGGTAGTAAACTAGACTTTATATTATCGGTAGTTGGTTTGGCTATAGGTTTAGGAAATGTATGGCGGTTTCCTTATTTGTGTTATAAAAATGGTGGTGGTGCCTTTCTTGTACCTTACTTTATAACACTTATCCTTGCTGGAATACCTATGTTCTTCATGGAGCTCGCACTAGGTCAAATGATGACGATCGGAGGCTTGGGAGTGTTCAAAATAGCCCCCATATTTAAAGGTAACCGAAAATGATTTTCCAACCCGAGACTAGGTGTGGCTTTTGCAGGAATCGGATATGCAGCTGCGGTGATGTCATGTTGGATGAACATCTACTACATAGTGATTTTAGCCTGGGCCATTTTCTACTTCTTCATGTCGTTAAGATCAGGTAAAATAAAGAAAAGTCGCTAACTAAACTAAAACTAACGATTTAGATGTTCCTTGGCGCACTTGTAATAACTACTGGAACACCAAATACTGTGTTAACCCTTACGACCGCAGTTCTCTAACATGTTGGGAGCAATTCCAAAATAACACCTTTAGCAAAATTTGCACCATTAACCAACATAACATCTCAGTAACCGAACTAACAGACCCAGTTAAAGAATTTTGGGAGTAAGTTGTAACTGTGGTCCGACGCCTCCTAACTACTCCGTTTTTAGACGACGAGCGCTTCAAATTTCCGCGGGAATAGAACATGTGGGATCAATCCGCTGGGAACTGGCAGGAACTTTGCTTCTAGTCTGGATCGTTTGCTATTTCTGCATTTGGAAGGGCGTCAAATGGACCGGCAAAGTCGTGTACTTCACCGCCCTATTCCCTTACGTATTACTGACCATCCTCCTCATTCGAGGAGTCACCTTACCCGGAGCTATGGAAGGCATCAAATTCTACGTGATGCCGAACGCCGCGAAACTTAAAGAATCGGAAGTGTGGATCGATGCCGTTACTCAAATTTTCTTCTCGTACGGTTTAGGCCTAGGAACGTTGGTAGCCCTCGGCAGCTATAATAAATTCACCAATAATGTATATAAGTAATTGCCTCACCTTCTAGTCTTTCTAACATTATAAATACGAATTTCCAGGGACGCTTTGATTGTGTGTTGCGTTAACTCGAGCACGAGCATGTTCGCCGGGTTTGTCATATTTTCAGTGGTCGGATTCATGGCACACGAACAGCAGAAACCGGTAGCAGAAGTCGCTGCTTCAGGTAGATGCAACCTCTGAGTGTAAATTTTCCACGACTATGCTCGTTTCAGGACCTGGACTTGCCTTCTTGGCATATCCCTCCGCAGTCCTCCAGCTACCCGGGTCTCCTTTATGGGCTTGCTTGTTCTTCTTCATGATTCTCCTCATAGGTCTCGACTCGCAGTTCTGCACCATGGAGGGTTTCGTCACTGCTATCATCGACGAGTGGCCCCACTTGCTCCGAAAGCGGAAAGAAATCTTCATCGCGATAGTCTGCTTCCTCTCGTACCTCGTGGGATTGTCCTGCATCTCAGAGGTACGCGCGATCTAACTTGACTTGAGCACTTCTAACGCTCCAACTCTAGGGTGGCATGTACGTGTTCCAAATCCTGGATTCCTACGCGGTCAGCGGCTTCTGTTTGCTCTTCCTCATCTTTTTCGAGTGCATCGCGATCTCGTGGGCCTTCGGTGTCAACCGATTCTACGACGGCATCAAGGAAATGATCGGCTACTACCCTATAAGTTGGTGGAAGTTCTGCTGGACCTTTACTACTCCGGTTATCTGTGTGGTACGTCAGATGTAGCGGAAAGATAAATCAATTGTAATTGTCGATTTCAGGGCGTGTTCATATTTAATTTGATACAATGGACTCCGGTGAAATACTTGAACTATGAATTTCCATTGTGGGCGCATTTGTTCGGATGGTTTACGGCGCTGACCTCCATGTTGTGTATACCGGGATACATGATCTGGCTCTGGTTTGTCACACCAGGGGATAGAGAAACCGTAAGTACGGATTTCGTGTTCTAATTGGGACTAATTGGCGATTTCTAGAAAATTCGGCTTCTCGTAAGAATAGAAGATGATGTTCCCACTGTCCGAGCGAAAATGCAGCTGGAATCGTCGTCAGTGGCAGTATAATTGTTCAATGGTATAAACTTTCAAACTTTTTTTACCGTGTCACATCTCGTCTTCCACTCAAATTTTCATTAGTGTTCAATCAGCTTTGTAATTAAGCAACTAGCATGTTTTTATTAATGTTGTATTTGTAAGTTTCTATACTTCATACAGTTATTAGTATGAATCTTTGAGAGTACCGCGTACAAAATCTTGTACTATACTTGAAATAATTTAATGCGTCAGTCATGATGTTAAAAGTGTTAAATTAATGGAGTTACTTCGTTTATTATAAATTAGCTTCATATGTCATTGTTTAATTTATTAACTTATATAGATAAGGTTTAGAATTAAATATGTAGTCGTTAAATCATATTTAATGTAGGTAATACTGTACAATAATATTTGTTGTAAAGATATATGTCGCTTCTGCAAAAATACAACAAATTTTGGAAGCTGGCGTCGTTATTTCAACTCTCGTGCCATTTACCCACACTCGCTTGAAACTCGTCACTCTTGTGTCGAACCGAAAAAAATCAATACACTGACGTTACAGGTTCCTGCGAAAATACTTTCCCTGGTTGCCTGTTGTCTCTAGTGCTGCCCCCTATTCTGCGACAAACAAATATAACCCCACTTTTACCAACACCCTGTCTTTTGAAAATGCTCTTATGATACTTTTTACATATTTAAAGCAACAATTCAAACATATCTGTTCTATTTCCTGTTAACAATGGAAGTTTGTTGAGCTAATATTAACGTGCCTTTAATGATTGTGTCTAGACGGGTCTTCAACAATCAGGAAAAAACACCCAAAAAATGGATAGAAAAATGATATATGCCTTCCGAGGGTGGATAGCCTTCGTTGCTTTCATGGATCTAGGTACGGCCGTGAGAAGTTATATAGAAAAACGGTCTTTTCTAAGCAAAGCTTTCTCAGACACAGATTTTGTCGATGGTAGGTTAGAGCTAGGTTAGGGGTGTGAAGTAATTGGTTTGTTGTAGAGGAATATACTACCTCAAGAATACTGGGTGTTTACTCAATTCTAAAAGCGTTGGCTTTGATACATTGCACCCTGTATATTCATTATAAACCGTATGGTAGAAATGAAGTTTAGCGCAATCACTCTTTTTGTTTTGTAGGGTTGTCAGCATGGGGATTTTTTCCCTCTTGGTAACAATCATCATGTACATCACGGAAACTCTATACTTCCGTGCGGCGACACTCAATTTTTATGTGGTTTTTCCGTGTGTTTTAAATTGTAAGTGCTTAAAAAAAAGTGTTTGGGATGGCCATGCGAAATGTCAAACACTGATATCTATTGATCAATAAAAGGGACAAGCATGAGTGCTGATTTTATGTGTTGCTGATTACAGGTGTCACTCTAGGGGGACTAATCTATTTGCCAAAGAGATTGAGAATCTGGGATCCATCACTGGATTGTGATGATGAAAACGTGCAGCTCCTCAAACAAGCGGGGGCCATGAAAAGAAGACGCCACATCAGAAAAAACAATTGAAATACTTTTTAATCTATGCCAAAGATGAGCTAGTCATTTTATACTCCTTTCTTTTTTAATACATATAATTTACTTCGTTAGGTACTGTAACTTGTAGTGAGAATTTTTGACTCTTGTTGATGCTTTTGCTGAATATATTCACTAGGGATTGTTTGTAGGACACTTTCAAGTTAAAAATGTTGAATGAATGAATAAAGAAAATTTTGAAATTTATCCTAAATGAACTCAGCAAGTTCTGTTTAAGCCCACCCTATAACAAATGATTGGCTATCAGCACTCCAACTGGTTGTCACCAGCAATACCTGACTGATAACTACTAAACACCTTAGTAATTACAATTACGTAATTGTGAGCAACAGTATTGTTGCTAATAGCATGAAATGGCAAAAATTCGAGATAATTTAATTTGGCGGAAACTGATGAAAATCCGACCAATCGTTGCATAGCATATGGTGTGCGTACCACCCCACGCAATCCATCAACACGATCTGCATCTCCCATCTCCTTCCTTCGCAAGTATAACTACAATAACATCTGTCGCAGCGTCGCCATATATTTCCTACCTGCATATTCAAACGCATCAAACAACTTGTTTCGTATAGTTGGGCCAAAATTTTTCGTTGTTTCGTCCCGAAAAGTGTTCGTTTTGTCGTAGTACTGTGTTAAATATTTTACAATGACCACCACAACACCAAAACGTAAGTAAAGCACTTATCTTTATTTATTAAACCTTTTTCTACCTGTAATATGCGCAGCTAATAAATTGGCGGGTTTTTTGTATCGCATAATCCAGTCAAGGTCGCGCATTTTCGAAGGGATGCCACTAGGATCTCGAACTATCCCTAAACAATGGCACCCGTTAAACACGTGGGTTTGTTTATAGTTACACAAAACCCTTGCAAATACCATTGTGTGCATATTTTTTAGCGTGTGAGTGTTTAACGCGACTATTGTTCATTCAAAATTCGCATTTTTATGGGTATACATTTTTTTGAAAAGGCGGCAGGTCAAAAGAAGGTTATCTGCTAATTTTCTCCAATAATCGTGATGGACTCAAATGCACCACGTTTTTGCGGAGTCACCGATACTTAAAAAGATAGTGGCTAATTTAAAAGATCTGTAGGCCGTGATAATTATTATTTATGTACTCGACAGTTAAGAAATGTAATATGTTCATATTTCCTCATTCCCGAATTTAACTTCACGCACTGCTTGATGAAAATATACTTCCACACATGTCCGACAGGCAATTGACGTCCGCCTTTTAATATTAATACAACAGTAACAACAAGAAATTCAATGTAAATGAACATCGGCTAACATCATAACGACAGAAAATGTACTTGAAGGATAATTTTTATTAAGTATCTTTCCCAGAATGCGAATTAATAGCCGCTTACTTACATTGTAAATTGTCCACATAAACATTTAACATAATGTAAATAAAACAAACTTTTAAAAAGCCGATTTAATTAACGTAAAAAATTCAAAGGTCTATTTTTAGTGACCGATTGAATAATAATGTGTATTTTAAATTGGCCCGGTGTGGAATTGGCGGGAAATTTTATAAATAGTCGCAATAAACATTTATTTAATAACCTTGAAAAACTGTGTTATTGAAATACAAATGAAAGTCATCTAATCGTGTATTTAAGTTAGTTCTGCGTTAATCTGACCACAATAACGTGATCGTTTCTTCACGAAATGCCGCTGTTTAAAGTAGATGACGACGGTAAATTGCCACAAAGTCTTAAACTGATTGTAATTTATATATTTGCAGATGGAGCAAATTCGGAGGTGTGTTTGGCCCTGTACCGAAAATCACTCAAGTCCAAAGAAATGGACCACGATGGGACCCATTTCGATGGACAGTATCCGCACGTCTTTGTGACCCTTGGAGCATCAGTAAGTCCTCTCATAAACGCGGTAATACTACCAAAGTAAAAAATATATAGGGTGATTTAGCTAGGAAAAAGATCTACCCGACGTTGTGGTGGCTATACAGGGACAACCTCCTCCCTGCTAATACCGTTTTCTATGGATACGCCAGAAGCAAAACCTCCATTGAAGAAATCAAAGAAAAATGCAAACCCTACATGAAGGTACCGCCACCCACTTGCCCCGCCCACACTAACTAGCTCGTTTAAGGTTAGGGCCAATGAAGAAGAGCGCTTTGAGAAGTTCTGGACCGTAAACTACTACGTTTCTGGCACGTACGATTCCAGAACGGATTTTGAGAAACTAAATCAAGAACTTTGCATTTTTGAGAAGGGCCCTACAGCAAACAGACTATTCTACCTAGCCCTTCCACCCTCAGTATTCGAGCCTGTGACGGTCCACATAAGAAACTCGTGCATGGCTCCAAAGTAAGCTAATGAGTCATCATGCAACTTGCTTGACCTTGTCCCCCTTTTTTTTGCAGAGGATGGACCAGAATCATTATAGAAAAACCTTTCGGCCGCGATTCGGCTTCTTCGCAAAAACTTTCCGATCATTTAGCCTCCCTATTCACGGAACAGCAAATTTACAGAATCGACCATTACCTAGGGAAGGAAATGGTGCAAAATCTCATGACTTTGAGGTACTGCCGTGCCAAGCGCGAAATGGTACTTATACATGTCTTCTAGGTTCGGTAACCGCATTTTCAACCCAACGTGGAACCGCGACAACATCGCCTCTATCCAGATCAGCTTCAAAGAGCCGTTTGGTACTCAAGGCCGCGGGGGGTACTTCGATGAGTTTGGTATTATACGGGATATTATGCAGAATCATCTTCTCCAAATTCTCACTCTTGTTGCTATGGAGAAACCTGCGTCCGTCCATCCTGACGATATCCGAAACGAGAAAGTCAAAGTTTTGAGGTGCATTAGAGCGATCGAACGCAAAGATGTGGTTTTGGGGCAATATATAGGTAATCCGGACGGCGAGGAAGAGGCGAAGTTGGGGTACTTGGATGATCCGACGGTGCCTGAAGGGTCCGTGACTCCCACGTACGCTTTGGCGGCTCTTCATATCAATAACGAGAGGTGGGATGGAGTGCCTTTCATCCTAAAGTGTGGCAAGGGTATTTTACATAAATATGTTGTCTAATCAACGTCTAACGATGATTTGTAGCACTAAACGAACGCAAGGCTGAGGTCCGTATTCAGTTCAAGGACGTTCCTGGAGATATCTTCGACGGTAAGCCGAAACGGAACGAGCTGGTTATCAGAGTGCAACCAGGTGAGGCTCTGTATGTGAAGTTGATGGTGAAAACACCAGGTATGGCGTTCGATATGGAAGAAACAGAACTAGATCTTACGTATGGACACAGATACTCTGTATGTTTACAATTATTGTTATTATTATTATTATATAAGTGTTTTATAGAGTGTTAAGTTACCTGACGCGTACGAGAGGTTAATTTTGGACGTGTTTTGCGGTTCGCAAATGCATTTTGTCCGTTCGGACGAGTTGAGCGAAGCTTGGAGGATCTTCACGCCATTATTGCACCAAATCGAAAACGAGAAGGTCAAACCAATTCCCTATGCGTAAGTATTATTATGACGGATAATAAACGTAACGAAGCGACTTTACATTTTAACGCAACATACACGTTTTGCAGGTACGGAAGTCGTGGACCAAAAGAAGCCGACGAAATGTTGATAAACAACAATTTTACATACACAGGTACATACACTTGGCCTGCCCCGAAAATGTGATTCCAGGACGTCACTATTTTAATTACATTCCATAATGTATGACGGTTGAGGCAAAATTTTTATATTTTTACAATTTGTAAAATTTTAATTTAACGTAACTTATGTGACAATAAAAATGGAAATTTTTAGTATTTTTTGGTTTTATTCAGCGTCATCAAAAGGTACAATTGAAGTTTTAATAAATACAGCACTTCAAGATCTATATACATTTTATACAATAGTGAGAAACAAAACGTCGCAGATTCTGTAAAACAAACAAAAAAGAAAAAATTAACACGTGAACTGGACAACTGCAAACTTACAAAGGATTAGACTTCACTTGCGGCACAAGAAAATTAGTTTTGTTAGAAAGAGACGGAAATACATTTAGCACCAAGCAAACACCAGTTTAAAAAAAAAACAAAAAAATTACCAAGGTCTAATATCGGCCTGTAAAATGTTATCGATTATTCTTTGGACAACGTCAGTGCTCTTTGCGGTACCACCCAAATCTACAAAAATATATACATATATATTGAAAAGAAAAAACACAAATTTGAATTACCAGGAGTATGTATTTTCTCTTCACAAATCGTTTTTTCAATGGCCCGTTGTATAAGTTCGGCATGTTGTGTGTGTCCTAGATGTTTCAACATGGCCACTGAAGCACTCAACATGGCGATGGGATTAGCGATGTTTTTTCCGGCGATGGCTGTGCCTGTATTTCGAGTTCCGGGTTCAAAAATAGCGTACTGAAACGATCAAAAGTAATAATTTGCCAAAAACTAGACTTCAATGCATATAGCAGAGAAAATTAACTATAGATGTTCTCATAAATAATCTACAGTACTATAATTTCTTAGAATTCCATAGTATTTTCTCCACTACATTGTTCTACATTTTGCCTATTTTGGCGCATGCGCTATGTACTACTAAACCAACTTAAGTATTAAAAATTGAACATACTGCTAATCTATTATCACTTAGAAAATAAAACGACGTGGAGCCTCTACATGGTTATATGTAAATTTCCAACTGACATAGAAACCTACATGATCTCCGTAATTTTTCCCGGATAGGAGACCAGCGCCCCCTATCAACCCACAAACCACATTTGAAACAATACTTCCGTAAAGATTTGTCATAATCATAACGTCAAACTGATGAGGTTTAGAAACCAACTGCATACAACAATTATCTATAATCATGTCATTGTGTTCAATTTCTGGATAATCCTTGGCTATCCGCTTAGATGTCTCCAAAAATAACCCGTCAGAGAGTTTCCTAAAAAAAAAACAACAAAATAGTAAACTTAACCTCACAAAAAATTGTATTTACATAATATTCGCCTTATGAATAGTGGTAACTTTCTTTCTCCCATTCTTTTTGGCATATTCAAACGCGAATCGCGCCACTCTATCAGAATTTGATGTTGTGACTACTTTCATGCTTTCAATCACTCCGTCGACACTCTACAAATCGAAAAAAATTGTGTAGGTACAGATGACGTAACAGCAAACGTGCTCAGCGCACGGGACTTTCGCCCTTATTGCACCCTCCTAACCTCATGCTCCAACATAGCGTATTCTCCTTCAGTATTTTGCCTTATGATAACAATATCAATATCTTTTTGGCGTGCAGGAACCCCAGGATAAGATTTACAATGTAAAACATTCACAAACAAGTCTAATTCGTTTCTGATCGCCACGTTTCTTGACACTACACTAGCACTTTCGCTCTTTGTTTCAATATTTCCTATAAAAATCAAAGTTAAAACCTACGCAATTAAAATTCTATATTAACCTTTTATAGCGACTCCATTTCGCTTAATTGACGTTAGAGCATACTCCAAATCAGTGTTTTCGTCCCCAATTTCCACTACTTCAAAATCAACTGGAGCCCCTGCATATTTGAATACTTCTCTCACGTAACCCATTAATTCTGGGCCGATTCCGCCCCCAGGTAACATAGTGACAGCGTGGCGGCCCCCATATAAAGCTACGGGGATTGCTGCCTAAAATTTTTCTGCAGGAATATCAGCAGAAATGGTTGGAATGACTTACGACTTTCTTAATAAGGGGTGTCTTGTGCTGAATTTCGAACGCTGACATCGTTGATTGGTTCTAAAAGTGCATAAATAAGTGTTTCGAGGTTATGCAACAGGGGGCTCTCTTACCCTAAAAAGGATCTTGCCTAGTTCTAATGGCTTTTTTAATATCACGCGGGAAGCCATTGTAACTTCTGAATTTAAGAAATACTACAAAATAATACTTTACGTTTTTTATTTATGTATTTTTAGGAAAATTTGGACAACTTAAAATGGCGCTAATGGCGCAGTACGAATGACATTTGGGGGACGTCAAGTCTCAAGACCGCGTAGCCAGCGGCGGCGCTAATTGGAGATTGGAGGGGAAAGGAATTGTTTTATTTATATAAAACCAGTCTAACAAAAGAAGATTAAAAAAACGTTTTTTAAATGTTCTTTTTTCGTGTAACTCATTCATACTACTGTCAATATTGTAAGACAAGCTACAAAATTTACGCATGTTGACAGTACTGACATTTCGAAATTTCATTTCAACAGTTGAACTGAAAGATGGCACAGAGAAAAGTGGTTATTTAATTTAAGTGTTATTTCGTTTCAATGTTTTAGAATAACTCCATTAATTCACAATCAATGTTCTGTAATTTCTTCATCAATATTTCGAATCAATGTAATTTAATAGTCGAGTTTAAATTTAATTCAGCGTTAGTGCGATACTTGCTTTCATCATCTATTGCCCAGAAAGCATGCCTCATTCATCAAACTGTCAAATTAACTTCAAAAAGTAAATATGTAATAACCAATGTTGGTTGTGTCACGAGCCGCCGCTGAAGATAGTTAAAAATAAATTAACATTCTTTCAAAAAATAGTGACGGAAATCAAACAAAAATTTATTCGGTTAGCACAGACGCAACACAAGTTTATAAAAAAATATTAACGACAAATAATGGAAGAACGAATTTGTAACGCAAATTTTGAAAATTTTTTCGAAAGCAAAATTTGCAGTTGTTGGAAATGTGTGACCGTAATGGTGCAAATTACTGTCACCTTACTAATGAAAATAAATAAAGTTAAAAAGAATTTGTGACGAGTTACCACGTTGTACCAGATGTGTTGTTTTAATAATTTATCTGCAATTTGAAACTCTTCCGGTTTTCCTCGGCCAAATTTTACCAGAATTTACTCATTCTAATATTAGGGTAATTTGCACCACAATGTACTAATGTCTTTGAATGCATAGTAATACGAAACACTCTTTACACATTTAATATGCTAATAAATATAACTTTTTTTGTTTATTATGTCACAGAAATACGTATCAGTGAAAGAAGAATGAAACCTGATCTAGAAAAATTACATTTGAAAGGAGATATTCAAAATTTTGTATCTAGAAAACTGAAAAGAGCGAGTACGGCTCTGCGTACATTTTTGAGTTGAATCGACTTGCCAAAAATTCTTTTTCAGTAGCTATTTACGACTAGTGACCTTAATGATACATGCCGTTCACAAAAGGAAAAAAATATGAAGGCAAAAGTAATAAAAGTATTTTAAGAAAATTATTTACGTTTTCAGTAATTTCTCTTTTACGACATTTTAAGATGTTATCAAGTGCATACAAAAGATGAACTCTTGTTATCGCCTTGTGTGGATACTTGTGACGCCAGTAAAACAAGTTTCGGATGAATAAGATGCGTTTATTTGTTAATAAAAATTAATGACATTTTCCATTTAATATGACTTGCATTTGTGAAGTGCAACGAGCTTTAGTTTATCGGAGTTTTAATTAGCTACATTTGTGTCATCTCTTTCTCGTAGTGAAAGTTAATTATATCTGATAAGGTCTCGAAAATAGATCGTCGTCAGATAACGGCATTCTGTTCTGGGCAATTATTATAGAAGAAAAGGCATAAATGGCGTTTTAATTAGTTGTCGTATGCAGGAAGGGAAGCTTTAATTTATTTTAAATGTGTAGTGGAAACCCGATTTTTGAAATAAAAATAAACCAACGCGGTCGAGTTTAAACAAAGCTACGTCTTGATAATTTTTAGTACGGAATTTAATTCCGGTTTAGAGAGAATAACGACCGGCGTTGAAAAGAAAAAAACGGAAGCGCGATTAATATGTAAAATTAATTTTTTACGGAGAGTCAACACAAGTGCAACGTTTTATAGTCATTTCGATTATATTGACGTAATTACGCTGGCTGGCATAACTTTTGAGGGAGTCAATGACCCTTAATTGTCGAGTCAAGGACGAACGTCGTAAATAAAATTCACAAATAGGGAATCGGAAGAGCGGGCGGTAAGAACCATCGATCAAAATGTTGGCGGCGTGAATGTCGACGTTATTGCCCGAATATTAATTGCTAATGAGCGGCGTTAAAACTAATCGTTTGAAATTCGAAAAGCGGCGCGTTTGCGCGGGCGAATGGTGAGGAAGAACGCTCGCGGGGGGAGTCGAACCGGCGCGAGGGAAACCGAGCTACGGCAGCGCCGCCAGTCGGCAGCACTCGGCGACCCATCGGAAATATGGCTGTAAAATAACCAAAATCTCTTTGTTATAGTTAAAATGTTTTTGTGTTAAAGTTGAACGGGACGAGGGAAAGCGGGCGCCTGGACGGGTAGCGAAGCATGTGCATGAGGGTCCCGCGCGGGTTCTGAGGGTGCGATCGCAGTGGCGCGTGAAGTGTTAGCAACTCGCTCTAATGGTTGGCCATCAACCTCTGGGCTGTCGGAAATGCGCTAGAGATGTCTAGCGCCGCAGTGGCCAACTCCGTGAAGATGCCGATGTCCCGCACGCAGCTGTTCTCCGTGTCGTCGCACTCGTACCTGGCCGAGGGCGGCGCGCTGCCGCCGCTCAAGCCGGCCAAGGAGCAGAGCCCGCCCGCCGCCGCCGCCGGGGGGCTGCCCGAGCTGCAGGTGGTCGGCTCGTGCGCGCTGCAGTGCATGCAGCCCGCGTTGCGCCCCGCCAAGGGCTCGCCCGGCCCGCCCGAGAAGCACAAGACGATGGTGGCCACCCCCGACCAGGTGATGAAGCTCTACATGAACAAGCTCACGCCGTACGAGCACCACGAGATATTCAACTTCTCGCAGATTTACTTCATCGGGGCCAACGCGAAGAAGCGCCCCGGCATCATCGGCAACCCCAACAACTGCGAGTACGACAACGACCAGGGCTCCTACCTGCACATTCCCCACGACCACGTCGCCTACCGGTACGAGGTGCTCAAGGTCATCGGCAAGGGCTCGTTCGGCCAGGTGGTGAAGGCCTACGACCACAAGAACCACATGCACGTGGCGCTGAAGATGGTGCGCAACGAGAAACGCTTCCACAGACAGGCCCAGGAGGAGGTGCGCATCCTGGAGCACCTGCGGAAGCAGGACAAGGACAACACAATGAACATCATCCACATGCTCGATTCGTTCACGTTTCGGAACCACATGTGCATCACATTCGAACTCTTGTCCATCAATCTTTACGAACTTATCAAGAAAAACAAATTTCAGGGCTTTAGTCTACAGTTAGTACGCAAATTTAGTCACTCGCTACTACAATGCCTCGATGCTCTTAATCGGAACAAAATTATTCACTGCGATATGAAGCCTGAAAACGTGCTCCTGAAGCAGCAGGGACGGAGCGGACTCAAGGTCAGTCCATATCTTTCTCTACGACCCCAAAAACGATACCCTTAAATCACGGCATGATGTCGCCTATCACCTAAGCACGGCATAATCGTAACCCACGTCATACAAACATCCTCTATTTAATTGCAGAGTATTGGAAAAATTCAAAAACGATATTTTAAGCCTTCAATTAGACCACCAAATCAAAATTAAAACATGTATATTTATTAGGGCTTGAATTAGTAAAACCGCACTTAACGAAAATAAGCCGCTCGTGCTTAATTTACATATACTTTATACCAAAAACATTTCTACTTTGCATTTAAATATAGTCCATTATGTCTAAAATTTGGTTGAATTTGCTTAATGAACACTAATGACAAAGAGCTTTCCATACATATACAATTGTCCAAAATTTATCCAACAAATTAGATCAAAGAACGCTTATGTAAGTTATGATGTTTATTTGGAGTGACAACTCTTATTTTTGTCTGCATGTATGGACCGTATTGTTTGTGCATATTTTGATTTAGAATTACGACTAATTAATTCAGATTCGTTAACCAAAAATTCCATCACGTCTGGTTCATTAGGTAAAATAGCACCTTGACTAAGAGAATTGGATTGCATTAAATATTATGTATGTATTATGTATATTATTTGAACATACATTTTATAACAAATTTTTTCGCTAAATTTCAGTTCAACTAAACAATTTACCGAATTTGATTATCATCTTGATTCCAGACGTGATTGAATAGGGGTCAAACCCTGTAATCCAGTGTACAAATAAAGATCGATCGGCCATAACCTAGTAATCTGTTTAAAAAAAAAAGTCACATCTTTAACAGCTAAACTCAAGTACTTTCGATATATTTTTTTTACACCATTTTAGTGTGTTTTAATTTAATTATTTGTACTTTTTGTTCCAGTTGATCCATATGAGCCAGAAAAAAGTCATCTAGCAACCTTTGAAATTATATTGACAGCTAATTATAAATTTCATGGTCTACGAGACGACTTTTTTCGATCATATATAACATTTTTCTTGTAAAAAATATTTAAAAAATACAAGCATAGCCTAACGTCATATAAACAAAATAAACCAGGTATGGCTAAACAATTTTTTAATTTCCATTTTTTTTTCACTACCATGAGTTACAGTCTTGTTTACGGAAAAAGTGTTTAGCGTTTGTATAATTGTTCGTCACTCTTGAAGAATTTGAGTTCATGACACTTTTGTTTTCAGTTTGTCGCCATTTCTGATTGCAGAATGTTGTTCAACCCATTAAAACAGCAAAACTTTAGTTTTTACCGAGATAACGGGATATTACAAATTCCCTAACTTCCAAACTATCGTTAGTTATTAACAATAAGTCAGACTTCCTGTTTCGTCTATATTTGTGTACACAGGATGGTCACGATATTTGACGCATCGTCGCGTTTTCATTATACATTAGAAAATTATACCATTGTCACTGCTTATAACAGTGAAAACAAAGAAATAACGACGTTTTGTTGAGTACTTTCTCCCATATATTTTAAACAAATTACAGATTTTACATAAGTATTTTGAAAGAATAATGTGAATACGGGGTCAACGGCTGTAAGACTGCAATCCGAAAAGAAATGAAGAAGTCAAATTCTAAATTTCTTCCCACTTCATTTTATTGAACACAAATCAAGCTCGCAGCCACTAAATGACGACCGTGCGGTTTTATGGCAACATGTGTTGTTGTTTTTGCCCCACGAGAACTTTCGTAGTCTGCGTCGTATACAACTAGCGAAGAAATCGCGTCTTCCGCTTGATTCTCCTTCGCAAAAAATGATGTCATAAATCAGAAATGGGCCAAGGAAACGCACGATCATGTTCCGCCTAATTTGAAATACGGCTTAGACAGTGCAATCGTAAATGTTGTGAAGTATTTTCAGCTCGTGTTTATTGTTTGCTACATTCTGCAATTGCAACTAAACGTTGTTTCACAATAGTGGGTATTAGCAAAAACGGTGGTTGCCTAACAACGCTCGGTTCGTGTTTATAGATTAGATAATAATAATAAATCGTTCTAATCCCAAAACAATAATTGACGCAATGGATGTCATTAACGACAAAAATCACGTAGCGTGGTTGTCCGATGATTTAATTATTAATTTCTATATATACATCCGACGAAAACGGAAAGTTTTTATAAAAATGCGGCAGTAATAACGGATCTTTTTAAAAAAACAAACATCAAGAGTAATGGTCGGGAACATATCTCATAAAACTGCTGCAAAAAATAAAAACGTCATTTACATCACAATTTGTTCCAGAAAAAGCCGAATGTTCCATCAAGTCGCAACAGATCGATAAGTGTTCTAGAGAACAGTTTACGGCTACGAATGTGCCGGTGGCGTGCTGGGATTTACATTCTATTCTCTTTGTACTGATTAATAAACATACACAAAATTATACGAAATTTTCACAACTTCATAATTCGCGTTTTGAATACAACAAAAACACGTCTGCAAGGGTGTAATTTAGTTAAAGCCCGCTTTCAAATATTTAACTTTCAAAGATTCCGCTTTTATTGTGTTACTTCGAGACTCCGGAGTTTTCGTTTTCTGTTAGCTTGTTCGGCAAATTTAATTTGCTGTTTGTTTTTGTTGTAAGGATGTGCGGGTAATATTTATTATTCCACGTCTCGCTTTAAATTGCCTCCATAATAATACTCGTGAGAACGACCGTTTTGATTTTCGCAACAATAACTCCTCGTATTGCCAGCGGATCCCATTTGTTTTGATAAACTGACAGTGCCATTTTTTAAATTGCCGGCACGAAAATATCAACGTTTATAACAACTAACTTGGCCGCTAAATTCCGAAATTATACCGATAAATTCGAACCGAACGAAACGTCAATTTACGAAAAGAATTCTAGTGTGCGTTGCATTGGACTCAATCGCGCACGCGTACGACAATTTGCAGCGATATCCACCTTTACGCCGAGTCGGTAATGTTAAATTTAGCTAAGTTAGCAGGAGCAAATTACGCTAGCTCAGCGGTCCCCTTTCTGTCCATTTCTGTTTTTAAGATTCCATAAATGCGTTAATAATTGTAAGTGTTCTGTTGCAGGTAATAGATTTTGGTTCCTCATGCTACGAACAAAACCGCGTCTACACCTACATCCAGTCTCGTTTCTACCGCGCCCCCGAAGTGATCCTCGGCGCGAAGTACGGGATGCCGATCGACATGTGGTCGCTCGGCTGCATCCTCGCCGAGCTGCTAACGGGCTTCCCCCTCCTGCCCGGCGAGGACGAGGCCGACCAACTGGCGTGCATAATGGAGCTGCTAGGTATGCCCCCCCAGAAACTCTTGGACCAATCGAAGCGCGCGAAAAACTTCATCAGCTCGAAGGGCATCCCGCGGTACTGCACGTGCTCGACGATGCCCGACGGCAAGGTGATCCTGAGCGCGGGCATCAGCCGGCGCGGCAAGCCGCGTGGCCCCCCGGGCTCGAAGGACCTGAAGCGGGCACTGAAGGGGTGCGACGACCCCCTCTTCCTGGACTTCATCCAGAGGTGCCTGCAGTGGGACCCCGAGGTGCGGATGACGCCGAGCGCGGCGCTGCGGCACGCGTGGCTGCGGCGACGGCTGCCCCGCCCTCCCAACGAGAAGGCGGAGCAGCCGTCGGGCGCGCGGTCCACGCCCACCGGCGTGCGCACGCCGAAGAGCAACACGCTCACGAGCAGCAACAAGGTCCGCGTGCAGCTCAGCGAGGAGCGCTCGGCAACGCTGCATTCGGGCAAGCTACCGCCAGTCACGTAGCCAAGCCCACTAGATTAGTTAGAATCATATCGCGTTACGCGTTATTGTGATTGCATATGTCAGCGACGCTGCCAATTCGGACTGTGAGACTGTGGAATGTGTACATTCCGCTGTGTCAATTCCTCCATCTCATAATCGTTACGTTCGTGTCATGTTATTTATTTATTGTCAACTACATCAGTGCTCATGCTCCAGTTAGACTTTCACGTGCAATATATATGAAATGGTCGAACCTCTGATACGACTTTCGAAGGGGCGGGGCTTCCTCGTCGCGGATTTGCGGGAGGCGGGGCTTCGGTGAAAGGAAGCTCGTCAAGTACGAACATCACTCATATTTATTCGCCTTTTTATTTATTTATTTTTTATTTTATTTCGACGTGTGATTTTTTTTTTACTTATTTAATAGTCCTTATTGACGATTCAACTATCTGACTGTTTTTGCTTTTTACACCGAAAAGTACATAAACAATATCAAAGCTTCTTTATTATTTTTTTTTTTTTATTATTATTATTTTCTTTTGGTAAATAACAAAAAGGTGTACATATTGAGAATTAAATTCTTCAACGTGTTTGTAAATTTACGATAGAATCTGGTGTTGAGTAGATTCACTTATTTCTTATTTCCGTAAGTGGGACGAGCATTTGTAGAACATAGATGTGACGACTTTACATTTGACTGCTTAATTCTCGACTTTTTCCTCGTTGTTTAATAGATTAATGTACTAGGCAATATTACTTGTACAGATTGCAACCATGATCAAGACTGCGAAGAAAAAGTAACTGACGCCAACGTAGAGGAAAATTTTGAAAATTAACGTGGATTTTTTGCGGGATAACGATAAAAATTTGAATTCCTTATCTTTTCGGCTTTGTGCAAGATATGTAGTTTTCAATTTTGACGTTTCGATAAATATTGAATAAAACGTGAGATGGCGATAGGGAAATAAGTAAATTGACTTTCGAATTGTCGATTATATTTCGAATATTTTCGTTGCAATTTTGTACCTACTACATTATTTTACGTTATGATTTGCTCAATATTGTTTGCATTTACCTATAAGTCTAATTTGGAAGTTATAGACCAACACAATGAAGACATATGTATTAACATCATAACTTGAGCATATGAGATGACTATTTCAGGGTATAACTAGGTAGTGTGTTTTGTTTTGAGCACAACGATGTTAATGATCTGTCAAATGGCCTTTAGTTTCTTTATATTAATTATAAACTGAATCAAGACTAAGAGCTTAATTATTTTTGTTCGATTTAAAAAACTGCTTGTTGTCTGTACAATGTTGGGTACATTTAAACCGTCAAGTGATACGTAGTTTGTATGAATTTAGACATTTTTGTACCAAAATGTTGTAAAACGCTTGCCTGATTGTTATTTAAATTATGTAAAAGTCCTTAAATTGTTGTGATTGAATTTAAGGATCATAGATTAATTGATATAAGCTCGATACTGTAGTATAAAAGAAAATATGAAAAAAGAAAATTTCGTCGGTGTATGATGTGGCAGGTATTTCATTTCTCAGTCTTTCTATTGATTTGAAGAACTTGTCCCATTGTTAACTGATTGTGTACAGATAGTGCCTATAGCAATGAAAGTAGAATGTCTTAAGTTGCACATGTAAGTAGACTTTACTGTAAATATTAATTTTTAAGGATTGACTTATTCTTGACTGTCAGTAAGCTCTGAAAGCATGCCACAAAGTCCTACAATAAGTTACAAAAAAAATTGCAATCATTCATCTATCGAATGGCAAATGGTAGCTCTCATCTCTTATTATAATTAGTTAATTCGTTTCGGTTTTTTTTTTTTATTATTATAAGTTATCGTACTTTAAATTGTTTATATGCAAGACAACAATAGAACCGGTACTGAAGTATACTTGGTGTCGTCAGTATTTTAATACATTAACATCGTTTTTGTTGTTCTCTTGCATACTTTAGTATTTTCACGCGTTTTCCGATTTTGCAGACGCACACTTCTGTTCCTTCCCTTCATTATGCTAATTTTTTATGTAATTTATTGCCACAATCATTATCGCACCATACTTGGGGTAATCTTCATTAATATAAATAGACAAAGTTATCATCATATTCAGCAACCGTTTTAATTACCAAACAAAAACTACTAACACTAGAAACGTTATTGTACGATAATTGTATAAATAAGAAGTAATTAAGTTCTTTGTTACAAAAGAAGCTTCATATTTTTCCATATTTTTATATCAAAGCGAGAATCTTAAACGCACATTTGTATTATACCTAAAAATGTGATTTATTGTTATATTAAATTAAAATAGTTTATCGTTGTGTGATATAAATTTTAACAATGCTTGACTGACACACCTCACGCTGAAACAAATTACACCAACTAGGCAAGTGCGAGGTGTTTGTTGATGCTTAATAGTCACGATGTACCAAAAATGTGATGTCAAAGAAAGAGCAATAAGTTTCCCGTGAATTCTGAATATGGTGGGTCTTACCCAGAAGTCTTTGGTGCGGTAATTCACAGTTAATATAGTTTTTTTTTACTTAATGACTTTAGTTAAAATAAATTCCTGAGTAAATAGAATGTAGTTAGTGTAAGTTGTTGTAGGGGCCCGTTGTGCTCACTTGTACATACAGACATGGCCCCTGACTGCTGCAAAGGGCTTGATCTCTTTAATGTTACTTATTTTATGTAGAAGCTCGGCGATAGTTCGTGCTCAGGCCTTATTGAACTGTAACTTGTTCCAGTGTAATTAATTGTTCATGTTCTGGTGCAAATACGAGCACCCAATTGTGTTCTTTTATTTTAACTACACAAGTCTTGCATTTTATTTTACTTCTCAAGTACACATAACTATAACTTGCTAACTAACCATTCAATTTAGCAAAGATGTGATTGTATGTAATTTAAGTCATGTTTATATATCATTAACTAATAGGATTTAAATAAATCTTTCTTTATTATTGTCGCATTTTTCTTACTACCTTCCGTTTTCGTAAAATAACTCTTGGTGTATCTTTGTAGTGAACAATTTATTTCTGTTCAATTCAATTTATCAAACATCGGCCGACCAATATAACATAAGTGTGAATATGGTTGCATAACCTATATTGACGTAAAAATACAATCTCGGCAAAAGTACATTGAGTACATTCCGAGACATACTTCGGTGGCCTTGAAAGCGTTCAGCATTTGCCGTTACTTATACGTTATTTTACCGTTAAAGTAATTATCCAACTGTGTCGCTCATGGAAAAAAATTGACAAGCACAAGCGTCAATAAAACTGTTGTCTGTCATGGATGGCGTCATATATTTGTTATTATTTTACAAAATATTAGGTACATAAACATTGTTTATTTGACCCACGATAAAGCAAACCTATTATTTATACATTTTAAAATATGCAAAAATGTATAAATAACTTACAAACATAATTAGTTACTGAATAAAGAACATACAAAAATATAAAAAATAAGTCTTTGATACAGCAATTACATTTGTGCTAACTATAAACAGTTAAACTAGTGTTGACACACTTCCAAGTACTTGATGCCAATTCTAGAATAATGACGTTTTGTCTAAATAATGTAGTGCCGCTTAATTTGACCATAAGGCAGATATGCTCGTAGAAAAAAATGTTTAGAAAAATATTGTAGGAATGTTGTTAACATCGTTATAAAAAATATCTTACTATACATATGGCATGAGCATCTTTTGGCAATTACATAGAGAGACACATATACAAGAGTTGATTCCCTTATTCATAAATAATTTGTTCATTGTTCAACACAAAACGTTGGCAGTACATTTACGCCATTTTTCGTTCATAACGTTTTAAACTCCAGAGTTGTGTTAAAATATTGCATACAAATATGTAGACTTACGTTAAAAATAAATAGACAATCTTTATAAGACAACACGAGAAGAGAAGTTGCTGCCGCGTATGCACATACACAATACTGAATCAATGAATTTATCACTTTGGAAAACGGAGGGAATGAACGAAAAGAGATCAGTGCTGTCGCAAATCGCCACCAGCTTCACTTCTTTTTATACACCGCATACTATAAATGCTTTGCATAAATTTAGACTTATTGTAACAACATACAAGGCAGACCATTACATCAGAAGGCCGCAATCTTTTAAATTATTCTTTATAATTACATCAGTTACAGCATCAAAAACAAATTGAATATTATTAGTGTCTGTGGCACACGTAAAATGGGTATAAATTTCCTTCTGGTCTTTTCTCTTATTCAAATTCTCAAACTTCATTCGAATATAAGCCGACGCATCCTCAAACGTATTAGGGCCTGTATACTCCGGAAAACATATTGTCAGCGGACTTCGCGCGATTTTCTCTTCAAACAAATCTTTCTTATTAAGAAACAAAATGATCGAAGTCGACACGAACCACTTGCTGTTGCAAATCGAATCAAACAACTTCATCGACTCCACCATTCTGTTCATTTCTTCGTCTTCGGCCAAAACCAAGTCATAGCCCGACAGAGCGACGCAAAAAATTATGGCAGTCACACCTTCAAAGCAGTGAATCCATTTCTTCCGCTCCGACCGCTGACCCCCCACGTCAAACATTCTGCGAAAAAAACAACAATCAAAAAACGGAAATCAAAACACGAGAAAAAAGTACTTGAAATGTAGCCCTTTGAAAGAAAAATGTGTTTCCACGATCCCCGTGGTCTTCACTCTAGTCCTCAAGACGTCCTGTTGCGAGGGGATGTAATTTGGTTGCGAAATTCTGTCTAGTGCGTTTAAATAATAAGCTGCTGAATCGTTCAGTTGATACTCTCTAGAGCGCGCAAAGCACAGTTGGACTCCTGGGTCTTGCCAGAGTTTCTTCATTAGCATGACGAGGTCAGTGGTCAGTTCGCCCTCCTCTGCCGCACTTGCGTATGTGAAGAACTGCCGCGCTATATCCTATTTAACAAAATTTTCAAAAAAAATCCTGTTCTGAAGAGTTAAGTTAGTAATTTAGTATCAACGTTTATACTGGAATGACACTAGATGGCGCGTCATTTCGCACAGCCTACTTAACGACTGCAAAATTATTAAACTGACAAAAAACTGTGCGAAAAGTTAGGTTATAGTCATTTATTTTAAGAATAATTTAAAAATGACCGGTTGACAGTGATTGTAATTTAAAAAAAAAACGGTGTTTTGTTTATTGATTAGCGTAAGCATCTGTTACTCACAGCGCGGCTGGGGTCTGCAAAATCGATCCGTAATTGCCCCATAGCTCTAATTATAGCCATTAAACTTTGAATGGTGTTGCTGTAAACAACCGGCCTGTATTGCTCACATTCTTCCTTCGAATAGCCCGTTTCGTGTATGATTTTCATCTGTTTGACGATTGTGCTCTTCCCTGACTCGCCGGCGCCTGAAACGTGTAAATAATTCATGAAAAAGTCATCAATAATTGACTATAGGTTTTGATATGATGAATTATAAAACGACGTGGACTATTTTTACATTGAATGAAATAGACGAACAGAGTCTTCCTGAGGAATCTCTGCCTAGTTTAGAAGCATTTCCGGGTGGCAAAGCTCTCCTAATTTGAAAATCAGTCTTCTATTACTCATTACTTACCAAGGAGCAACAGCTTGACTTCGCTCGCCGCTCTTTCTCCATCTGCTCGTAGATCTCTGTCTATTTTCTTAGATCTCTCTGTGGCTTCTTTATCACCTGTTGTACTAACCGCACAACCCATATTATATTTAAAATCAGTTTTATTTTGACACTTGTTGCTGTTAACTGATCACAAACGACTCCACCCGCTGGAGAAAAACTGTCGGTTAGGCTGTCAAACGAATCACCCTAGTTCTGCGCCATTGGCTACCCTGGCGGCGCCAGAAACGCGCGAAATTCAACTCAAAACTCTGCACACCTCAACAATTATAATACAAGGGTTAAAGGTAAAAATCATTATCTGTGTCATGAAGTTATGAACGTAAAAATTTTACTGCTTTAATTACTTGTAGCTAAATGTTTTAAAGCACAGAGAAGTTCAAGGATGTTATTTCACTAACAAAATTCAAATCTGTTGACAAAGATGAACTTGCATCAAAATCTAGAAAAAAATAAGTTATTAAAAATAGAATCAAATTTTTGTTGTTGTTTTAGAAATGGGCCTTAAAATACTACATTAAACAGCAAAAAATAGCTGAAATAAAACAAGAAGATGTCATTGTAAAGTAGTAATCCTGTATTCAAATTATAAAATAATGACATATTATTTTTATTTTGCCGTTTCATCGTGGCCTTTGAACCTAGGTATCAGGTGAACCTTGGTCTATGCACGGCACTTGAAGTCCTCTTCAATTTCTCCGGCATGATAACCTCAAAAAACCTGGTAAATCTGAATCGAAAAAAGTGCGCAATCTTTGCTAACTAGATAAAGCTGTGTTGTAGAAACCCGGTTTGCATTTAATTACACGCGTGCTGAGGATTAAAAAGTGAGTTAAAATGAATCAGAAATCACATTTACGAAGTTTTTGTGCTGTAACGGGACCAAACAAAGTTAAACGGGTGCACTTGGTCATAAATAACACTCAATACATATTAAAACCTCTCTTATATTGTTCAATAAATACGACAAAGAATAGATTCATATACAGAAAAAACAAAGTAAAAATTAATAATTATATAAAAATATATTTGTAACAAACAAAATCACAATACGTTTCACTTCCGAATTCTTTTCCTGATCCTACTATCCGTACTGTACAGTAAGTATGGTGCGTACCTCTGGGCTAGCGGTCGGTACACCCACTCAAACAACATATACTAGGTCTTCTTGACAAACCCAGTCATAGGTGGAGGTCCTAAATTAACATTACGTTGTATAGGTGCTGTGGGATCCATCCCGGTCACATCGTTCGTGTGATTGTAATTCTCCGCTCTTAGAGACTTCGGTGACGGCGGTGGTCTTTCAATACTCATAGTCTGTTGCGGAATTTTATCATCAGCCGTTACATTCATGTTGCTGTAAATCTCCTTCAAAATCAGCAACATCGTATCTTCGGATTCCCAGTAGCACACATGACTAGTCAAAGCAAAAAGATACTCGTTGAAGAACTCAAACGGGGCTTCTTGAAGAACGTAATCGATTCGTCGGTTGCTGTTCAACAGACCTAGGGGTTGATCAGTTTGTTGTTGCTCCGGCTCTTCGTCCACGTCTTCTTGTTCGAGTATCTGTTTTTGGAGAGCCTTGTCGACTTCTTCTTCTAGAGTGGCTTCATCTTGGCGATGGAACATGGCAAGTTGGTAGAACGAATTCCAAGTGTTTTTCATTGAGTCGATAACGCGTTGCTTCAAATCGGCGCCAACTCGAGCCATAGTTTCTTTCAATTCTGAAAAATAATAGTAGTGATAATAATAATCGTAATAATATTAGAGTCGCAGTACCTAAATGCATTCGTTTCCTCCCTTTGTGATGTGGAATGAGAACAGGTTTGAGTTTCGCCAACTCGGGGTTGATCAGTGACTCCACTCTATACGCAACAGGATCATACGGATGGAAAATGTTGAAGAACGCAGGGCATGTAGGAAGAGCAAATTGTTCTCCTAGTGTATCCAAACCCCTCACTGTGACAAACATGCCTATCGGTGATCCCAAAGCAAAAAATGATTTTGGTTGAAAGACCAAATTTGGGTAGTGGATTTGAGGTTGACCCGTTCCTACAGCTCCCATCATGTAACTGATTCTTTTGCTCATGCGTCGTTGCAAAGGTGGGGGTTTTTCACTCACAGGTACAACCGTCTCGTCATCTACAACACCATTAAAAAATCACGAAATTATGCAAGCTACGGTTTACCTTCAGGAAGGGTGTCCCCTTTTTCCGGTTCCGGTTGTTGGTGACAAAGAAGATCGAACAAGATCAAGGATCCTAAACTGTGTCCTCCTAGAGATACCCCACCGTTGAAATCGGGATTCCGCTGTTTAAACAGTTCATAAATTCTATTCAACTGGTTTCCCACCGTAGAAATGACCGTCTGACAATACACCGGACTAGTATAAAAAAGAACGTCAAGCAGTGTATCGTTTGTGAAGTCCCGCAAACGTGGAATGCTCTCAAGAGTTATACTTTTCAATTTGCGATCAATGCCCGTGTTTTCCGAATGAAGTTCTTCGTGCCAACTAATAGGAAGTACTTCGACACGGTTTGCAAGACCACGCTCGCACGAGGACCTGTAGTGCGACTGAACCAGTTGCAGAGAAATGCTGCGAAACTCATCGACTAAAAATGCACAATTGGAAAACGCCAAACCGGTTAATTCCCAACATACCGACTTCTTCGACCGTTCGGAATTTCAAATCGCAAACGGACCCTATACCGTGTACTAGAAACAAAAGATGGTCAACTTTCTCCGGTTCACCCTCGTCGATGTCGAATTCGTCCATGCCGCGTTTGACGACTCGTGGACGCAGCTGGTTCTGGATATTTCATGAAATTTTGCCTCAACACAAATCAGTGTACTTACGGGAGTGTTGCCCCAAGCGTCCGGGGATTGACTTGGCGGAAAGAGCACCAGAACATCGGGCGCATGAAAAACAACCGTTTCGCCATTCGGTAACTCGACTTTCCGGTGCCAATGGTTTTGTTCGAAAGCCGATTTAAACTCTTCTTCTAGTTTCGTTGCAATGTTTTCTTCGTAAGGAACGTATTTTCCGTCGGAGTTACCTTTATAGAACCACGAGCACCGGCGAACTTCCGTCGGGGCACCTTTCCAGTACACTGGAATTCGTTGTCGGCGCAAAATATTCACGTCGTAACGACCACCATCAGTGGCCACCTCTTTGTCCGGATCTAAATCATCTGAAATTTCAAATTTACACCCGTTGCGACTATCTTGGTATTATATACTTGACGTGAAGGCTTGTTCTAACGCTAGAGAGTCCACCATTGAGAATTGTTGCCATAGTACTTTCCCTTCTACTTCTCTTTTGTGGAACCAATGATGATATACCGGACGATAGATCTGGTTGATGCCCTAAAATCAACCAAATAACAACCCCTGCCAGGAAAACACACCTCATTACATTAGCTGTTATTTTATCCCCGTCAATTTCAGTCGAAAGAGGAGGAACTACATTTCCTGGTTGCAGACAATCATTCGCCGAAATGGCCGCCATCACAGGACTTTGAAGATACGAATTAGTTGAAGATACCGGTGGGAAGAAATTGTGTTGTGCAGGTACCGATATAGGAGTAAAAGTCTGTGAAGTGGTTACCGCACTCAAAAAACTACTTGGTTGTGGGGAAATCGGCTTAAAATACCCAACCCCTGTATCTTGAGTCGAAGAAACCGAAGACACAACAGGAGAAACAGAATGTGGAGGTGTGACCTCCGGTAAAACCGCCTGGGGTTGAAAATACGAGCTAGTTTGCGGTGGTGGGGGTTGTACTACAGGTTGCTGATTTGATAACCCGGGAATTTGGGCATACACCGGTCTCTTCAAACCCGATCTACGGTAGGTGTTCGCTGGACCCTGCGGAGGGTTTTTGGGAGCGCTAGAGGTAATTCCGCTAGCTGGGAAAAGAGGAATTGGGGCAACATCTACTGGTGGTTGTTCCAAAATGGTTTCGATTCCCGCCGGAGGTGGAATGAACTCCGTAGGAGGAGGGTTCTGGGGTGTCTTCAGTTTTAGTATGTTAGAAAAGGAAGAAAACACCGAAGTTAAATTTGAAGACTGGGGAAGGGATGTTTCGGGTTCGTTTGGTAACGTCTGCTCATAAGGTTGTTGGTTTTGGAAAGTGTCTATACTAGTTGGGATTGTTTCAAAGAAATCGGAACTTTCTTCAAACTGCGGTGGTTGCTCTGAAAAAGAGGCTACGATTAGGAAACAGGAACTATGCGTAATCAATAAAAAGTGAATACGTAAATGTTAAACAATCGTAAATCTGTCAATATTTGTAAGAGATAGACGATTGTTCAATGTTAATAGCTGATTATTAAAAGGTCGACAGTTGACACACCTAAAAGTATGTTTGTTCGTTGACACCTGCAAAACGTGCGAACACTTTAAATTAAGTATAGAGTGGAAATTATGCGGAAGTGGTTGTTTTTATTATTATTATTTTTACTTTTGATATTAAATTACGCTTCAAAGTTGTTAACGGGATATTTATGGAAAGCGAACGTCATATCATATCTGCATGCAGCAAAAAGCGACAAGAAACTGACGTTTCGGTAATCATTAAGATTACTATTATTAAACAAACATCAAAATCGTTAAATAACACGAGAAATTTTTAAGTATTCATCAAAATCATTGACCTTTTTTGGCGACATAATATTCATACAAATCATTTTATCAACAAATTAGAACATGTTTATCCATTTTGTTTTCACGGCCTACCGCGAGAAAAAGCTTCATCGAAAGCAACGCGTGATAATAATTATCGCTGTTATTGGAATAATATTGACCATACACGTGTTAATTTTGTTTATTACATATTATTATATAATTTGTTATCACTTTCAGATATACAGTATTATTAAAGGAAATGTTAATATTATTAGTAATGTTTTTTGGAATTTCTGAAAATGAGAAAAATAATACAACTTGTGTATGACGAGTATATGCCCGAAAGATGCAATAACACGTGTCTCGTTGCCCTAGAATATTTGTGTAGTAATAATAAGACTGATAATTGTTAACGTTGAACAATATCCGCTCCTACCCACAATTTGTCATCTACAAAAGCTAACCATTTTTTTGGAAACGTTTCAGTCAGTTTTATCATCTGGTGAATATTAGTGCGTAAAAATGATCAAATTATCAACAATTCTTATTTTAATTGCTAACGCATATGTTATTGAAAATATCACCCTACAGAATCACGGAACTGTAGTTTTAACTCCGCCTTCAGAGAACGTTCATTACTACCCCAACAAAAAAGAAGAAAGTGCAAGAACCTTCCTCAAACTATACAACTCGATCAACCCCGTAGTGATCCTAATAGACGACACACAACAAAGTTTAAATGATGCAGCTGACTTCGTCAAAAACTTGTACACAATAAATCCCAAAGTGGAAGAGTTAAACTTCATCCTCATCAAGTTCAACGTTTCTGGTAAAAATTAATAATTATTTTTTGCGTAGGTATACTAAATATGACCGTAGGGGCTAGCCCGGTTTTAGCAACCAGCAAGAATAATAGGCGCAGATTTGACGAAATTTTGAACGAGAAGGTCTCTCCCGGCCCTTTGAGTTTTTTGGGCTACGAAAATGCGACTACGAGTGCTGTGTTCTTCGGTATTCTGAATGCAGCTAACTTGCTACCTCCAAACAGCGGCCTTGTCGTTTTCGTTAAAGGGGAGATCGAAGATGAGGAGCTAACCCCACACGCGCGGGCACTGGTGGCAAGAAAGCGAATTCAGGTAAGTTACGAATTAGCGAATCCTGGTCACGGCACCAACAACACTCATGACCTTCGTACTATTTCAAGGTCTTCGTAATTTGGGGTGGCAAACACGATGAGGTTCTTTTAAAAGAACTGGCACAGTTTTCTCGTGGGGCTTTCTTGCGAGCGCCCGGGAAAGGGTTGTCCGAACTGTATTACGAACATTTTTTGGAAAATATAGGTACACTTACATCATCGGTAAGTGTATGAGTCACGTAATGAAACAAAGTTCATAGTCCGTTTCCAGTCGCTGCTTTTATCCCGGAAAAACCTCCGCGGAACTCATAACCTAGATTTTCTAATCGATTCTGATGTAACAGGTATCCACATAAGTATAACCCCAGATATACCCGACGCAACTTTAACAACACCAAGAGGTAAAACCTTCACTACCCACGACTTAATCTAAACCTACTTCTCCAGGTTACAACATCGATGTTTTGAACGCAGACCGAGTGTCCCAATTTTCTGTAGGATCATTTATTCGAGAAAACGAAATACACTTGAATACAACGGCGACGCAGGACGTCGGAGTTTGGCGTTTACGTTTAGGCAACGCGCGCACACTTTACAACATAACAATTTTTGCACATACTAAACTTACAACGAATGCTATTGTCACGGTCCAAAATCTAACAGGTAATAAACATCTGCTACCGCTCGGACAACTTTGCTACTGACGAACCCGTGCGCTGTTTGTAACGATTTATGTAGACTTTGTACGTGATGCTAGATGCGTCATGATTCTAGTTGCGTAAAAGCTACAATTATTAAAAAAATCCACAATTATATTTACAAACAAATGCAAATGTACGTATCTGGAGCACCAACACGAGGAATTTAATAATAACGAAAGCTGATCACAAATAATAAATCTGAATCATGTGTTGACACTGTAGATCATGTGAAGATTGTTGCTTGGTTAGGACGAGGACATCCGGGAGCCCTTTGCTGACCTCTTTATCTAAACGATGTTTGCATCTAAGAATAGATTAAGTTTAATGACGCAATGCGGATACGTTTGGCGGGTATTTTTAAATACACGCGGGAAATTAAATTGATATGGGCATGCGTATCTACATTTATTCAAATTAAAAAAAAATTGTAGGTTCTAATAAGAAAAACCAAACACGGCCGAAAATTGTGAAACTGGGAATAGTCGGTGACGTAAGCTCGATAAGCAACGTTAGCTTTATCGGTGAAGACGGCACACCTATCTTACGCGATGTCAAGTTTGCACCCGACAAAAACTGGGAGAATTATTTGACGGAGAACATCGACGGCACTGGAAGCAATGTAACAAAAGAACTTAATATAAGCATAAAGAACGTTCCAAAGGGTCCTTTTTACGCTGTCGTTAATGGAAAGGACGCTCAAGGTATATTGTTCCGAAGAACGACAAATTATATAGTTGGCTGTTTAGGTAATGATTTCCAACGTCTATCCTACGTGAGAAATGACATCCGGAAGGAGTTTTACCTACCACCTATAACCGTCGACGTGGGCCTCGGGTCAGAACTCATCACGCAGGCATTACGACAACCGCAATTGTTTTTTGAGGTTACCAATAACGGAGAGAGACCCACTTTAGTAAGATTTTTTGCTAGAGATGAAAAGTCACTTCTTGTGTCAATGGTTCCGCTGTAGTAAGTCGCTACACCCCCTTACAAAAAACACGATTATAACAATAATTATTATTATTACTACAGTAGGTGGATTAATCCGGGGGAAACGGCCACCGTGCGCCTAACCTTAACTACAAGACCAGGAGCGTATCAAGATGTCGTTACTTTCACGGCTGCCGGGTCTGAAACGGTAAGCAAAAGGGTCATTGTGGATGTCGGTGTTTTTAAAGAAGATAGACGTGATCCCGAATTAGACTACCACTTTACGAGTGACTGCAGCGACGTACTTTTTGGGTCTTGTGAGGATGGTACTTGGACTGTGGAGGTCAAAGCGAAGGATACTGGGTCAGGTAAATGCCGATCTAGCAAAAAACTAAATTTGAAATAGCCCGTCGTGTAGAAGTATACTGATATATGGGTACAGCAACACGAACTGTGTCTAAATTCTAGACAAGTAGGAAACGCGTCCTGTTCTCATTTACACTTTTTCAAAACAATATGTTCTGACCCACGCAACCATATTTCCTACATGACAACCTCAAATTAATATCACCAGCATGTTGGACATTTTTAGATTTAGTGTCCTCATTTACAATTCAAACACGGTTACTATCTTCGTCTTTTTTCAGGACTTTTACAAGTCATTTCTATACCTAAAGGTCTATACTTTCCTCATGGTTTCACAACCGGAACTACGGAGGAAGTGACCGGGTATTTCAGCGAATCTTGCTGTAATCCAGATCTGAAATTAGTGGCTTTTGACAGACAAAATAACAGGCGGACACGACATTTAAACGCTTATCGTGAGTATTTTCCCCGGACACGGAACGCCCCCTGATTTGGTCTTTTCAGGTGCTGGTTTAGGTCCGGGGGCTATCGCGGCGATATGTCTTGGAGTTATAGTACTCTTTCTAATACTTCTTGGACTCGGGTTCTTGATTAAACGATGTTGTAAGAAACTGAAGAAGAAGGGCAGCTACGATCTACCTATCTACCGCGGACCGCGAAGATTGTGATTCGTATTTTTGTATCAATTACATATTTTGCAATAAATATATATTCTTTACGCCTTCTTTAGTCGAAAGATGGCGCATTATGCGATAGAAACCTGCAACCTTGACTCAGGACCTAGAATACTTATCAATTTTTTGAAAGTAAGAAAACTCGCTCACCTGGAGACAAATTCAGGACTGGAGGAGGCGGTGATTTTTCTTTAGCTGGAAGTAGAAGAGCATTTTGCGAAAAATCTTCAATTGTGCCTCCGGTAACAGCAGTGTTGAATAACGGATTTTTCACTTTTCGGTTAAAATCAGTCATGGTTTTTTAAGGAAGACAAAATGTGATGCACATGCTAACAGCTGTTGCGTTACAACTGTCAACATTCCATGAATGGATTTCACGCACCTTCCACGTAGTGGTTGTGGTTAAATGAACGCGTCTGAGATAACGACCATGTAGTTTGGCTACTCGCCGGTAGATGTAGTAGAATAACGACTTACGCCAGGCGCGAGAACAAAGCTGCGGCAGGTTTAAAAACTTATCGTTTTACGATGATTCAATAGAAAAACATTTATTTGTTACGTAAAATCCTTTGTTCTCATTAATATAAAATTAAATTTTATTTCCTTTTTATCGTGGAACTGATTAGGCGGTTTCTACATTTGTGTAATTTATTTATAATTATCGTAATATCGAAAACAGGTTGTTTTTCTTTGTTAACAGGAATATTCCAACCAGGATGATTCTCGTAAATTCGGCTGAGCTGTACAGAAATAATTTTGGATGTTTGTTGTTCCAGGAAGGCGAATAATACGCAGATTTCCCTCTGGAGTGATTTGGAGGGAATTATACAAAGACACAGTAGTGGTTTTTGGTTTTCCCCATTTGTCGTACGTGGTTGTGGTTAAACTACTCGTCTGTCGTTCACCAGTTATCGGATTGATGGACGCACACCTTGCTCTGGCTAGAATACAAGACGTCACGTTTTTTACTAAGGTGATTTGGTCCTCTTCGAAAATTGCATCGTTATCAGCAGAAGCCTGTTCGTAGCACTGGGCTATCTAAAAATCTGGAAGATGTAAAACGTACTAGTCCTCGCGTGGCTTACCAATAAGTCCGAGTTTATTCTTCTGATACAACTTACGAACCTGCAGTAACCTGTAACGCATGGTCCACTTCCTGGATTCGTCTACGAATAGGAAAATTCTTAAGTTTACAGAACCGTCTGTGAGATTCTCAAAATAAAAGTGATGATACCCACTTCATTAATAAATAATCAAGCATAGATAATTGTGTTTATTTATTCTTTAATGTTTACAACATAATTCGTTATTGTTATTATGCACATTATTAAATTACGTAAATAGCGGTCGTTGATTGTTTAAATAAACAAGCAGATTGAAGGCGAGTAAATTTGATAATTCGTCTCATTTAAATCTATGCTTGTCTTTTGATGCTTACGTCTATTTGAGCGGAACATTCCTCGTATCTCGTGTCGCTCAAATAATTTTCTGCACAATCACGCAGATCTGTTAATGACGGTTGATTATTATTGGCAGTCGATGCTTGTTGGAAACAACCAATACAGGCGTCTCTGACAACATCATCTTCGGCGTTTAGTGCCACGTTATTGCACATTAAATTAAGCAGGCTTGACAGCTGAGCTCTTAAAAACAGAAAAGAGAAAACAAATAGGCACGTGTGGTATAACCGATTTTTGTCAATAATCGGTACGCTTTATCGAAAGTGTGTTCTAGATTTTTTTGAAACATCGGAAGATTTACGTCGGCTTCGATTTGACGGTGTATAAACTTTGATCTTCGAAAAAACAGTGGAAAGATCGGAGACCGAACAGAAACAACGATAGGTGCGCCGTAACCGATTTTTGACACTCGTGCTATTATCGCAAGCGGGTTCTAGATTTTTCGGAACTTACGTGTACAGTGCGCAATTCGGTGGTTTTTGAACTTTTTTGAGCAACGGCAATTCCATCTGCAAAATTCGTCTGAAATATGAGCCACGAATAAAAATCGACTCACTTTTGCTGAGGAAACTATTAGCAAAACAGCGAAAACTTGTTTACTCATGGTTAGCCGAAACGTTGACTGTATTTTTGATTTTGTCATCGATCTACTAATAATTTATAATAAAAGCCCCACTCGTTCCGTTACATAACGAATATGTATCCCAGCGCCATTTCGCAACATCCGCGTAATTCGCCCAATTGGCGCGTATTATGTCGAGTGTTAATTCGTTGTTTTGAGGCACGAAACGCGTAATTTCGCCTGTACGTGGACCTCTGGCTCTGAGGTCGCAGAACCCGACGAGGCGTTCTTTTATTTGAGCGAATTCCGGTACGTTCACCTATAGAATTTGTATAAGTAATTTCGGTCGGGCACCATCAGCCCCTGTCGTAATCATAAATGAAGATATCGGGTGAGTAATGAATGCGTTAAATTGTTGCGCGTTGCGAGAGCGAGGTGACTTTCGGCGGGCATTCGCATGAATCGCACCGGCATCGTAAATACCCATGACGCAGTGAAGCCATGTTGAGTCTCAAATCTAGAATTAAGTATTGCGCAACGTTGAGCGTGGTCATGGTCGGAGCGCGTGGAACTCGCGCCCGTCACAGATAAACAGACCGAACTCAACAACACAGAGGCCGACGAGATGTGGCCCAGCGATTTATGCAACGGCCACACGAAAAATTGCTAAACTATGCTTTCGCAGCGCCGACAAAGACGGATTAACACCAGTTAATGCCGGTTAACGCCCGACCAGGTGCCGATCGGTTAACACAACCGGAACAATGGAAATCAATCGGTTCCGCGTCGTCGTTAACGCGTGTCGGCGGCGGCGGTATCTCTCAGCCGCCGAGTTCGACGAAAAAAGCAACGCCGCCGCAGAATTAAGAAACGGTCGCACCTGGCTGCGAAAAATACAAAACAAAATACCGACCGCTTTGATTAACATTCTGAAAAACCGTAAATAAGAATCTGGGATGCCCGTTTCGGAGAAATCTAGAACTTCGGTTCGACCGTTTTGGAAACGTGTGGTGTTTGTAACGTCCGCGTCAAAAATTTGCCCCCTTTCTGTCCGCGGTCCGTTTTAAAATTGTCCGCGGACAGCAGAAGCTGGTTTTGAAGTGTCCGTGATTCATTCGGGTTCCGTTTTCGATGGTCCTCCCATGTCGTTTCTTTCGGAGCAACGTGACTCTCGCTTTCTAAATATCTGATCTGAATAACCTTGTTTTGAGGGAAGGTCGGGTAAAAAAACGAATTTGAAAAACGATGCAAATATATTTAATACATAGTTAAGAGGATACATGCTTGGTAATATGAAAATATATCGTTACTTTCTTTGCTATGAAGATATCGATGAATATTCCATGCCGGACGAAATCGGTTACAGATTCATATCAGTTGCATCAGTTGAGGTAAGGTCCAGCATTAGTCTTATTGATACATAAATATACAATAATGAGATAACATAACGTAAATCGCGGAAATCTTCCGCAGCTTGTAACAAAAATACATACATATTATACATAAATAATGGTATTTCCTTAGAGTAATAGTCTACAAAAAATCACACATTTCCAGTTAAAAATAAAAGGTACAATAATTCCCTATGAGATGAAAAAACGAAACCAGTGGTAGATATAGTACAGTTGACGTAAATAGTAACAAAGTCATAGCGATACAAGCGCTAACAATGCGTTACAATAAGGTTATGTTAAATAAATCGGGATAACCATAGGAATATATCGGCAAATGAAAGCAAGTCCACTAAGATACGAAAGTTGTGCAAGTGGAGATCAGCCTCCGAACTTACTAAATGAATAAATACTTAACCACTAGAATAAATAGCTCCCGACAGAGCGTTGATATGTCCTATCCATCACAAGTACGCGCACGACGAGCACAGTGGGTAACCCCGTGGCCCACTTCCGACTAATGCCGCACGGGCTCCTTCTCTTTGCCGATCATCATCGACTTGAGGTGCTCGACTTCGGACGACAGCCTGACGATTTCCGAATGTAGCCTGTGCTTGGTTTCGGAATCGCCGCCTGCGGCCTCCTGCATGGCCTGTAGCTGCGACTGCTTCTGGAGGGTCTGCAGAGTGGCGGCGGCCTGAGCGGCCTGCGTCGACCATTCCGCTCCTAGAGAGATCCCGGAGTCCCGCTCGTCGCTGGAGCCCTCCGCGTCCCAGGGCGGGCTGGCCCGCGGCCCGGGCTCCTGCTTGATGTTCTGCAGAGACAGCAGGGTATTCGCGGCGTCCTTATCCCCCAGATGCGACTTATGGCGGAGCTTCAGCGGGAGGCTATTGTTGGGTTCGGCGGTCAGAGCGATCGGGGCGCTCTCGTCCCCCGAGTTGCTCGAGACTTCGAAGGGGGACTGCCCCCGCGAGCGGGACCTCGACGACAAGTTGAGGGCGTCGTTCGAGTCGTAGTGGACCGCCTGGTGGTAGCTCGGGAACGGGAAGGGGTGAGGATACTCGGGGTGATCTCTGTAGGGGGGTTCGTGGTGGGACGCCGGCGGGTGCAGCATGTGGGTGGGGATCGGCTGCGGCGGCGGGGACCCAAGCACGGGCTGGTGGATCACGGGCGTAGGGATGGGACTGTGGGGGTTGAACATGAGAGGGTTCGCCGGGTGGGCGAGCTTCTGACGTTTGGTCAAGCTGAGTACTTGTTCGTTTGTTGGCAAGTTGGCTAGGACTTTTTCGACGCACACTACGTTCTCGGGGCAGATTCCGTACTCTTCCTTGATTGCTTCTAACTGAGCCTTGAGGATGGCATTTTCTTTTGTTAATTCCACGACGCGCTGTTCTAAAACCATATCATTGAAGCGTCGCTTCTCTCGAGATCTTTTCGCCGCTTCGTTATTACGGCGGCGTCTGTCCCAATAACTGTCATCTTTCTTGTTATCGGGCGTAAACTCGCGCTGTTTTCTCTGCGAGAAAAGTTCTTTATGTTTGACGGATGACATGTTGTACGCGGGATTGTAAGCGTCGGCTCCTGGGGATGTCGACGATGAGAGGAGTTCCCGGCCGTGACTGGCAGGCATGTTGGAGTTTAACTGTGGAATTTCACCATTTACGGGGGATCCACTTTGACCTCGGCCCACGAATTCGGCAACCATTATACGTTGTTTTAATACATCTGGAACAAAGGGAAGAAATTTAATAAAAACTTTACTGCCGCGATTTAGTTGTTGCTCGCGGGAATTTCGTGTTCTAAAGCATGTATTCGAACGAACTACCGCTGAGCGCTCGATTTCGAAATAATTATCGGGTGAATGAGAGTTAAGAGGGGGAGTCGCACGAGCGAGCAAAAAAGTGAGGTTAGGGAAGGTTAACACCATTCCCCCCCTTATAATAAGTAAATCACGTATAGGGAGAGGTGGAGACGCAACAAGTCAGGAAGAGCGGCGAAACGCGCCACACTTACGTGGAAAAAGGTAATAGTTTGGGGTTTTTCGTTTTGTTTGTGTATGGATGGTGGCCGTTTAATCGGATTAGTGGAAAAATGCGGACCGGTTTTTGCCACAAGTGCAGTCAAGGCCGTCGCGATTCACCTGCCACCGATGGTTATATACCTGCATAACTTAACCCTACATGTCTAGCTAATAGTTAAGCCAGTTCTTGGAGTCGCTCGGAATTAACCGCAAGAGCCTTGGAGAGGTCGTTGCCTAAATACGAATACCCTTCGTCATTACGACAGAATTCCGGAACGGAAATGATTCAGGAGCCATGTGGTAGATATAGACCAGTACGAGGAGTCTAAATTAAGTAATAGAGTATAGGCACGTGATAAAGTTCGGTGATACAGAGAGCAATGAGATTTCACAATAACACCTACATTTAAATATGCAATAGATGTCCGGAAACGTGAGCTTTCGTGACCGTAGTGAACGGAGTTGATCGAACAACGTGATCTACTTCACGTGTGAACCTTGGGGACACGTTATTAGCGAGAAGCATAGTTGGAAACAATCAACCCTCCTAAGCGGTCAAAATTCTCGGAGAAGGCGATACGCAATGTACCGTAATATTGGAATTCGGGGAAGCACGCGCGTAATTATGTATCTTGCGAAAACAAAAACAGCGTCATAAATTTGGACAAAGAATTCTGAATTGGCTTCCGGAAAAATATGACGCATCACGAAATTAGATGGTCGAATTTATGAAATCGGTGTTATTCGGTGACGTGGCCACAAATACGTCGCCAAATATCTTCCAAAACAAATTGTTATGAAACTATTCTAAATATAATCGACCGACTTATTAAATAGGTACGCCGAAAAAGACGTAAATCGGGTGTTTATTAAAAGTGATCGATAATCGGTGTCTCGACATTTCTTAACGGTAAATCAAAATAAAAGTCCGCAGAAGTCTCTCTCTATTGTGGTATTTTTAGCGACACGTGGACTTGGACCGATGAAAATAAGATCCACTTTTTCGATAGTGTATGTGACGTGTTGCAGTGCGACACCCACACTGTTCTTATTTATTGGCCGTGATAAGCCCGTTTAAAATGTTACCGCAAGATACGTATTTGATTTCGTTACGCAATTTTATTATGGTTCCGCTACAACGAGCATAATCGAGAAACAAAAAGGTTGCGCCGTTCGACAATTAGAGCGCATTATATTCCGACGATCGATCGAACAAACAGACGTCTCCGGAAAAACATTCACCGGATTTTCCTACGACTCACTCAAAAACCGCCAAAATCCGACCAAGACGCGACCCGAGTTTGTGCCGCAAGTCGAGCGTCGTTAGTAGAGAAGTAGGCTAGTGGAACTCCCGAGTTCAAGAATGCTCTGCAATGCCGAGCTCCACACTTATCTCTTATTACATAATGTAATTGCAAAATCATTATTCGAGACATGGCATCAACCGACTCTTTGTCGGTGATCGTTCGCTCATTAATCTTTGTTCACGAATTGCGCTTTGTTTGCACAAAATGTTAACGTGTTAATCGAGACCATATAATATTTCCCGAAGAACACGTCGTCGGAACGATCCTGAGTAAAAATAAGCCGCAACACAAACAAACATTGTTGCATCACACACGACAAGAAAGACGCGACGAAATCCCGGTACCTTCCTCGAAATTACAGGTGATTCATTGTCGAAACACAATTATACATACACGTATCGGACAATAAACAACTTACTCAACATTACATCATTTTTTTTTTTTAATAAAAATCAAAATTCTGAAAAACGAATATCGCGCATTGCCACATTTTGATATTACTCTATCGCGAGATAACAACCGAATTGTGTAATTTTTTAATCGCCGTCCTAAAAAAGACAAAGAATCCGTGAGGGTAAAGGTGACAGAGCTTTGGCGGGAAGACGCAGCGCGACTTTTGAATCCGGTCCAACTCTGATCACTTGATCAGGGTGCAAACGCAATGTCGTAATGAATCGATTATGGATATAGATCAAGAGTAACAAGTAACTGTACAGACGGCGCCAATAAATGATGCTTGGAATATTATTAGACCGTATCTGTCACCTAAAAGCATGCGACCGTAACCAGAAAAAACAAAGCCTTTGTACGTCCACCCGCCGTAATAAAATTAACTCCACACTCACCAACTGTCAACGTTGACGTGTAACTCCCTCGAAACGTCGAGAAAAATCAAGCACTCTTCTATCGTCTATCAACAATAACAATGTACACAAACTGTGGCACGAAACACGTCTACTTCCAACGTAAGACTGACAACGACTGAGCGACGAACGAACGCTCCTACACTAACTACACTGAACGCTTTGACAGTGGCGGCCGCGTGCTGATCATGATCAGTCGCGACGGGTGGGGAGGGGGTGGTGGGGGCTCCGGAGGACAACACCCTCAGTGACTCACCAATCAGAGCAGTGACAGGTCACCTTCGTAAGTTACGTAACCTGCTCGTGCCCTCTCGTATCTTAATATTTGGGATCGCATGTGCTTCGACGGGAATTTCGGTTATTACGTTACGCAATAAGCGGGATCTGACCAGGAGCGAGTTATTGCGCCGCAAACAAACAAAAAATTTTAACTAAATCGAGCTTTTTCGGCTACTCGACCGCGAAAGGGGCATCGATTTTACGGCTTGACGGATTTTTAAATTTGACGGCGGCGGAATCGAATTAAAATCGCATTATGCTGCAGCGGGGACGGAGACAAAGAGGACCGGTGGCGGTGGTCGTCTGAAAATTAAATATCGGCCTAATGGGCTGTTGGCGCTTAAACGTGCGGACGGATAGGGCGAGGCGGGGAAAATATTCGCCAGAATACAACCTCCGACAAAAACAAGAAACCCCAATAGCGGGTGACGCGCCACCACGATCTTCGGTTATCTAATTATCGAAAATTACCAAGATTGTCAAATTTGACTTTGCCGCCGACGAAACGACCGGGAAAAAACAAAAGTCAAAGGATCTTACCTGATTTAGCAGTCGAAAACGTAAAAACTGATAAGGCGCAGTTACAGAGCTGCAGGTTGCCAAGTCGACCTGGGCGGATAATAATTCAAGTAACCGTGTTTACCACAGGTTACGATATTGTCAACCGCAAGCTGCGTCTTCGATTACTTTCTCAGGCTGAAGCGCAATCGGCGATCAACGAAATTACAAAATTTTATCGTTTCCCAGGCTTGCTTGGCAAAGCAGCAGCTGTGCAAACGACACTTTAGGCCACAAGTTATAACAAGTGACTTACAAAAGATGAAAACAGTTGAAAAATTAAAAAGATTTAGAGGCTCTAGAAGATTTGAAACAAATGCACGTTAACATACGATGTAAAATATAGAAGACGTTTTAAAGTATTTAAGGAATTTATGACATTTGAAGAAACTGAGTCATTCAAGAGTAAGATAGATTAGAAAACATGTGACACTGAGGATATAGAAGATAAAATCATCTAAACACACGAAGCTAATTAAAAAAAAATCGTTTAGATAATTCAAACAAAGGGTCTACGCTATTTGAACCGTTGAGAGTGTCAGATATAGAAGACGTCATCACCGTTGTCACCCCTTTCGGTACTGATGAGACCATAGGATGTCTACAACGTTTCATTGTGTTGCCTCGCCTTTCAAGTTGAAAATTCTTTATTTTTTATAATTTTTAGTAATAAAAATCAGTGCAGACAAAACGAAACCGAAAAAAAATTATATATCATCATATAGAACGAGGAGAAAATATGTACTTAAAATGGACGTTCAGATCTTAGAATCCGTTGTTAAAAAAACTGGGAAAGCTAGTGAGTGCGCTTCAAAGAACTAAGAAAAGTGTAAATTACGTCCGGTTGGCAAAAATCGTGGAAGAATTCCGGTCCCCGTTTGGACGCCACTGAACGACTCATTTACGTGCGATGAGACATTTCAGCGTCGGTGAAATGATCGATTTCGCAACTTGTCATAACAACGTGTTTTGTGCTTCCCCTCCAATTAGGATAATCATGAATTTTATTTTTGAGCGAAATCCTTGAATCCTTGGCGCGACTGGTGGGGGGGCGGTTGGTAAAGACAATGACCATTATTAGTCACCATGATATTAACGAAGCGTTATTGTCGGGGAGCGATTTTGAGAGAGGAGATAATTCGTCGATCGGTAATCTCAGGTCCTGTCGGTGGGTACGAAAAGGAGCGGTCAGAGCAACTCGTGAATGATTTAAATGCAACTGCTTTCGACAATAAAGTTGAAATGAGAGCCAGACGTATCGATCGGCAGTTAGCAGTTAAATCACTATCAAATGATTGTTTTTAACGAGTTATCACGGAAAAATAAAGTTATGTAGAGGCGGCCAATGTCATCAAAAAATAACAGAAATAAGAAGAGATTACGTTGACATAGGTTAGGGATACTGCAACTGCATAAATATCATATTTATAAGTAAAGTTCATGGTTTCCTAGATAGCTCACAATTATGTTGATATTGTTTGAAAAACACGACGATTTTAAAAGGTTAATACCCTACTAAAACTCGCCATTGTTCGTATTACTTAACTCCGGCTGGGCAAAATCCAAAGTTTTTTCGAAATTGCGCAACGGACTACCTTCACTGTTATTCTACATCGAGGACCTACTTTTTCTATTGATCCGTGATGTTTTTACGTTTTGTCTTGGAGAAAGCAGTAGGAAAGTTCCCATTACTATCACTAATTATTTGCTAGAACAATTTTTGCATTTACATTACAAATCGTTGTACCGTTTCTCCGTTAACCAACCACACACTAAATTCGGTACAGTTAACCGCTCTATCGGAGTCGTTTACAACAATAAATTAGGCTATAGCAACTGCGATACTTCCACAAAATCGTTTCAATAGCAATCTTTGCTAATTTCCGCAAGTTTTCGCCGCAATACTACACAATAAAGGATGATTTTAGTAATCGAAGTGCGTTTTGCAACGCGTTACCAAACCCGAAAAAAAAGCGATCCGGGGCGGCCATGAAACCCCGACGAGTTATAACCTGAGGTTCACTCGTCATGCATGTGACGAATTACTATAAATAATCCACATAATCGTATCAGAAATTTTCAATAACAGAAATTCTGTTGCATAATAGAACAATAGCAATCTTATCTAAAGGAAGTGTTTAGAGATTAAGCGGTTATCGCTTTGTCTCAATATTCTAGAATAATATACGGATCGTAAAAAAAATAAAACGCAGAGTCAGTATTTCGTAATATTGGTCAATTACGAAGAGTTTTCCCCGTCGCATGCTATATACGTACATATAATTTCCTGTTTTCAGGTGAAACTGAGTAATATAGAAAAATTCCGAATGTGTACAACCCACCGTGCGTATTAAACGTAGTAAGAGGTTGACCTCTGAACAAGAGAAGACAAGGTCATCAAAATGACCTCTTATTCGCCCGAGTCTTTCCGGTAACGTTTTTTCACTGCAAATCAGAGTTTACGCGAAGCCTTGAATCGTGAACCACCCATGATTAATAATTATTACGAAATAACCGAATTTGCATCGAGCTTTTACCTCATAATATAACACAACCTTCCAAGAAAGTCAAGAACGTGGATTATGTCATCTAATTTCAGCAATTCTGACTAGTGACTTTCTCGCGATCTTAGAAAGTCGACATTGAAACGACCGCAAAACTATCCTTGAAGATCCTCCAGGAAACCGCGATCCTTAATTGTTTGATAAAATCTCTACACCCTCGGGCCTCTAATGATAAGTTATGACCGATAAAAAAACGACTAGGAAAACAACGGTTTTGTCGATATCATCCTTCACATTCAATAAACAATACGAGCAATAAAATTGATGAAATTATTGAAATGTAAAAAAACCCGCCATGCATTGTTTTGATGTTAATGTTCGTAGTCTGAAACGGGCTACCGAAAGGTGACAATTTGGGAAAACGGCGACCTTCACTTTCATGTCAAAACAAAACCGTTAATTCGTATGCGAAATTAATTCCATCGTTTTTAAGATGTTTGTGTAGAGGTAAAAAAGAGTATCGAATGCGGAGCCTTGAGTGACACCTTCCAACGGTTATTACCTCAAATATTCTAAGGTTAGCGCTGGAACAGAAAGTGCATTTCATTCTGCGATACATAAATTTAGAATGAGCGACCTTATGGCTCAGAAAAATCAATCTATGCAATGCCGCTATATATGTCACGTTTACATAGAATGTAGCGTTTCGGTTGCGGAGATGCTTCGACAGCCATAAAAGGTGAACAAGTATGATCAAATATAGGTAGTTATTGGCAATGCGTGACAATACGGTTACTAACATAACCTCAATGTTGAGAAAAGTGGGCCAAGTTTTCTTCCCGCGTACATTCCAAATTAGTTATGCTTTATTTGTTATGTAGTCGCGTTGTTGCTTAAGGGACTTTACTCGATCAGGTTTGATTTGGCAAAAATAGCATGCATCTGCAGAAACAATTTTAAAAATAAATCAGCTCAACGTGCAGTCGCATTTTATCATTAACCCCATTAGTCTCCCACTCTTCCTTTTTTCGTCGAAAAATTCGCGTTGCAGTTTTAAAAATAATATTTACGGCCCGTCTCGACACGCATAAAAATAAGCAGATTCAAGGCTCCCGCGGTCGCATCAATATTTGTCGCTATTGTTCTAGGTTAGTTCACAATGGAAAAAAATTTCTTATCCGTGCCAGCCGAATTACAAAGTAAAATCGCATCCGTTGTTGCATTTAGGGCAGACAAAAATACGCCCGGACTGAATCTGCGGCGAAGTGGCGACTGCATCCACCAAACAAAGCTTTATTTAAACCGCGCCATTTATCACTCGGAGAACTTTCCCTGCACTTATTTTTTAAGTTCCCGGCGTGCACACAAAAAACTTTCGTCCCGGGAGGGATTTTTGCGAAAATGCGCTTACCCGGGGGCGCTGAGAAGATTAATCCGTTATCGGGGTGCATCGCTGGCAACGTTGGCATCGTCAGGGGCCCAGGTCCGGAGGGCCTGCCGGTGTGAAGCGACGCAATGATGAGGCCTTGTTATCACCACAACACAACACATAGAGTCAGTGGAGGCACGCACGTCTTCACCGATCAGAAGTCGAGTAGGGTATAGCGCTTTGCAGCAAGTGCAAGCCGGCCGCGAGGATGTAAAAGTACGAGATAGTGACCTACATGGCCGCGAAGTAGTGGCAAAACGAAGAAAGCGGAGAAAGGGACACCAAAAGGAAATGCGGCCGTTACAAGTAATACGTAGTTACGTGAGATTACCACGACATAATATGTTTGTGGCCTCAATTAGACCGACTTTCGGCCGTACTGCATTCTCGAATAAAAATGAAATCAACTGCTTAGAAACGCTAAATAGGGTTAGCCGGTGAGAGTTACACTAATTCGCGTTATGAGACCAATTAAAAATGCAACGTGATTCGTAACCGTGACACTTCGGAGAACTATTGTTTGTTTTCTTCGGCGACCAACTCTGACGAATTACCGACCTGCTAATACAAATCGCACACAAAAAATTTACTCCCTCTGAGAATAACGCAAAATCGTACTAGCTATACCCAGATGTAGATAGATAGTTACATATTACCATCACATTTTACCAACACGATGTGACAAATTTTTACTGCAATATATACAGCTATATGTACTTGACGTTTTTAAATCACACTCGACATATCTTCAAATTATGCATTACCAGTAAGTACATTTGTCACATTTTGATTTATTAGTTGTGATGTTTTCAAACACTTTTTCATCAATTATATTATTTATTATACCTCTACAGCTAGTGTTTGTGATTAATCTACAATTTTGTATTGTAGACTTACCTGGTAACACAATGAAACAGAACTTTATAGCAAACAATGAACTATGGTGTCACATTTTTTTATCAAGCTGAGAACATATTTAAAATTTTATGACATTTTTATTAAATTTTGAGGTCGTGGGTGCGAGCGAGATGTGTTGGCGGCCGTGTAACAATGTCGTTATGTGAGCGTTTCTTATTTGTTGGTAACGTTTCACGCTGTATATTTTCCAGATTCCACAAATATGAACAGTACATTAGTCATTTACTCGAAGCTGCCTACTGAAATCATCAAATTAAATCACAAAAGCTATAAATTCTACAAATATCTACCAACCACTACAGCACACGACCACTCAACATTAATTACTCTGCAACTGATTAATAGTCAATTACAAGCAAATTAACATTTTTCGGAGTTTTATGCATGTACAAAGCACCACGCAATAAACGGTTATTGGTGATTAATACGACTTCTGAATATAGAAGCCATCTATCAAATCGAGATCCGGTTACGTAACGAAAAAAATCTGTCAAAATTTAATTAGTAAGTCGGTGTAATTAACGGCGACTATGAAAAGAATTTCATTTAACGTTAACCTCAAGAGATTTAATTGGCAGTCGCCTTGTCGTAGACTTAACATTGACTTTTTTCACGGCTAGATTTTCCGCTGTAGAAAGTGGTGTCGAAATTTTGGCACATGTCAAGATTACATCAGTCAGTTGGTAGAATTTTTGGGGCAGGAAGTGCTGCTGCACTTCTGGTGTCCAAGGCTGTTTCGCCAAGGTTGGCCAATTAATCAACCTGCTCCCGTTGCCCTACCTGTCGCCGAAATCTCGGCAGATGACGTACAAGGCGTAATTCGGTTTTCTTACCGCCAATGTTTTCCATTTCGGTTCTGTTTATTTGGTGACACAATAGAGTGATTAGCTTATCGCAGGCAAATAAAGTATACAAAACAATTTTGTTTACCGTGTCTACCGCAAATGATAATGTACTTGTACAGTCTGCTCTAATAAAATTAACCTGGTGACGATTGATTCGGTCGCTGCAAGCAAAAAGCACGAAACGAGTACTTCAAGTGCATTACTTTATTTAAAAGCCATGAACCGCGAGTTATTTGCACAACAGTGTAGTAAACAAAATCAAGGCCACCACCACATGAAATGTTGTCTGATAAAAAGCCGATGCACTTCTTTGTACGATGAATGACCCAAAAAGCAACAAATATGATGCATTGTCCGTCATGCAAGGCCATTGTTGGTGCTGGACATGGCCAGAACCGGACCTACCGCTGCTTGCATCATACGCAAATTAACCGGACGAAACGTCGGCACGTCATGCCTTCCACAGAACACAAAAAAATTGCAGACGGTTTCCGCAGACCAGACGTCAGATGCGAAAATGCCGCATCATGCACCACTCGCTCCGACTCCAGGAAGATCACGAACAGGAAAATTTCAGGGATTAACTAATACAGACGGAATTGAGATCAAGATAGTCGATTGAAACTAAGGTTCAAATAATGCTACCCAAAACGTCGCCACATCCGTAACAACGTATACTAAACTTGGCCGCAACCGGGTAATCCGTTTGGGGAAATTTCTACCATTTGAAAAATTCTGGCTACTAGAATGACCCTAAACTGGCACACTTCCTTGACTCAAGTATTTGCCACCGAAAAAATAATACCATAATCCTTAGACAAACATGTTGCAAAATTTGATACTCGTTCTTCTGATCGTGAGTGCTCAAAAGTACCTTGTTTACCGAAATGTACAATACCCGTTTTTCATTCCACTCGACCGAAAGTGAAAACACTCGAAATTGGAAAAATCGGTTAATATTTTCTTCATAGTGTGACGCTGTGACGCAAGTAAAGTATATATGTACCATGTATGTTATTCTGTGTTCGAAAAGCCAGCCGACGTTGGCAAAAGGACCAAAATGACGAAAGGCGTTGCGTGATTCATTTTTAAATACTGTCCTGCAAGATATCAGATACGTATTAGTTATATTCGTCTGGCCTTGCAGCGCGAAGGTTTTGGCCGCGCTCGGCCGTTCAACTGGCGACCTTTTCGCAGTCAACTTCTGCCGCCCCTAACCGACGGCGGCGAACAGAGACGGGCGGCGTCGCACAAAAAATTTCCATCACGACCACCCCGTTCTCTCATTATATTACGTACCGTGTCAACGCACCGACGAACATACCGGGAATACTTAATATATCTATCTTCACAGGCTTTTTTCACTTTCACCTCAAAAGCTGTTGTGACGAAGGGCTATTTTGGGTATCGAACGACCTTTTTCCACTTTCGATCTTATTTATTAACTTTAAACGATATAGGAGCTCGCTCCGCGAGCTCACGGAATTTTACTCCTATGCGGTCTATTTTGTTCACGATTTTTGCAATTTCTACACGCGTTTGCCAAATTAATAATTTTTATCGAAAATTAGTTCTCGTTCCAAACCTACGGCCCACTCTCTTTGGTCCACGGTTCCGGCGTCTTCTATAATAAATCACCCCAATTAACCCAGCAAACAACAATTTATGTTCGGTGTTTATATGAATGATTTACGCAGGAATTTATTTTTGCTTGCGACGTCGCAACAAGAAGTTGATCAGCGATCAAAAATTCATTAAAAAATCGCCGCTGCAACATTGTCTTTATCACCGATCACTGGAGGTTTTTAATGAGCTCATAAATTTCTAACGTACTAATGTAATCAATTTGCACAAGTTATAATGATAAAGATGGCAATTATGATCCCATTAAATTAATTGTCATGAAATTTTGTCTGCGTCAGCATCTGGTTTATTCAGACTGGGTAATTTTAAATTTATCAAATGGAAAGCTTCGGCACACTAGATTAAGAGTTTTTTGCTATCGACGGGGAGTCGGATTCCGACGTCGAGACAACGTGAATAGAGTTCGGAAGTGTGCATCAGATACTGAGAAATCTAGAAATCGGATTTGCGACACATTTCGGTGATTTCAGACACAGAAAATCTGATCCTATGGTGCATCGATTTGAACGATTTTAAACGTGAGGAAAAGTCAGAGTGTCAGAAAATCTGATCAAGCCGAGCCAAGAATGTCAACATATTTAAATTCCATACAGTACGTGATTAGATATATTGAAAGCAAATTATTCCATTGTAATGGACAAATTATTTTGCGCTTAAAATAAAGTGGTGGCGGTAATAAAATGGGTTTTATGTTGGCGCAAGAGATTTTCGTAACGACCGTTCACATAAAAGCAGAACATTTTTGTGTAACCAGACTGTGACTACGGAGCAATTATTCCCTATATAATTAATTTTTTCCAAGAATAATTTAATATTCGTGTAATTTTTTGTAAGATGTGTCAAAGAAATTCAATATTGCGACGATGTCACGATGAAGAAAAATAAGGAACGACTCTCTTTCGAGGTGTCGACGGTGAAAATATAATCCGCGGTAACAATAAATTTTTCCTTTTGAGTGTTGAATCTTCTTTTGTAGATTTAAATCTTCCACGAGATTATTTAGTGAGAGGACACACATGTATGCGGATCAGATGACGAGGATCTAGCAGGATATTCGATGGCGTATATGTTACTATTTTCAGACGAAAATCTCTTGGTTATCTTTTACTTTATTTTGGTACTTTGATCTAATAAATTTGTTACATATATAATAATGTGAATCAAATTATTTACGTAACCACGAAACGCCACGGTCACAGTTAATTGTGATGTTAAAAAAAAGGCGCGTCAATGTGGTGCCGACTATTAGAAAATCCGAAGTTTGTAAATATGTTTTTCCACGAAGAAGATTTATTATTTTATGGATAATAGTGTGGTGGATGTTCGCGTAGAAGCTCTGATGTGGGTCGAATAAATATTTGAAATAATTATCCGCGTTACGAAAAAAATGTCATTTTGAGGGAAGTGGGTAAAGTTTGACGAATCGGTGTCAAAAATGACGTCGATCCGTTTTTTGCGGTCACTTATTAATCGGGAATCGTTGAAACGTGTATAATATATGTGTCTGGCTGTTGTCCCGAAATATAATTAATCCTTTTTATATCTATTGCCTTACCTTGAAATAAGGTAATCGTTTCGGCTAATTTTGGGGTTAGTGAAACGGCGGAATGTTAAATGTGGGTGGTTCGCAAATAACAAAACACCGACATAGCAGACATCATAACATCCGTTACAACTAGCGACTTTAAAAATTACTCTTTAATAGAGATCGCGTTAGCACAAATAATCAAATTAAACCGCTCCGTCTGGCCCGAGGCGGTCGATTTTTTCGAAAAGCGCCGCAATCCCAAGGTCAAGGAAGGATTTTGGAAATCTTGCGTTACAAACATCACGTAATCCGTTCGAAATAATGAATGCAACAGCGCTTATCTCTTATCAGTATTAAATAACATGAGTCAGTGGTATATTGGAGTTTGATTCGACCCCACCGGGGCCCCTGCAATCGCCGGGTGCAGGACGATGCACTTGTTTTCGCGAGATTTAAAATTGCAGTCTCGAACCAAAAAAATACACCAACTAAAAATAATTTCTTTTCGAGATTATCGAACTCGCGACGCATAATATTTTCTTCGACAAACAGGATTTTTTTGTTTTCGCTGATACGTTATCGGGCTTTGTTTTATTTTTTATGCAAGCAAATGCAATTTATTATTGTATTATGCAAATGCTGCCCCATTTAGCGCGATCAGATCGCAGGAAAACAACCGGACGCTGTATAACCCACTTCAGGGGTTGCCCCCCGCTGAAATCCAGCGCTAGCGCTAGTACTATTATTGTTATTTTTAATAGATAAAGGATGATGAACCGTTTCGACAACGGAGCTATTTCAAGACAATAACCAAGATAATAGATTGACGTAATCTTACGAAATTTTTTATTATTGAAATAGGTATTGTTTTTCTTCTTTTTTTTGTTATACATGTGTTCTGTGTACAATAAGTCGCCAGACGATACATGTTTGTTCATTTGATGTTCGACCTTCGCGAAAGTGCATCGCACGGGTCCAGGGTCTGCTTCTCTTTCTATTCGATTTTCACCCATCTTTGTTTAAATACACATGCACAAAAGATGTTTATAAGTCTGATAGCTTTTCCCCGAATCGATTCTATTTTCTCACCCTTCGCAGGCCCCCGCACTCCTGGCTATCTAACATAATATAAAAACAAATCTAATTATATCTGATTGTTTTTTAATAAGTCCTTTGTGTAAAATGGGAGCATCGTTCTGATCCTTATCAGACAATAAATATATAAAATAATCGCCACCCTAATTTCGCCCCCGTGCTTCCGACAAAAACAAAGCTTACATTGTAGCGCGTATTACGCTCAAAATCCCGGTTTGACACGCTTTATGCGGTATTTTGTCTTCCAACAAAGCCGCACAGGTAGAGGAAAATGTTTTTTAATATCTACTAACGCTGACGAGTTTAAAGAACTCCGGAAAATTCTTTACAACGACGCATTATTCTCGACCGAATCACTTCCCCAACACCGTTATATTTACACACAGGTTATATTATTTTAACAAACTAAGTTTAATGACAAATTTAATAGCATACCAAAATGTAGTCAGAAGTGTTGTGGCGGTCACCCTCTACGCCGCTTTCAATACAATTTGTGTTTTTTTAATTGCATAATAAAACTCTTATGTACCACAAAAAATTTGTACTTATGATTTTTTATAATTACAAATTTACATACCAAAAAAACTGATCCCTGCTTTGTTTTAATATAATATTATCTATACATTTTTTTAATATCACATTTTTGCCACATGTACACAACGTAATGGATTTATACTTCAAAAAAAATTATCGCACTTATCAACATGACGTAGACACAAAAGAAACTATCTTGTGACTATTGTAACGGTAAATTAAAAACGCATCACATGGAAATCCCTGATTAAAAAAAAACGGTATGTGACATTTCGAACAAATATAAAACATGAATTGTGTATTTTATTCAACTTATCATTACGCTCAGCTTTTACCGCATATCGGTATCTAAGCTACTTTAAGAGTTATTGTCTTAAGAATAAATATAGTACAAAGTTCGCTAATTGTTTATTAATTTGTACGTGAGAGACCTCCAGCAGCACGTAAAAAATCTGAGGGCATCAACCAGAAAAATCCGAAACGGAACGTTAAAAACTTCTGACGTTAGTCCAACTGAGGTGCATTAAGGGGATGGGATTTTACTGGTGATGTTCGGAGAGTTCAAAGATGAACAGATTGTTATCATTATATCGAAACTATTGATTTAGTTTGAGCTTATAAAGGTCGTGGACTAGACACTGAATTCCTCTAAATAAAAACATGTACATTATTATCTTTATTATTATGATCACCTACGACGTATTTATAAAAAATTTAATCTGCAAGCATTAAGCGAGCGAAGCGAGCTTCATCTAAACTTTATAGACAACAAAGTAGTCAAAGTTTTAAAATGCCTGTTTAAACACGACTACAAAATATAAAGTTTACAATGCGAACGCGGTAAAGTCGGCGGCGCTCTACAATGTCAAAAAGTGCAAAAAACCGAGCGGCAAATAGCTGTCGCTGCGTGCCGACGAAAGGCCATTCTTCCTCGTCCCCGATTTATACATAACCTCACTTTCCGCCTAAACAACTTTCGGCAAGTCATATTTAACCCCACAAAGACTTAGGTGTTTACACAATATGAGTCAGTGGAAAAAATGCCGAATGAAAGTCTTTGTCTCTTCCTCTTCTCTTAAATCAATAGTTACTAAACGTCAAAATGACATTTTATCGCCGGCGGAAGTTCACTACACTTTGATCGCATTTTTTCATCAGTTGGAAATTCGAGGAGAATATGAATAATGGCGAGGTGATAAAATTACACAAGGGCGGATGCAAACGCAATAGCTGGTTTCGGTGTTGACACCGGGGGCTCTTTCGCCGGATTAGAAAAAGTGAAATATTGGTCTTTTCGAACGAAATCGCAGCTACAAAGACAAAGCCGCGCCGACTAGGTACACAATCGATATATTTCATACGATGTGTACTCAAATTGACGTTATTAGGAGTCGAAGTGTATGTGGAGGTTTCCACTCGTATCACAATCCCTGTCGCTGTTATTATCATTCTTATGATTATTTACAGTGATTTTCGTTCAAGTCGCAAAGTACGACGTCCACGATGCACAAGTAATATACACCACCCCGGACGCTCTATTACACATTTTTCGGCGACAATAACGTTGATACTAGAGGCGAAGGGAAAATCAAAATGATGTTATTATTATTATTGTAGGGTCGTCGGGTGCGGCGAGCGCGTCGAGCTTATGCAGGTGTAGTGTGTTGAGTGCAAATAAAGCGTTGGGCGTTTTTAGAAGGCCAAATACCCGAATTTGGGGTCACAGACATTAGACGATGCAGACGAAGTGCATGTGCAAAACCTAGGGCCAATGGACTATTCAAGGCAGTCGGCCAGTCGGCCTGTAGTCTGTAGTCTGTAAAGCCGGCGACCCGCGACCCGCGCGCTACCATCGTCCGACACAAAACCTGCGAAAAACTCTGACTATGCAATACGAGGCTGTTCCTCCCGATCCGAACGCGAAAAAAACCACCGTCAACGCCACCGACGACAAACAACCCTAACCCCGCCCACAGACACGCTTCCTGGGGAGCCGAATATCAGTTGCCGATTTCGCAGCGATTTACGCTCGATCGGACATAAAAAACGAAAAATACGACTTGTTACAAGGGCTATATAAATTTACATAACTGAAACGTCGCACCCGCAATACTCGGGGTATTACTTTGTCATATTGCGCGTTCTGAAAACAACTCAATACGCCTGGTTAAGGCTCGACCAACATTGCATAGGAATTTCTACATACTCGTGACTTTATTACGCTAGGTAAAGTCAAAACCTACCGCGCTAGTACGCGCTATATTTCGTAGAGCGGACAATGTATATATATTGCATATTAAAACAAGTAAGATTTCATATAAAAGCTACATTAACGACCGAGTATTTAAATTTTACATATATTATATACAGGGTTTTATTAATCACCCTAAGCGGAAACAATGATTTTGTACTTTAGTGCTTAATCGCAATATTTAGATGCAGCGAGATAAAGCCAAACTGAGCACAACATGTTGTGACCTAAAATTATTTCCAATAATTAGATTGTTGATCCGATAAAAATCTAATTTGATTGGTTTACAAAAAATCTGACATTAATTGCATCATCATGAACATTATAGATATTTATCGTGGAGAGAAAACCGAAAACCTCGAAAAGCAAGTCCCCTTTGATCTAAATCGACTCGGGAGGATTTTATGAAGTCCTTGACACTCGTTTTCCAGCATGTTTACTCAAAACGGTAAAAAACACCTTCGGTTTACAACACGAGAACTTATAGTTCGTTTATTTTTTAGAACAAGTAATTTAAATTTAATTATCTCTGGTTGCATGTATGATGATTCAGTTCTAAATATAGTTGCGTAAATTATCTGATTTCAGAGGTTTATCTGCAAATTTGTATTTGTGCAATATTCTCGTTAAATGGGGCAACTCCCAAACAACGTCTTAAAAAAGCACCGTAAAAATAACCAAAGAACGAAAATAATGCAAGGCAGGTGTTTTACGGGGGTTCTCGTTTTATTGTCGCATTTATTTAGAATTTGGAGCGTTCAGAATGTAAAAAACATCAGTCAGAGCAATCGTTTAAAAATTATCTGTCATCGCGCCACACAGTCTCACTATCGAATCGATTAAATCGCGTTGTCGACGATTAAACAATAGAAACAATTACATTGTTTGGTTACTTGTGGAATAGAAAAAATGATCTCGGGGTGCAAAATACGAGATATCAGTCGATTAAAAAAGTTGCATCGTTTAAATCAAGCGCTGATCGATTATAGCACTTATCATCGACTAACCCCGTCGGCCGGCGTGACCTTGTGGCGTTACATGAGCGTTGTGTAAACGCACACAGGGGCGTTATTGTGATTAGGTAATGGTAATAATGATGGTAAGGCACTGGTGCTAACGCCTGGCCAGACGGTCTATGCGATGCACCTAGTTAACCTTGACGGACATCGCGACTTGGGGGGAGGGCAAAGCACGGCCCGCTAGATGCAGCCTGCAGCCTTGCACTGGCCCTGAGCCTGAATATAGCTATCAAGTCGACGAACAGTCGAACGTCGCGATTTCGTTTCCGACGCCGTCTACGATTCGTCTTTCGCAAATAAGGCTCTCGACGCCCTTAACATTAAGGTTAGGTATTTTACAAACAATGACGGAGGAAGTGTCTCAGACAAGGACGGATAATTACCTCTACTTCCGATCTCGGCGCTTGAACTGCACAAGTTCAATTTTTTTAACACTGCAACGGCGACAGATCCTTCCCTACAAAAACAAAAAAAAAATTAAATTTTATCAGTACACTTCCAAACTTGTGCTCTGAAAAACGCTGCCGTGGGTTGTCCTCTTCCGAATAACTTCTCCGGGAGAACTAACCACTATATAATATATAAGTTTAATGAACCTAAATTGTTAATACTGTGTTAGACATTGAAAGAGGAACATTTGCGCTCAAGAGGATGAACTTTTTTTGCATTTGCCGTGTGCGGAATGGCGTTTTGCTTGCGCTACCGCTGACGAATGCAAGCGGATCGACACCCAAACATTCCAGAAATTTTGTGTATCTTGGGCGCAGAATGCACCACATTGTGTATTATTTTTACCCAACACGTCTGCAAAATTCCCAATTGTTTATTCTGTTGCAGCAGCAATAAATATTTGATGAGATAAAAAACGAGGCCAGTTAATTGCGCCTCATGTCGGGCGGATTTTTCGAAAAATTTCACGCTAGCGTCCAAGTATGCGAAGAAGATTCGTCATGTTTGAAATTATGCATCAGGTCATTGCTTGGATGAAATGTTGAAGGTACTGCTGAATCACAGGACAGATTCGCAAATTATTGCAGTGCGACTAAAATAACGTCCAAGGTGACTCCACTGCAAATATCTCAATTATTACCTCTTTATCCATTTAGCCATTGTTGTGGTGCAAAAGTCGTAATTAAGTGTGGTGAATGAGAAAATCGGGGCTTAACGGAAAACCGCCGAATTTACAGATAACTGTACGTGTTTACAGTTGTTATATAATGAAATTTGGAGTTAATTTTCGTTCGGCAACAATGGATTGATTGAAATGACTTTGTCCGAAATTGACACTAACAAGACAATAACTTTTAACGGAACGATACTTTTGAGGACCGCATTGTTTGCCGAATAAGTGCTTACCGCAAAGCTGAAAATATCCATAATTGTGATGAAATTGCTGTAGCAACAAGCTAATTTTAAAATCTGAGATTAACCGATATGACGTACGCAAGAATTAATAGATAATGCACTCCTGTATTTATTTTCCTTGACCACTAACATACACCCGACTACCAACCATCCAAAACCAAACTCGTCCTAGCGTCAGGTGGTAACAATTCATCTAATCATAATTACATTAAAAATCAATCCAAAAGTCGCACAACAGTTATCTAAAACCGAAATGGAAACTGTTCTTGGAAGCGCGCCGTCATAATCCTTGTTTGTGTTTTTCTGAATTAGTCGATTTTCGTGGAAGTGTTTTCTGTTTTGCGAAGTGAAGCACGAGGAAGACTCCCGTTGGTGCTTCCATAATTACGAAATCGCTCGATTGCGTTATCTAAGCACTAATTACGACTAACTGCTAAAAAGCGAAATTTAACGGTGTTAAGACTTGCATAGCTATGTGCATCAAGTAGGCGAGAAGTGCAGTCGGTATGACGTCATCGCCGACCTTGACGAAATAACTATTTGTCAATCAGCCGTTGACCCTGTTATTGCCGCTTATAGCAGACAACTGCGCTGCTGCCATCCACACATGCGCAACGGGCATGTACTAACCTTGCATACATGCACTTGTTCTCATATATCTAAAAATAATACATAAAGCCGGCAATTTTACGTTATTTTTTAGCCGGTGGATGATAATTGCAGTTGCAATGACCGCTGATAAAAGTGATGCAACGTGAAGAAAAAATATTACGAAAGAACGTGCATAATAGTCAAGTGCTATTAAGGCACAATTATACAGCCGGGAACACAAATGAAAGCACCCGACCAACGCCAGGAGCAAGGGTGACTCCCTCGGGATTTTTGACGTTATGTTTACAGCTAGTCTAGGAAATTATTACCATAATAGCAGATGTCGTAGCCACTTAATTGTGTGATAATATTTGCTCACTTGATTATGCTGCAGTTATGAGACACAGTGAAAACAATTAAATACACAAAATAATAAAAACATAAAAGTCTGTCCTAAGTTGTTGTTTGTTCGGTTTTCCCATTTCAAATTTTTCTTCGATTCTACCAACCCTCTAATTTTCTTTCCGAGTACTGCAACTATCCAAAACAGAGACAAAATGTTGCTAAGAATTCGATGCCCCGCCCCCCCACCCAATCTCCTCCGTTCTGAACCATTCAACAACCAATGAATTTATTCCTTGTAACGGAGACGGCTTCGTGGGCGGGGACACACGATGATCTTATTTTGCGGTGTAATCAATACGTTCTAAGAATAATTATTTAACAGAAATATTAATAAGTAAAAATCCAATATATCTGAATGACGACATCAAAAATTAAGTACACCTGTAGATACATTTTCTTTGAATGACCACCACCTTATAAAAAAACTATTATGGTAGGGGTAAAGCACGGAGGCGGAGCAAGTATGACTGTTCTGCGGATCCCGGAAACCACTTAGTACAAACGTGAAATAAATATTTAAGTATTCGTTACAATAGACATATATATTCCTTGATTCATATCTTTTGTTTAATTCGGATGCCCCGCCCACCCACCCAATTTCTTTAATCAACAATTTCATAACCAATAAGATGATTCAGGAGGTGACAAGACGAGTGGGCGCGGCAAGTATGACGACCTATTTCATGATATGGTTTACCGTTCTGGAAAACCTGTGCATGCAAATTTTGAAACCATTGAATTATTTCTTAATAATTATGCGACACAACAAATACCGTCACATGATCGAATAAAAACGTTGTCTGGCAACCTTTGGAATTTAATTTTAAAAAATTGTGTTGGCAACACCAACGCGTTCCTTGTTTAGTTTGACATTTACATGCAGTACCAGCATTATTTAAAAAAGAAATTTCATGGCCTACTCTAGACGACTTTTTTTTTCAATTTATTATGATAAATTGGGGATAGGGTGTTTTGGCTTTTACGCATTTAGCTTGAGCTTTTTATTAAAAAGTTTTAATTTTCGCTGCTATTTAGTTACTTTACTTTACCTTGTTGGGGGAATAAATATTCAGAGTGTGATAAAAGTGTTTATTACTTAGCCGCGATCGACCCTGCTTGCATAACTATAGACGAGTAAACATGTTTTTAAATTTGATAATAATAATAATAATAATGATAATAATGTTTTGTCGTGTGGGTCGGGAGCGTGAATCCGGTCCTGGCAAGGAGCAACAATGCACAATAATGTCCGTTGTGGTGATGTGCGCCTATCGTCCTAAATTTAACAATCGGGCCAAAGTCTGTAACCGTTTTTTAAAATTGGAGCGCGCGATTGAAAATGGTCTATTTTCGTGTGGACTATACCTTGTTTATGAGTGAGTCGTAGACTGTTGAACAATAAACACAAAGGATTTTTCGTAAAAAGATTGTTGATATTTTGGCGTGTTTGCTTAATGATTATTCTAGGAAAGTAGCAAACAAGCGTTGAACTTATTTTTAGAGATGCACTTTCGCTGAATGAAGGTCAGACGCATTATTCGCGGGTTCAAATGGAGCATAATTGCATTTTAGTGGTGTAATTGAAAATATAAGGTAAAAGGGCGAAAAAAGCCTATCTGGGATGCATTTGGGAGTGTTCCAGATGCAGTTTCGGCGGTCTAAAAATATCAACTGCGTTTGCAATTTCTTTGTGCAAGTTTAACGGCCTCGTATTTTTTCTGCGACGCCGGTCATATGCATACTTTCTGTTTATAATTTGCAAGCACAAAAGCTAATTCACTAACACTATTAAATAATGGCACACGTAAACAACATACGTACAACGACCTTATTAACAAACTGCAGACGGCACCATAAACAAAAATTTTAAATGCATTTTTATTATTAGCAGACGAGGTCTGATACATATTTACGACTCTAGCACCAAAACAACTGCAAAATAAAAAAAAAATCTAATTATAAGACGCGAGTGGCATACGTAAACAATTTTCATTTCATTCAACCAAGCCGGGAAAAATCAAGTTGGCACTTGGACTCCGGCTTACGTCACAGGTGTCATAAAAACCCGTATACTGTTATCGCATACATATTCAAATTTCGCGCCAATCTAGGTTAATTTCGAATTATTAATCATACAGGAAACGCAGGCTTATCACAAGTGAATTTATTTATAAAGTGACCTTTCCATACAATTGAAGAACGCGTGTTGCTTCAAGGATGGAACTTTAGTCACACTACAATTATTATTGATCATGATTTGCTACAGGTGAGCGCGAAATGGTTGCCATCATTTTTAAATTTGGACCGGGATTATATCATCGAGAAACTAGAGCGGAATATTGTACACTTTGTTTAAACTTTTAAATTTCTATTAATATTTATGGGAATAATTTAACGGTGATTACCGTTCACGTATCGTAAGTGAACTGCATTTGCCGCACCGTGAATGTTGAGTAATTACTATTATGTTTAAATTATAGCCGGTTTGTATTTTTACGGCTTTCTATGGATTTTCATTTAAGTCCACGTATTTTCTATATCTTCGTATCAACGTTGCCAACGTATCAGAATTCCCGCGATGCTATTATCGTCCTCAATTTTTCACATATTACGCAATCCAGAGATTGACTAAACCTTCGGTTTTATTATAATTGGCAAAGCGATAAGCGGCCATTTTTAAATCCCGTATTCTTGCCAACTTGTCACAATTTTGAATAATCCAATATGAACATAAACACGATCGTTATGAAATGCATAGGTCAAAATTCATCGATTACGAATTTTCGCACACAAAACGAATTCTAATCTTGGGACGTCAGCAAGTCTGATGGGAAATTTCGGAAGTTCCTCTCCTCCGTTATCAGATCGGACATATCAGCGACTAGCGATAGATACACCAAAAAGACAATTGCGGCGCGTTGGTAACTTAGGTCAGGAATAGACAGTTAGGTATTCTCTGTCTGTGACAATGAACGCTTAGTTGATTTGCCAGCCGCAGCGAGAGAAATGCATCTATCTCTATCTCTGTGACTGTGACCTAGTTTTCCTATTCAGGTCACTATTCGCTTCTTGACTCGTTCAGCTACGCTGATTTGTCCCAGAAAACCTACTCAACAATTCGCTAATTTTTCATACGTAACTATTACACTGTTCACAGCCGCTAGTTTAGGGAATTTACCCGTCATTTGTTGATACAGTTGCACACTTGATTCTTATCTAGGCAAATATTTGGGTACTCGACAAGTTGCTGTGGTGGGACCGCTGTAGCAACCCTGACGACCAGTGGCGGAGATGCGATTATGACGAACACCACTATAAATAAACACCGTATCGTCGCAAAGTTTGCACAGTCGTGGGGCTTCCACCTGCCCCTACACCAAAATATTTAAAATTATATTATATCTGTATTTGACGACATCAACGAATCAATAAATCTCTTATAAATGAATCACGTGTGTGTCACATAAGCCCAGTACAAATATTGATATTCATATGTAAATGTTACAACTAACTGATATGATAACCTAGAATTTTACGTTAATTGTCTGGTTTTAATCATAATTCAATTCACAGTATTTGTTTTAATCCATACATCGTTCGAAAACTGAACTGCCTATTGCGACGTTAATTCGACGTAGAATTGATAATAAGTAAGAATACGTCAATTTTAACGTCGATTTGACGTTTTCCAGTTAAACGTGGCTAACAAACGCTATAATGACGTCTAATAATGTTTTTCAATAAAATATGGGTTAGTTTTTAAATTTTGGACTTGGATGTGCCGCCACTGCGCTTCGTATTTCGGTTCGAATTTCGTATTCAAGTCAGCTCGTCGGCAGAACCGCTCCGAAGATCCGATTGTGACTTCTTGCGTTTTGACTTATTTAGTAGGAAGTGAATAAGGTGAAGGTTGCGTGGGATGTCCTTTGTAACCTTTAATACAGACATAAAAATGCTACACCATTGTGAGCAGATGTTCTGTCATTGCCAAAAAAGCGTCGATTTAAATTTGTTTATTATATGAAAATGAGGCAATCAATAATGGACGTTGATAATGAGGCGAAATTTGTTTTTTGTTAAATTTGACCCAGATTCGGTAATACTAACGCCTAAAATGAAGTTATTTGTATTTTAGCATTGGCCGATGTCGGTGAAAGAGGAAGGGAAGGGGGAACGGTCGAGAAAGTGCGACCGCAATTTCTGACACACATTTCACTCTATTATCTCTGTCATCGCGCGACTTTGCAATATCTCCCTCTTTCTTTCTCTTCTTTCTTTGGCCTAGTTTGCGGAGAAACTAAACAATAGTGCAGAATCACCGTATTTGTTTTGTAATTTTATTATAAAGTGAAAATAACTATTTACTACTTAGCGGATTTATTACGTTTGTTATTGGTTATTTCATTAAATTTTGTATCTTACTGTGATTAAGTCATTTTATTTGCGAGAAAGTTTTCACCAAATTTAGTACATTCTACGATTTATCGACGCAATTAAACTTCCTTCTCTCGCTCGAATACTTACATTCGACGATCATTCTTCAAATGTTAATCTGCTTTCTAAATAATTCACAAAGGCACAAAAAGTATTCCAGGAATACTCAAGCCGCTACTCTAGTCGCATACGTAAAATTAACGTGAATAATATCAAGACCAAAACGTCCAAACAACGCCAAAATTGTTCGGTTGCATTCAAACCGAATCAAAATTTTAATTGCGTTCCAACGGCCACAAAATATTTGCATTTCATTGTAAACATCTTTGTACATCGACTATACCTACAGTTGAAACAAAACAACATAAATTTTACTTAGTTCTAAAAGTAGCTACATGTCTAAACCTACACGTAAATTTTACATCCTTTCTTACATTGTAACGTGGCTCGTCAACGTTTTACAAACTGTCAATTAAAAACATTTACTGCACGTCAAAAATACGTTAATATTTAGCGTTGGCTCAACGTCGTCCACTTTTTAAACACATAAATATCGTTACGTCGTTGAATGAAGTAAACAATTACGTCTTTTCGCACTTAATGTGTCATGGTAAATACAACACAATTTCAATTATTTATCCATATACTTGACAAAAGCGCAAAAGGAAAATTAAAATTGCATCTGTTTGAATTCTCGTTGATTAAAATTTCACTATTTGAGGAGTCTTGTTTCGGAACAAAGTAAACAAAAAAATTAATTCTTACAATCGTCCTTTAGTGTTCTATCGAAAAAAATTGTTTGATTTAGCTCCAAATTAAAAAGGGGAAGTTGTTGTGTACATGGAGCGATTACATCTCTTTGTGCGCGATTTTCTTTGAACGTCCAATATTGAACATTACAATCCTTGTCAGGTACCCACGTCATCTCCATTTCCTGTTACTCCATTAGCATTAGTTTAAAATCTCCATTATTGCACTCTTATCTCACAATTTATATGAATTTTTTGTAAAGACTCGCGACCTTCGTGAGTCGATAAAGTAATATCACAAAAATAAAATAGTTACCTAATAGTTTCCTTGAGGTTCGCGTCTGATGTATACGTACAGTAATTTAATTGTCCTGATAAGTAAAAACAGTTAGAATAATAAATGAAGTCATCACAATGAATCAGATAATGATTTAATGATTTCATAACCGAGTAGAATAATCAGGTTATTTCAATATTTTTTAAACTTGAGTACGTGCGTCCGAGGATACATATTTCTGATTAACAATTTAGATTTAGGGCAGTCGTCATTTTGTTTTATTACTGATTACGATTCATCATCATGTGACTCGATTACCACATAAAATCTGTCAATAATTTAACTTCGCTAATAAACGATGAAATATTTCTCTTTTTAAACTCGATTGAGCAGATGCTCGCACATTAGCGCAAATTATTTTATGATTTATGGCGCCCCCCCACAACGCCGCCACTGAATTTTCTACAAAATACAGTTTTTTCAAGCAAGAATTTTCGATTAATAATTCAACCAGTGGCTCCAACTTCGGCGTATAAACTTTTCTTTGTCTGGCATAATATCGATTTTACTCAAAGTTGCGCATACTTGCGAAGTATTACGCGGTACGAGTTTTCCAATGTAATTTAATAAACAAATACCTGCTATAGCATAATTTATGAGTTTTTGCCGCCACAAAGAAGCTGGCATTTATGCAGCCTTTGATTCCGAGGTGTGCGGAAACCTCGGAATCGCCTCGGCCTAACGCCACCCGTGCATAAATCGTCTTTGAAATAATTTCAATGTTAATCATAGTCAAAGACACTGCAGGGTTCGGTCATAATTTTTTATATAAGATAAAAACTGAGCGATGTTCGACGATGTTTATGATATCTACAGTTGTTTGTAAACATCTATCACCGTATAGCGTCATATTCAAATTTTTGCATTTTTCAATGTTGTAAGCGCTTCGCAATGTTGTAATAATAAGTTTCCGCTAAAAAAAATCAACATTTGCGCAGCTATTTTCCAAAAAAAAAACATGGATCCAAAAACCTGGTCTCGGTAATCAGAAAAGTATTCAGCAACGTAATTTCCATTAGCAAAAGTATGACCAGAAAAGCAGGTGAGTCAGATAAAAAATGTCACCGATGAGACTAATTATTTTTCTGTGTAAAAAGAGAATAACACGTTGCGTTCTAGTTTCACGTAAACGATACTATAATTTCCATGCAACAAAAGAAACCAAACAATGTCAATATCAAAAAGCAGTTCCCACTCCTTTGTTTTTTTCCTGCGTCGAAGTTTCTCTTTTGCTAATAGCTAGCGTAACAAGGTTACGAAGAAATAATGAATGCAATATTATTAAACTTTCCCCGGATAATCTCGATTCTGTTACTTTTATTCCATGTTAACAGTTATGTCGAAGCGAAGTCACGTAAGGCTGCCAGCAAAGACAACATAACACATCTCTCGACTCTCTACTTTTACATAGGATGGTCGCACCTTTCGAAGCAGGAGCCGTTTTGCTGTAAAATGGAAATGAGAGAGAGATGGCCAGATCGCGTTTTAGTAAATATAACGTTTTCCAAAAAAAAAAAAAATCAAAATCTAGACGACGCAGATTGGTTAATAATTTAATGATGCTTTTTGATGTTTTTTGATATTTCGAAAAAAAATCTATATAGGTGGAGGAATGAATTTGGTGTCAAAAGAAATTGAACCCGGATTTGGCCGTGGTCGTGGTTCAGTGCGCCTACAGTTACAGTTTGCGTCAAAATCGCGTAGAAAAGGTGGTAACAGTGTCAGATAAAAAAACGGTCGCAAATCCGAATTTCTATTTCGCGTTAGCGATGTCAAAGGAAGTAAATTGAAAGTGTGCTTTTATGTAGACGTAGCAGAATAGAACCAGCGAGTGTGAATTTGGGTCAACCGAAGTCGATTGTATAATTGTGTATTATGAAAGTTACGACCAAAAGTCAGGGCCAAGTTTAGCGGTCAAATCGCAGTCTTCCTCATTCTTTGGGAATATTGTCTTTCCCCATTGTTTGCATAAGGTGGTTCATCGCTGGAATTACTGTTAAGAACTGACGTAATGTTTGCTCGAGTCTGGGCAGAAATAAAATCGATCGTATTTGTCCAGCAATTAACACAAATTGGGTTTAACAGTCGGATCGGACGCCCCCATTTTCTGCTATCTGAAGCCTTCACCCGCAAGATAATTGGAACAAAGATTCGCGCAAACACGATAAGTTTTTCAAAAAAGATAGCAATTAATGTAATTGTGGGTAAGAAGTGTGCGCGAATTAGAAAATCTTTCACTGTTTTCTCTTTTCAATGGTAACTCACAAAAATGTACGAACGTTCTAACCAAAACGTGTGCTGAGTACACATTGCATTATGCACTTTCGAGAGGAAAGCGAATCGGAACGAAAAGAAATTGTTCCAGTTAGCGTGGCGAGATTTTATCTGTGATCGATGACATCGACGGATAGAGGGCGCTTAGATCGCCAACAAAGGGCCAATCAGAAGGCGTCAGGGTGCCCTCTGGCCAATGAATTAGTCGGAATTTAACGCTCGCTGATTTTATTATCCACTGATATTGCTGCAATTGGGGATTAACCTTCACATTTCTTCCTACGATCAATGTCACAATGTCCATTATCTCCTTTTTAGCTGAAAACGGATAAAGCTGCATTTCCAATATTTACGAATCACTTCCGTCCCGACGTTAAAAATAAACCTGTTCACCTTATGGCACGATTTCATTAAATCCTAATTTTACTTCCGTTTTAATATTAGTCAAGGTATAAGTCAATTACTCTCAATTTCGCAAAAGCGAGCATTTTTATTTATTTTGTAAGAATATCAAGTGACCTTAACCGACAAAACATCCACTAGACCGGGAAAATTGCTGATCAATACGCGTAAAAGCTCCAGCAACCATGGCATATTCTTATTTACCTAAACAAAGGGAAAAATTTATCGAAACTTAGTCACAAATACGGCAAAAAATTCAAATCGGTCACACTACGATTTATTATTTTCGAATCAAGGATGATTTATATTGTTTGTAGCAAATCTGCGCTGTTTACGTAACCTAAGTATATTGTAACATTCGCTGTAATTTTATTGCATAATTTACACTCATTTAGATGTGTAAGTGTGGAATATAATCTTTGTTTCGTGTTATCTCGACGTTTATTTTATTTACATAGCAAGGGCAACGTTTCTCAATATACGTATGTAGAACACAATAAAAATCGCTTCGGAAAAATCAAACTCTGGGCAAGGGCGCCATTTGCATTTTTCATTGACTCGCACACTAACTCGTTAATTAGCGCGCATACATTACGGGTTACATAAAAAATCCAATTAAAATCACTGCGGACAGAATATCTTAACGCAAAACTGGCCCAAATAGGCTTTAATGATGCAGAGAGAAATGGAAACTGAATCCCGTTGGATCTGTCTCATTTATCAAGAGTATTTTTTCCAAATATGCAACATTAGATTAGTTTAATGCTGTTCTCATGTGACGTATTTCGAGTACGAAATTTCCGTTTTCTCTGTACCTGAGCCTGCCAATCGTAGTTTCCGTTTGATCTAACAGACCCTCGAGTTACCTGATGAACCATATTCGGAATTTGGCTTTTTTTGGTCTAGAACAACGGAACCGTCCAGCAGTTCTTGGGAACGACAGTTCGGAAATCCCGCAACGACTTCAAATGAACTAAAAACCGATTCCCAAATAGGTGAGCATCCTGAGAAAAATGTGGTTTGCAGACAAAAAACTGATGCCAATCATTTTTTAGAACAGTAATTATGGGTGTGGGCGATGAATTTTGTGCGCTTAATTTGGACACCACAGATTTACTACATAATTATAGAGTACAGTTCGACAAACAACAAAAGCGTCGTCATCATCATCATAATGGTTATTGATTGTCATACTTTTCACAAATAGTAAATAAACGTAAATTATATATTACGTACACGTTTGCGCTGTTCGCAGGATTTTGTAACATGGCGGCGAATTAATCACTTCAATAAATCACTAAGTCCGTGTTTGTGTGGGGAAAACCGGTTTCCTGTCGCGAGATTGCGACGGACACGTGTGAAGTGTAAACGCGCCTTTAGTGATTTTAAGGGGGCGTCCATCGTCGAAATGCGGCTGTCGCAAGTCACTAGTGAGTTCAGTTTATTCAACAGGGTTGTATAAAATGGGGAAGTACGACTATCAGTTGGCTAATTGCATTATGTCACCTGAGATGAGTAAAAATAAACAGCGGTTCCTAGTATTTGGAGATCTTAATCTCGACGAGATCTATTGTTCTCTAATTTCGTAAGGTGACGTTACGTCAGATGGCATCCGTGGATCATGGTTGGTTTTTGGCTGTGTACACTTTGCATAATTCGATGTTTGGCCGTGTTCCGGTCATGCTTTAGTGTGTCATAAACGATGATAAAGAAATAATGTCCCAACGAACGCAAAAAGACGTCGTTAGCTGGAAGAGTATGACAAATAAAGGGTAACGAACGCTGAGGTTTCGTGATTCACGCGCATCCCTTTGTTCCCCATTCTATGAATAATTCTAGCGGGGTTTAGCAACGGATTTTCTCCAGCGCGTTTGACCCGCGTTTCTAGGCCAATGGGACAATTCGCTAAACGAAGATTTCACTTAGCCGTAGGCACATTTACTATCTAATATTTATAATGTAGCCGCTCGGTTTTATAACATTTATTGAGCGTTAAGGTCTAGGTCAAGTTCTTGACCGACGCTTTTGGTGGAGCTGCTAAATCCGCGATCCAACCTTGTCCCATTTGGGACGAACAGAGCGGATTTCGACGATGACATCGATTCCCGCAATTGGGTTATCTCTGTATTTGTTGTAGATTATGTAACCCACTTCGGCTCGAGCTTTACGCTGAACTCGTTCTCTCATTTCTATTGCGTGATTTTAGATTTATTAGGCGGACGTTTCCTACGACTGCGGCAAATATTTCGGTTTACACACCGACGGATTATTTATCCGCATCCACGAACGATAAAACCGACCATTTTATTTCGCGTTTGTGCTTTATTTATTGACAGCTTCGCCTTGTCACCTCCTACTGACCGCGCCGTCAAATCCAATAAAGCCCGGAATAAAACGTGATCAAAAATTTTGCCGCGAGCTCCCTTTGCTACGCTTTTTCAAAAGCCAAAATGATTGCACAAACAAAAGGTCTGCCTCCGACACACATTTTACATTCGCCACCAACGTATGAGAAAATTTTGCCAATAAACATCTTTTGTGCGTTTGTGTTTTCCCCTTTCTATCACTCGCGACGATAATTTGCTCCCATTTGCTACAAACGTATAGAAATATTTCATATTTCAGACTCAGAAACAAGATTACCAAACAAATACGAAATTCCACAATTACAATAATAATAATGTTTATTCATACCACAGGCCACGTATTTCATACGCATCGACAAACATATTTGAGGTGACGTCATCACATTGTTGGTGGGGATATTTCTAACATATACATACTTACAACTAAAATTTGAGAATCACCAACTGGCGACGGACGACCGGCACTAGCTCACGCGCGTGAAGTAAAAAACATTGTTTTGCATTTTTGACTTCGTCTAGGATTTAGCAAAGCGCGTACACACGTAACGTCGCGTTGCGCCGAAAATGTTACCTTTGGAACTGGTTTTTATGGTGAATATGATTTACTTGTGACAGTAATGTGCCACAAATCTAAATATAAAGCTAACTTTGTTACATGTACGCTATTTTAATCGAAAAAACCAAATCCTGCACGTTTATTGTAGCTACGTCATACACGGCCTCAGCGTGGAGGGCTTTTTGAAAATCTCACAATTACTCAATCCTCTCCCGGAAGTTAAAAATAATAAATATTTAATGTTTAGTAATCACTTGTACATTCATACCTACTATATGTTGTTTATATTGCAAGTTTATTTTCATATTGAAGTGTATTTTCGGGACTGGTGTTTATTTTGTGAAAAGTTGTAGATTAATGTTACTTTAAGTGGCCAACTAATACATGAGATCAAGATGTTTATGGTGCAAGTGCGACAGTCATTAAAGCACCAAATAACACCAAGCATAAACAGGAATCGTTATCATTTCTGTTGTATTTGGTCACGTAATATTTTGTGTATATTTCAAAGGTCATCTGTGTGTCTTTAAGCGATTGATATATTTACTGTGGTGTCAGGTTTGACCACGGTGTTTCACGAATACACCGACTGAACAGACTTTGTCACCATAATTTTTCTCTAGTGCTCGTTACACGTAGAAACTGCGTCTGAGAATGTAAATTTTAAGTGAAATTCCTCACAAACAAGTAATTAGCATGATTTGAAAGAGCCCCATAATTGAATTACCCCGATTAATTAGCTGGCAAGTGTGATTATAAGTAATCTCCATCTGCGGAGAAAGTCCTACTTTTCATTTTCCATAGCGACGACGCGGATCGACACAGTCGCATCGTCTACCTTTTTACCGCAGACAATAAAGTGACGAAAATGGCAATAACATAATAAAATGACGCAACTAGGAAATGCAGCGACCAACAGATCTGCACGTGAAGATGAAGGAAGTTTTGGCCAAGGTGAAAACATACACGATAAACGAGGTTGTTTACACGTTTTTATGTGTTGGAGGATATCGCCACTTGTGATAAGACTAATGTAACAATGTCGTATCAATAGTCATAATCGCTTAATTTAGATCTTTCCACCTTCCTTCCAATAGACGATTTGACGCCTCTACCTTTATCTAGCGAAGGTTAATTCCCCGAGGTGTGCCCTTATCAATATTTGTCAACACAGTGTTGTGAATTGTAGCACAAGGGTGCACTGGCCCCAATTTGCACGCTTTTTCAAAACTGCGATCATCAGTTCCGCCGATTTCGCGTTACCAACCTAAAAATACCCGCCACCCAGGGCGATCCGAACGCCACGCACGGCTGCCAACCGTACAACGACTAGTGTATATGACAGTAATGCAGCGTCCGTCACAATATAAGAGTAACAATAATAATAATAATATTGTGGTGTTGGCGATGTGATGAACGCGTTCTTCCTCTTCCACTTTTGTCTCGCATAAAGTCAGCTTAAGATGCAAATCGAGGACATAGACATAAAACATAACAAGTTAAATGTTATTACAGCGAGAATTGCAAGACCTCGATCGACAAGGCTGTATTACGCATAGCAATAAGGAACTGCACCACGTCCACGCCTGGCCCTGATGGTGACTGCATTGATCACGTATTCGATATACGACATCTGTATCAAAAAATCCGGCCAGCTTTAGCACTTCTTGCCGGAGACATTAATAAAGTGCTAGCACCAAGGGAAATCAATCCCAGCTGATGCTAACTCGCAGTTACTCAGTTCGAGAAAAATCGTCGGACGCCGTCTGATTGCGCCTTAAGATCAAAATATCAGAAACTTATTGTGATTTCACAACGTGTCAGCGTCTTATCTGTAAATCTGTCGATTACCATCATTGTTCTCCACAAAAATAAACCCGTAAACAGCTGAATGGCAGCTGACAAACAATGCGGTGACGCAGCTGATATGGCATACAATTAATTTATATTAGAAAAATTCAAGGCAGTATCGATATGTTTTCTATGAACTGTCGTAACATTTCATTCAAAATCGGTACTTTCTTATAAACACAACGTACATAATACTTGAGGTTAGGCTACATCAAGGCCCGCATCACACAAAGGTAATTCCAAATGCGTTATATGGTCGAGAAACCGCAATAAAAATAAATGATGGAAAAAATCCGCTTGCATATGTGGCTGTGGTGAAAAGTCTACGTTTATTCAAAACAATGAGGTGGAAAGTTCCTGTCAAGGAAAGGCGGATAAAGGTGGCGGTATGAGGCAGCAGCCGGTCGAAAAAGTGCGATGACGTCATAGGTATCCCAAATCGACGCACACCCGACTCGAAAAATCAGTACAGTTTGGCATTTTTATGAAATGTTCGTTTGTAATATATCCACTTGGGATCAAGTGTATCTGTAAATAATCAGTTACTACAATTACACAATAAAAAACGGAACAAGTGCATTCTCGAGTGGATCAGTTTCTTTGAAATTAATACAGAGTTTCTGTTTTAAATTTCGAAGCTTGTACGTTTATCATTCTGTTAACGCATACATTTTCTTGGAAAACCATTTTTATTAATAAAACTAACTGATTTCATATATTTTTTAAACATCCCGTGTAAACAACTGCTAAGAATAAAAATATATTGCTAAAGCATAAAGTGGTGTTTGGAAACTCAACTTTTACACACATTAATTTAAAAATTTTGCGATGACGTATTTAACTTTTTAGAGGGGATGAATAAATAAATTTTAACGATTGTCAGGTTATCGTTAATTAATTTTAATTTCTTGCAAAAATAAAAAAACGTCGTATTTTACGACGATTTTCTTAAAATACTGCGAAACTATTTTACGCGAGACCTACTTTTTCATATTTTAAGAATTTAAAGATGATGTTTAAATATCGAAACTTGGAATTTTTGATATTAGAACATTTTTTCAGGATTAATTTAAACATGATATATAAGCTTGAAGATGCTCAAATTTCCAGTTATTAAATAACTGCTGCAATTCCGTCTTGGTTTAAAAGTTATTTTGATGACTTTTATATAATAAAACAAAATAAGCAGCAGACTCATTTCGTTAATGAGAAAGAGATTATTCTTGGCGCTTCGACTTCTAAATCTTGTAGCTTCGAAACGAATAAAAATCTTCCTGTTTCAGAACAAATAATCCGTACTATTTTTTAATATTCAGTTGAGTACTTTGTTATTAAAGCAGGGACGGTTTGTTTTATGAGGCAGCAATGAATTGTCGATTTTTTTCGAATTATTTTCATATTCTCACGTATTCTTCGGTATTCTTTTCGGATTGGTTTGGATTTTCTAGAATTATTTCCGGATTCTCTCGGATTCTTTCGGAGTTTTCCGGATTCACGTGGAACTTCCGGAGTCTTTGAAATTGCCTCGGATTTTTTCCAAATTCTCTCGCATTTTTTATTATTCTTTTCATATTCTTTTGGACTTTGTTGGATTCTATTGAATTATTTTCAGATGCACTCGGATTCTTTTAGATAATTCCGCTTTCTCGGGGATTCCCTGTGAATATTTGGGATTCTCTCGTATTCCTTTGGGATTCTCTGCGATTTCTTCGTATTCTCTAGGATTTTCTTGGATTTTTTCGGATTCTCTTGGATTTTTTCGTATTATCTACAATTTTTTCGGATTCTATCGGATTCTGTAGGAGTCCCCTAGAGTACCAAGAAATAGGTCTCCCGTTTCCGTTTGTCTGTCCGCCTGAGTGTCGTCCCGGATTTTTATTAGACAGATAATCTCCGAAAATACTGGACCGATTGTTGTCAAATTTTGTATTTATATTAGGAATATATGTAGATGGAAGAAGGATAACCAAAATTTGCCAAATCATCCCCACCAATAATGTGATGACGTCACTTCAAAATTGTACATACTAAATGAGTTTTAAATTGTATGAAATAACATAGTCCTACACATGTAGTTTACGACTCCGTATTGAATTTTTACCCGAAACGTTCAGAATTTTGAAAAAAAAAATCAAAATTATAAAACAACATTTTGCAATTTAATTTTGAATCTGGAAAACCAAATGCTTTGAAATCTTGAAGATGCTTTACAGCTATGATAAGCATAATACATTTTTTATCAAAATCTATTTACTTATCCCCGCCAAAAAATTGTTGACGTCAGCTCAAAAATTTGCCGAATAAATTCTATCGAAAATGTACAAATTATAATGAATCTGTACCTGTAATTTATCATTCCATTCATATTTTATGGATTTGAATATACAGGCTGACTCAAAAAAATTAATGAATACGTGAATTTATTTTATTTATTTAACCAGGAACTACAAAACCGAATGCTTTGAAATCTTGGAGATCTTTTAAAGTTATCATTATAGGCATGGTAAATTTTTGATAAAAATGTATTTGCTTATTCCCCCTAAAAAATTGATGACGCCACCCCAAAAAAAATCCAAACTGATTATACGTGTCCTTGCAAAAGTGTTGATGACGTCATTACAAAATTTTGTAAAGAAAAACTCAACTCGAAAATGCTGGATATGTCTCATTGTACGTCAGGAGCAAGGGAAGTTCTGTCGAAACAACTTTCGACCAATTTTTTTCGAATACTTCCAGATTCTCTTAAATTCTCTCAGATTCTATCGAATTACATATTTTGAATCCTATCGGATTGTTTTCGTATTCTCACGTATTCTTCAATATTTTTATTAATTTTCCCGGAATCTCAGAATCTTTCGGATTCATTCCGGATCGTTTCGAATTTTCTAGAATTATTTTCGAATCCTCTCACATTCTTTTATATCTCCTCAGATTATTTCCGGACTCATCCGGATTTTTTCGTATTCTCTCGGATCTTCTAAAAATTTAGTCGGATTCTCTCAGAATATTTTGTATTTTCTGGTATTCTTTCGAATTTTTCAATCGGGCTCTCTCGAATTCTTTTGGGATTCTCTCGGATTTTTTCATATTCTCTTGGATTTTTTTGGATTTTCTCGATTTTTTTTGCGGTTCCATATTCTCTAGGAGTCTTTCGGATTTTTCGAATTCTTCCAGATTCTCTTAAATGTTCTCGAATTCTATAAAAAATTTTAATACAATCGGATTATTTTCGTATTTTCACCTATTCTTCGATATCTTTTCCAGATTATTTCTAATTTTCTAGAATTATTTTCGAATTTTCTCGGATTCTTTCGGAGGTTTCCGGATTCTCGTGGATGTTACAGATTCTCTGGAATTCCCTCAAATTTTTTCGTGTTCTTTCGGATTTTTTCCGTATTCTCTAGCATTATTTATTATTCTTTTCGTATTCTTTTGGGTTCTATCGCATTATTTTCAGATTCACTCGGATTCTAGTGGATTCTGTGTGACTATTTTGGAATCTCTCGTATCCTTTCGAATTCTTTTAGGATTCTCTCAGGATTTTTCCTATTCTCTAGGATTTTTTGGATTCTTTCGGATTCTCTAGGATTTTTTCCTATTATCTAGATTTTTTCTTGATTCTATCAGATTCTCTAGGAGTCTCTCAATTATTTTCAAATTCTTCTGGATTCTCTTAAATTCTCTCGAATTCTTTCGAATCCTATCGGATTGTTTCCGAATTCTCACATATTCTTCAATACTTACGAATTTTCCTGGAATCTCAGAATCTTTCAGATTCTCGCTGATCCTCACGGGTTCCATGGAATTCTCTCAGATTCTTTTGTAACTCCTCATATTTTTCCGGACTCTCTCGGATTTTTTTGTATTCTCTCGGAACGTCTAAGAATTTAGTCGGACTCTCTCTGAATATTTTGTATTTTCGTATTCTTTCGAATAGTATTTTCTTCAATATCCTTTCCAGATTGTTTCTAATTTTCTAGACTTATTTTCGCTTTCTCTAGGATTCCTTCGGACTTTTGCTAATTTTCTCGGATTCTCTGGACTTCTCGCAAATTCTTTCGTATCTTCTCGGATTTTTGCCACACTCTCTCGGATTTTTTCATATTCTCTCATATTCTTTCGGATTCTTCTGAATTCTCTCCCATTGTTTACGATTCTTCCGGATTCTTGTGGATTCTCTAAATATTTGGGATTCTCTAGAATTCTTTCGAATTCTTCAGGTTTCTCCCGGACTCTCGATTTCTTTTGGAATTCTCTCGGAATCTTTCGTATTCTGTCGATTTTTTTCTGAATCCTTTCATATTTTTTCGGATGCTGTGGGATTCTCCTAAAATCACTTTGATTCTGTCGCATTTTTCCTATTCTCCCGAAGTGTTTCGGATTCTCTCGCATTGTTGATGATTCTTTTCGTACTGTTTTGAATTCTGTCAAATTCTCTCAGATTCATTCAGATTCTTTTTGTGATTATTCCAGATCCTAACGGATTCTCTCAGAATATTTTGAATTCGTATTCTTTCGAATTCTTCAGGTTTCTTTAGGTTTCCCTCGGCTTTTTTGTATTCTCTAGGATTTTTTCGGATTCTTTCGAATTCTCTTGAATTTTTCATGTTATCTGGAATTTTGCCGGTTCTATCAGATTTTCCTTGAGTCTTTCGGTTTTTTCGAATCCAATCTAAGTATTGTTGCATTTTCACATATTCTTTATTTCGTATATTTTCTAGAATTATTTTCACCTCCTGACGGATTCTCTGAAATTCTCGCAGATTCTTTCGTAGCTTCTCGGATTTTTGCCGCACTCTCTCGGATTCTCTCGCATTGTTGAGAATTCTTCCGGATTCTTGTGGATTCTCTCGGAATATTTTGGATTCTCTCGAATTTTTCAGCTTTTTCTTGGACTCTCGATTTCTCTCGGATTTTTTTCGTATTCTGTCAATTTTTTTCTGAATTCTTTCACATTCTTTGGGATTCTTCCGAAATAACTTTGATTCTTTCTGATTTTTTCGTATTCTCTCGAATTATTTCGGATTTTCTCGCATTGTTGATGATCATTTTCGTATTCTTTTGGATTCTGTCGGATTCTCTCAGATTCACTCGGATTCTTTCAAATTATTCCAGATTCTCGCCGATTATCTCAGAATATTTTGGATTCTCTCGTATTCATCCAAATTGTTCAGGTTTCTCTAGGTTTCCCTAAGATTTTTTGTATATTTGGGATTTTTTTGGATTCTTTCGCATTTTCTTGAATTTTTTCGTCTTATCAGGAATTTTTCCGGTTCTGTCAGATTCTCTGGGATTCTCTCCAATTTTTTCGTACTTTTTAGTATTTTTTCGGAAAATTTTTTGTTATTCGTACCTTGGTAGGTGAGTATTCGCCCTTCCCATAATTAAACACTGCGCTTCAAAACACCACCCAGAGACAGACTCGAATCTTGCCTCTGCAGTGTAAGCAAAACTGATACTGTTTAATATGTAGGCTGTCCGTTACGTTAGTATTAAAAATCAGAATATTCAAAATTTCGCCGTTACATTGTTTATTCAAAATTTCACAAAAAAAATTGTATTAAACGTGTTTACATTTGTCTGTGTCAAGTCAGCTCTTTGATGGTCGTCATAGTTTGATTTCGGTATTAGAAATACGGGTAATTTATCCTCAATTGTCATTTTCTTCTACTTAAGTTTAAATGAGTATTTTGACAAAGTGTTATTCTCAAAGCTAGGAATTTGTTGCAAATAATTTCAGATAAATTACCCAAATTTAGACGCAGTGACCATTTATTAACAAAACTGAAACGTCGAAACGTCAACTCATCAGCCGCCCCTGCAGTGTCGGTGTTTTATAAAAACATTTGATTTGTTTTTTGAGCCGCTAATAGACCTAAAGCCTGCATCCCCTCAAGTAGTAATAAACTCGTCTCCTGGAAACGATTTCGCCTTCCCGGAATTTCTTCGCCTCGAACAAACGTGCGATTTCCCGAAGAAGCACTTTATGTCAACCGAAAAGAAAGAAAAGAATTGTTCGCCGGAGCGGAAAATATTCCAAAAATAGAGCATTCGTCGGTTTTCGCTGGGAATTTGAAAATCCTGAGATAACGATTTGCGCGTAAGCGATCAACGGAAATCATTATCAGAGTAACGCTGAATCAATGAAATTATGCAATCGCGCCGTTTATTCCGATAAGTCGTGCTCGCTTGGCGAAACCTCGTAAAAATTTGGCAAAGAGGTCGCGAAATCAAACAAGGAAAAGTTCGCGATAAGTAGCGATAAAGAGCTCGAAATCCAGCACCAAGAGCACGTGGCACTGACTCCAATAACGGTAAAGAATATTTCACCTAGGTGATACACTATTACGTAAATATTAGCCGGATAATTAAAATAATTCACCCACGTTGGAGCTAGTTACGCAATCTTACGAACGTACGCTGCGAACATGTGAAGCTGCGGCACAAACGTGACTCTACACCTGAAATGTCGACAAGTTTCAGAGGCTAATATTCCGCCACGTGCTCGCTCAAATATGCAGAACACGGAAATCGTACATGCCACAATCGAACTTTTTCAGTTCCCCTCAAAGTTGACAAATGGAAGGTTTAGAGTTTCATTAGCTCGTAAAATACTGACCTAACGCAACGCAACATCTCTGTTTACGTTGGCTTAATTACACTATTTACACAGCAGTAATCAAGCCTGACCATGTGACGTAACGACGCTTCCACATAAAAAGGCCCACGGACGGCCATGGACCGGTTTCGTCCAGGAAGACTCATCACAATGAAGGGATGCCACATCTAGGCTCGCGATGTCACCTTGACACTTTTGACATCACGAATTGCTTCACTGACTGGTCATTCGCGCGATGAGGTAACCCGGAGGGAGCTCACTCCGCTCTCTAAGTTTCCATTTTGACGATGGCTACTAAAAAAAGTCTATGACGATACATTTAGGGTTGTACACTTTTGTTGAATTCATACAAAGCAGTACTGTACGTCTCTGTTCGGCGTCTGGTGACCGCGAAGTCTGCAATTTATTATTTAGGGAAATAGTGTGCACTATATTGTTGACATAAATAAGTATTTGCGCGTTGGCTCGCAAACATTGTGGAGGGAGATCGATTAGTCGTCAAAAAAGCGTTTTAATTGTGAGCGACGCCGTGGACCGGTTTCGCTCCGGGGGTCCGTCGCTGCGGCGCATCTCTCTCTTTCTAACATTTTCGCAGCTTCATAGTTGTTATTAGCACTAAGGATGACATAATATTATGAAGTTTTCAAGGCAACTGTTGCATCATAACGTGATTAGAAGCACGGACTATGTTCTTCCCTGACCAAGATTACATGTTCAATCTAAACAGATTTATCAACAACTAAGTGGGTTATAAGATTTAATTAACAATAGTTGGTCGGTTATGATCACTTTCGTTACAACTATTTCCATACAACATGATTTCGCGCACCATAATTTATACGCTAGCAACAAGATTTCCATCAGAACAGTTATTTCGTCAAATAGTTGAAAGGATAAAATATTCGGATCCGGATGCGCATAAATTATCCGATTACCTAAGGTTAAAATTAACAATGATATCACCGAGTCCATACTAGATTTACAAATAAGCAGAATATTTTAACAGTTCTTGTACTAAAAAAGAATATGGAAATTTTCTTAATGTATACTGCGCGGAAAAATCCCCTACATATTTAAATGCTATTATTTAAATTTTCTTTGTCACTTTCTTCAATAATCTAACTCACAAATTCCAGATGCTATTTTTAATTTTCCTAAATGTCAATCTCAAGTTCATAGGAAACTATTTTTGAACTGACACTATAGAGTTCATAAACCCAGAGTTGCTCATTTTGAATTTTAAATTTTACAACAGTGTGACGTCGTTAACAACTTGTAATCTGTTTTCCTGGCTGTCACTTGCCTACTACTCACAGTTTTACACCATATTTTTGCCTCCGTAAAGTTACACTGTACACTATAAAAGCATAATTAAAATAAAGTTTGCATTAGAGTAGGCTATTCTAGTTTCTAGAAAAAAAAAATAGTTTTCAATGTCAATTTTGTGCAAGACATGTATGACTCCTGCATTTTTAACATAGCACGAGCCTGTTAAAAGTTGTAAACCCTTTCTCCCATAACTGCACCTTGATCGTGTGCCGAATAGAAACAATCAGTAAGGCGGAACCCCAGAGACAGCTAATCTTTATTAGCTTTCTCAGAACAACAGTCTATAGCTAAAATTCCCATAATCCCTTCGATGGATCGTGTAGGTGGCGTTGGTTGCTCATTGATTTTCTTATTTTTGGCTTTAGGGCTTAACTGACTGACCTATAAATACATAAGTCATAATATTTTCACGAAGCCGTTTTCACCCTCATTTAATCAACTCGGTATTAATAGAACGAAGGTGGTATTTTTTAGTTACAGTAAAGCTACCGGCCTTTGAATTATAGAGTGAAGGATAGGCGGAACTGCGTTGAGGTATCCTTAACCTTCTGTCAACCACAATTGTAATGAGGTTATGTTTCTTGTATTATCGATCTATTGTCTAAGTTGATTTATCATGAGAACGGTATATGCTATACTCGGTCATGTCAAGAATGTCATTTTATATCCTTTTTTCGTTTAGGTAAAGTATTGTAGTGTTTCGTGAGCGTGCTATTCGGTGCACCCTTGTCGCATTTTGCAACACCATGTAACAAAAACTTAACATACTACTTGTGTTATTGCAACATTCAGTACTAATATTCTAATATACAATGGCATCGATATAGAACAAGTTATTCAATACTTATGAAATCTGTTAACGACCTTCGCGGTTTTTAAACTTCCAGGGCATTGCGCTATCCAATAAAATTAATTACATATTACATTTACTTCATTCATTATGTCGACTGATGGAAACCGTTTTGTGTGGATTGGTTATTATTTTGATATTTCACACTCAAAATTGCAACGTGTGTACATAAACAAACACTCTTGGCCAATAATTACATCTGACATTCAAGCTCCGCTTGTCGTTAACAGTGCAATAGGAATCACATTATTTTTGAGACCAGCTGTGCTAATTAGACGGAAACGAAGAGCAAGAATTCGATCAAAAACAACCTTCGAATTAATTGCGACGTTATAGAGTAACTTCCGAATTATGTAATTTTTTCAGTTTTTTTGGTGTCGTACTAGTTAAAAATGAATGCGAGGACGCGTAACATTGAAGAGTTGAAATTGGTCAGTTTTAGTGGACAAAAACAGGACAATATTATAGCGAGGGCGGTCCGCAAATGTAGGGTTCGGAACCGCTGACGGTAATATTTCGTCCACTTTTCAACTGGAAAATCTCTTGCGAAAACTGTTGAGCTTTTTGCAAGATTAGGGGTAGCTGATCTTTGCGTGGTTTCGATTGTCAGAAGCATTTTCTGTTGAGATTTCTGCATTTTGACTTTTTATGACATTGAACTTGAAAATAATGAACTCGTTGTTTAAGTACATAAACTTTTGGATATAAACATGAGAGCTCGTGGACCTGAAAACACAAGGATAACACTATGATAGAATGAGATAGATAAAGCACATTTTGTAAATATGCGTAATAAAAATAAAAACAGCGGATAATTGATTTATGATATGACGGTAGTTAAAAAATAAGAATCAAAAGCACGTGGACGTACCGAGGAGATAATGTCAATAAAACAAGCCAGTGCAGTCCGCTGATATTGCATCGACGTAACATCGTAATTTGTGTGAAGAAATCCTAATAAAAAATGCAAAACATTCGCCTTTATTTACTTAGGATTTTACTTGCAAATAACTTGAGGTTACCGACATCGCGCAGACAACAACGAACAAATTAAAGGACAATAACACTAATAACAGAATTCAAACTATACGAAATATTCCACTGTCCAGTGATCTTTTCTCGATTACGCTGTACATCGCGTTACTTAATAAGTTATTTTTGTTATTAATTTTAAACGTAAATATGTTATTCGCGCTGTGAATGTCAGAGGAAGCCTATTCACGATAAAAATACGATTTTGGAACGATCGTCAAGATCATTCACACCAACAATATTACAACACGCTAGAAACATTTTATTATCGTCGTTACTAACTCCAAAACAATCCGAAACGACAAAGACTAACGATACAGATCGCCATAAATGAATCATCACTTTCGATCATTACGAAACGTGCGCTTCTGACGCAAAATGGAACAACGGCGTCCACCTTTTCGGGTAAATTTTGATACAGACTTTACGACGCAATAACGTTGCGTTCTTATCAATTATCACAAATGCAGGATGTTTTCGACTCGACCAATAAACAAAGAAAGTATCTACTCAAGGGGCAGCAGCACCGCCGGCACGATGCAAATGAATGATTGTCAATCTTTATGTAATGTTTTTATTATTACGATATGAGAATGGAAATCGTTTAATCCGCATAGTTGATGTAATTTATGTAAAATTATATAAAACACGGTGCGAACTGAGTCTATTATTTAATCCGATCACGAGGTTGAGCGCCATGCAGAATGACCGCGTGCGGCTAAGACCCTCGTGTTGGTGAGGCCACGTGATACCGTCCGAACCACGTGTTTACAAGAAGTAACAATGTCGGGATAGTTACACAACGACGGCTATTTTATAGAGCCACGGGCGGCGTGTGCCGGAAAATTCCTTCCCCATACCTCGACACACGACATATCCGACCATTATTAACATCTAAATGACAATCCAATTAGGCGCAACAACGTTTTTAACCTCCCTTAACACGTTTATCGCAGATCACTTCCTAGTCGCTCCTAAATTAACCCCAGATGATTTAAGATTCACTGCATCTATCCGGTAATCACCAGCACGATGAGTACGATATCCCACTGAGATTGAATCTGGCGGTCAATGTAACCAGATGACCATCGCCGCACCACGCGGCTTTGGCCCTTATGATGTTTCATTAGTATTTTACACAAAACGTCAACGCGCGTATCTTGTAGTGATCATTGATAGGTTGCTGCTGGTTTCCATTATTCTAATTCTATTGTTTTCGCGAAACTGAAGTGATGTGTATATTTTTATAGTATTATTAACCTCCGTGGAGGCATTTCCGCCGCGCGTGCCGCATCTGTAAAATGGTGTCTTTCCGATTTAAGTCGCTTACAGGTTACATCGTGTGCGTTACGGCATGTATTTTAAGCCGATTACAAATTAACCTTGCGAGTTTCTCGTTAAACAAAGAAAACCACATCAAAATACACCGAGGGAAAGAATCCATAACTAACAAACAAATAAGTCGCGACCCTGGTCAATGCCAAACGGTTGATGACTCGTTCGCAAAATTAAGCATGGGACAAAAAACAAGCACACCGAACACAATTTCGCTGCTAGTGGTGGGCGAATTGATCAATTTATAATTTATTTTCGTTGTAAATTTAGACGCGTGAAAAACTTAATTGTTTTCGGGATTCGAATACGTCAAGTGACGTCACGCGACACGTAGAAATGGCATCGTTTCTACTACGTATATTTTATTCATCGCGACTATTTTTAACGGCTTATTTGTTTTGGGTTTTGTCGTTTATTATATTTTTTACCGAGGTTTGCTCCTATTGAATAGCACAGTCCGCCTTCCAAAATTAGATAAGTGTGTTTGGTTTTGTTATATTATCAGCAATTAAAGGTCATTACTCTCGCCATAACCATTTGATCATTTTTTATATTGATGGTGATGTAACGCGGATTTCACAATTGTGTGTGTTATTCACTTTACATTATGGACAATGTTTTTGCTTATATGGCACAAAGGGTGGCGCAATCACCCCCCGAGTCACTAAACGCACGACAATCGGTGGGTTGGTTAAATCCAAATTTCCCTACGGAGACGACGTTCGTGACATCTATCGACGGTCATCTGGTCGCTCGAGTTGCCATCAAAATAAATCCAACATTCCCCTAAATCCGTGAAATTCCACTTCGCCAGACGAATCGAGACTTTAGAATGATAAACAAATCGCCAGTTTTGCAAAACCACTCCAAATAAACAAATTATTTTTGAGTGTGGTCAAAACGAGGTTGTTTATGATTATTAAGTGGAAAGACCTTGTACTGATTATGAAAATAACGAAAAGTCATTGATTTGCTTAAAATTACATAAAAAAGTCGAAGTGGGATGAGTTGGCCAGTTCGTTGACCAGAGCGTGGTCCTTCGCTTTTCTGCGCGACAAAAAAATCGCCAAGCTTATTATTTGTGGATCGATTACGTGCAATATTGTGAAAAAATTCATTTAAATAGAATCGATCCGGTCGGCATAATTATGAAATTATGCCAAAATGTAATCTATGACACTTCCGGGAAACACCGTCAGAACGTGCCAAATAAATAAATATCCACGAGCAACGAAAAAACTATTACGTGGATTTCATTGTCTCTGTCCTTCCAACCACACGTCGTATTTCCATCTCAAAAATTCTCATTTTACTAAAAATAAATTCATTTTCATTATGTAACGACTGCGACATTTTACTTTATCAAGCGGCGAGTGATGAGTTCCAGCTATTACATGAATAATTAATTTAATTACGATGACTAATACTTTAAACTCTTCCCAGAAAATTTTCTTTGTTGTCGAAAACCAGGTAAATCAACAGTATCCTAAATTAAATCACTTGTTAAAAATACAAATTATACATCGTCAACAAAAAATCCCTTCAACGTTTTATTTTTCTTTAGAGATTACGATTCAAGCATACAAAACACGTAATTTCACAGAACACACTCAATTATTTAATCTCTTTTATTTGTTAAAGACGTAAATATGCTTTTTTTAAAATGGTAAATATGTTTACAAATTTTCGTTGCAAAACTAATCGTTGCACGTGCGGTCTCATGTTTCCCAACAAACTCACAATTCCTCAACTAATTTACGTATTAATTATTTCAGTAAAATATTTCTACATTTGTTTACCTTATCTTAATTATTTCACTTCGTCTTCACTAATTTTAAAAAAGTGCACGATTGTGACAGCGACATCTGGCGTCCAGTAGTCAAAATTATTCATAGGCGAACGGTTTGCGTCTAAGACTATTCTTACGTCAACCGAAAAACACACACCTATAATTACGTAAATACCATATCTCTGTGGTTACATTATTGATAAGAATCCCGTAAACTCATTTATTTTATCGTGTCACGAGTTTTTAATAACTTCCTCTTACGAAAAAAATTATTGCTCCACAAAAATCACAGTTTATGTATGCAACACATAATACATAGACTATGATTCATCAAAATTCCCGCTACTGCTAGGGTGAAATTTGCACTTTTTTTTCTACGAAGCTCATTTGTATGGTAATATAAGCTTTAAAAACGAATAAAACAAATTGTTTGATCAACACGAACACGAAATGCCGCAGTACGCAATAATTAAAAACAATAATCACAGAACTTTAAATTATTTTAAGCTAGGTTGATGAGTTTTGCTTCTCAAGCATTTTTAACCCTCAGCGCCTTAGTTTTTAAAGTATGCGTTCAACATATAGATGAAATTTTTTTGTAAGGCAACTCAGTTAACACGCTGTCCTAAGTGACGCAAACTGAATCAGGGCTTGGCATAAACTTTCTTGAAAGGTTCTGAGTGAGCCCTACCCACATAGGGTGTTGGTCCTGGAAGGAAATAGGGTTGGGTTGGATGCAAGAAAAGCACTGAAAAGCTTCTAGGCAGTGATGTCTAACCGCGGAAAGGCGACCGGACCACCCTCCATGGCTCCTACATGTAGAGAGTGTTTGGGTAGACTAATTTTTATTGTTTTTTTCCTCAGGTTCACCACGCCGTTTCCCAATTACAAACGACCATGAACAACATTTATAAGTTAATCCTCAGGGCCAGGGTTTATTCATCTTCTCCAGCGCCGACAGTTTCCGAAGTTATAATTTTTACAAAAAATGGCTCCCGAGGGAAAGGATTACAATTTACGTGTACTTTGGACGCTACATGTGCACGTGCGTACTTTTTAATCATTTTTAATCATCAAACGCACATACTTACACTGTTTGCTAGTGGGCATAATTGCGTCCTTTAAACAAGCTTCCTGCTTTACCATATGCAGTTAATTAATTTTATGAAAAGTGTGTTACATGTAATTACCCAAAATAAAGTTAGCCTAATCAATATTTTTCCTCGTAGAGTGACCAACGCCGGCGTATAAGAAACTTGTTGATTGTTGAACGGGGGTGTTGATAATGGCCAGTTGTTTTCACCACTGCAGCGCGTAAATGCCCTTTAAAAAATTGAGCGCGATTTTCCCTCGAAACTCCGCGAGCTCTCCCAATTCACAGTCCGCTATGGCAAAAGAACCCAGCGACGTGATGGACCTGGAGGACCGAGACCCGAACAAGCTCAATCAGCACCTGCAGGTATTCACTAACTTATTTCTTCGGCTTGCCAAAGGGTTAAATCGGCACATTTTCCAAGGTTTCGTGGGAAGACGTCATAGGGGAGCCCGCCTCCATCCGCAGCCCCGAATGTGCGTGGTCCGTCAGCAACCAGTGTTTCAAACTTTCCAAGAATTTCTGCTACGTTTGTTTGTCCGTAGTTTGCGCCCCGGTCACGGCTTTTTGCCTCGGAATAACGTTCGCATGCTTGTCCTTTGAGGTAACTATGGTGCGTGTGTACCGCACGTATGTATTTTTCGCTTGCAGCAAATTTGGTGCAGGACGCCTACTCTCAGAGTCTGGAAAATCTCCTGTGCCTCCATCAGAAATTTCGTAGCGGTCTTCGCACACGCTATTATCATCCCTTGTACCAGCGCGTGTGGGTATTTTTGGTCGGAAATTAAAGTCAAAACGCATGCGATTTCCGGCGACGTCGACGAAAAAAAGGATGACGTGCTGCTGGTCTAATTTCTTCCAAGAGGCTCCAAATGACCAATTTTATGGTTACACTGCGTTTCAACTTCCACATTTTCGTCGTCTTAATGTACGTTTATAAATTTTGAATAAAGAAGTCTAGGAGGAAGGCTGTTTTTTTTTTAAGAAAAGTGAAAAACAAATTATGCATCGTTTTCTTAGTTTCTGAACGAATTCGTTGAGCGCGAGAACACCAAAACTTACATCAATCGTCTCCTTTTCCCAAAAGTTGAATCTAGTTACCGGAAATGCGCAGAAGGAACTCCAAAGTAGTTCAATTCTTATAAATTCAGACATAAACAGATTTCTAGCTACAGTATGAATACCTTTTGGGTTTTTCTCAGCCAATCGGGTGCTGAAAGCTACAAAACGAACATTTTCCACACTCGCGAAACACGAAAACTGACACAAATCGTCTCCTTTTCGCAAAAACAGGAGCTTCTGTAGCTAACAGGTGAATCATGTTCAGAAAAATTAAAAAAAAAGTGACACCAAAGGATATTCAGGCGTTTTTGAAGTTTCTTTTGATGGAACCTCGCGGTTATGAGAGAGAGTTTGGTGTCAGTGGGTGGACAAGCCGCAGGTTTGACCTTTTTTGTTTAGGAAAGTTGCGTCTAGCCTCAAGCGTGTTGTAAAACGAAGGGACTCATTAAATGTAATTTCTGGATACTACTATAGCTCAGATTTTTTGTACGCCAGTCCCCTGGGACCATTTATTATTTTCAAAGCCCACCTTTTGTCAGAACTTTGTTATCAACCGCAGAACTACTTAAATGAAAGTCGTCGGGTTCAAGGGATTATTCATTTTCTCTTGAGGCTAATATGCGCCGAATATTTCTTCTGCAGAACTGCCACCTCGAGTATATTTATACTCCCGTCTAGTAGGACTTTTGTGTTAACTTTTGTTATAATACGGGCATTAACTTTTAACGTCCACTTTGCAACACGCGATATTCTGATCAATACGAAGTTAGCCTGAATTTCTTCAAAGGAATTAACATTAAGAAAGGTCAACGTTCGATTTGTGATAAGAATAGCGATTTTTTCACTACTGAAAACGCCAATTCATGTCCAAATATTTATATTAAAATTAAGGCTTAACTGCATTAGCATTGAATAACCTCGACAAATTTAAAAATAGGAACTTAGTGTGGTGAATGTTGGACTGCTGTAAAAACATAACTAACCGTAATCGGTAGCATTTTCGTAATTTTTAGGTAAGTAGCAATTTATCATTCAGTAGAATGCAATGTAATTACGGAATTTGCATGGACAGTTAGCACGACATGCGAATTTATATTTAACTTTTTCGACTTAACTCATTTCGACACTAACCACAATCAATATAGTTAGTAAAGGTCACTTCTGTGATAAGACTGTGATTGCGCGAGATGGCTCACTGAATCTTGTCAGTTATAGTGCACCTGTTGCCACGGAAAGATGTCGCTAGGAAGAATAAATATTCGAGGAATATGTTCAAAAACCGCCAAAAGTATCCTTTTTGAAAACGAACTCAGAAAATTGCCAAAAATTTTCTTAACTTAACGACCACAGGGTTTTTCTCCGACAAGTCCTCAGCCAAAGGTGAGAATCTCTCAAAATAATTACAAAACACTTCTTGATTAAGAGATAACGTATCACTTGTTTACTGCTTCCAGTACTATTCAACTGGGAAGATCCTCTCAATCTTGAATCCCAGCTAACACAAGATGAAAGAATCGTGAGGGACTCATTTAGGGCGTACTGTCAAGAAAAACTACAACCTAGAATTTTAGAAGCAAACAGAAACGAAAGTAAACTTCGTCTAGTCTGCGTCGATAACTATAGATGTCGCTTATTTATTTTTTTTAAACAGATTTTGATCGTGCAATTATGACAGAGTTCGGTGCATTGGGCGTCCTTGGATGCACAATCAAAGAATATGGTTGCGCGGGCATTTCGAATGTAGGATATGGTTTGCTTACCCGAGAAGTGGAAAAAATTGACAGCGCGTACAGATCCGCAATCAGCGTTCAATCATCTTTGGTCATGGGTGCCATATATCAATTCGGAACGCCAGAGCAGAAGGAGGCTTACTTACCGAAATTAGGTATAAGTTATATCCATGCATTATTGAATAATCGGTGTGTCAGTTCCACATTTTTTGTTAAAATTTCCCAGTCTGGTTTCATGCCCCCTCGGGAGTGATGTTGAAAATCCAGCTACAAATAATAATATAGCTTCCTTTCTCTCTGTGTCACAACGGAACCTTGCTCCTGACATTCATCTCGTTACGTAAAAACCGGCAACTTTCCTTTCTCACGTTATGTTTACGTTTTTTACCAGCGAAAGGAGAGATTATGGGCTGCTTCGGGCTCACCGAGCCTAACCATGGCAGCGACGCCGGTGCCTTGGAAACCCGTGCGAAATTCAACCCCTCGTCAAAAACCTACACCTTGAACGGTAGCAAAACATGGTGAGCTTCTCCCCTTAGAAACGTAAAACACTAAAAAAAATTCCAGGATAACGAATTCCCCTCTTGCCGACGTTTTGGTGGTTTGGGCCAAGTGCGACGACGGGAAAATCCGCGGCTTTTTGATCGACCGCAAGGAGAACGGCAAAGGGCTGGAAACGCCGAAAATTCAAGGGAAGTTTTCTTTGAGGGCCTCCACCACAGGGATGATTTTGATGGACAATGTTGAAATTCCCGAGAGTAACCTTTTACCGCAAGTCGAAGGGTTGAAAGGGCCGTTCAGTTGTTTGAATAATGCTCGGTATGGGATCGCATGGGGTGCGTTAGGAGCGGCGGAAACTTGCCTCAACATCGCCAGAAACTACACTCTGGAACGAAAACAATTTGGGAAACCTCTGGCTGCTAACCAGCTAATACAGAAGAAGTTTGCGGATATGGTTACCGACATCGCGCTGGGGTTGCACGGTTGTCTCCAAGTGGGGCGGCTTATGGATAAAAAACAGTAGGTTTTAAAGTGTGTGAAGGCGAAAATAACAACCCTTTGTAGGCACACCCCCGAAATGATCTCATTGTTGAAGAGGAACAACGCAGGGAAAGCTCTAGAAATCGCCAGGGTTGCACGAGATATGTTAGGTGGAAATGGAATACACGATGAATATCATGTCATCAGACATGTCATGAATTTGGAGTCCGTTAACACCTACGAAGGTAAATCGCAAAAAAATTACCCACTTTTTGAAAAAACATTTCGAATTTTTCAGGAACCCACGACATCCACGCTTTGATTTTGGGTCGCACGGTGACAGGCATCGCCGCCTTCTAATTTTCTGTACAAATATCTTTCTGAATAAACATTTCAATCGATAAGCTTTTATCTGTTGGTTTTGCGCTCAATCTCTCCGCTCTCTACGGTACTTGTTACACGAAGAATAGAAATTCGCGAGAAGGAGGTCAGTGTGAAAGTCGTCCCAAAGAACTTGAAAACGTAATCAATTCTTTTCTCCGCGACCATACTCGATCGAGTGAAAAAAATGCGAGAAAGGGGATGAGAAAGTGGCACGCATGCGCGAATCCATACCCACATTTTAACGCTGCAATGTTATCAGAGTAATAGTTTCATTTCGCATCGGTGTTTTGTAATTATATTACTGTTTTTTTAGAGCTCCGAAATACACACAAAGACCTAAAATGTTCACGAGTTTAGAAAAGTTCGGACTGGTGTGCATATCGATTTTAGGCTTTCAGGTAGTTAGGTTTTTATTCAGATTTTTCTACAATAATTTTATTGCGGTCAATTTGAAAATCAATGCTGTGGACCTGAAAGACGCCGGACGATGGGCCGGTAAGTGTCTAATTTTTATTATTATTATTATTACTATTTTTTGATTAGCTGTAAAGCAATTCTAAATATAGAAGTCACAATCCTTTTTGCACATATACCTACTTTAATGTATCGTTGGCGGTTGTATGATAAGAATATCAGTAACCCTGAATGTTGAATAATCAACTCACCTACTGTTTTAATAAATCCTATTGAAACATTCAAATGTTGGCGACACAATAGGAATTTGTTTATACGGCAGAAAATTGTGTGGAAATAACTGACACACTTGCATTTTAAAATGTGATTAAAAAATATAGCATGGTCAAAATAACCGTAAAAAATAAATGAAAACAAAAATATGCACATAAGATAAGCATATTTTTTACTTCCAGAAAGGTTGAGCCACATTTATAAATCAAATATATGTATGTAAAGATATCAACTATGTACAATATGTGGTCTATCTGCTCATATAAGCGCAAAATTTCAGCTACAATTAGGTGAAAGTCACGACTTAAATTATATACAATTTTTTGTACATTTTGTTTCAAAATTTAATTCGCCCGAGTGGCAGTCTCGACTTAGTAACTTCTCGGAAATCGCATGTTTTAATATAGCGAGAAATGCAATTGTATTGTTTTATGTTAGCATTACGTCGGCACAAAAACAAACAAATTTGACGTTAACTTGTCACGTATGCTTGCTTTATGGGTAATTTTGACTCTTTTTATTACTGTTGATCAAATACCAAAAACTATAAAGGGAAACAATCATGTTTAGTCAATACAAGTTCACGGGTAACTAAAAACAAATTTGAGTTTATTTAGTATTATGTATTTTTTTTTATTTCTGAAAAATCGGTCCCTCCACTATATTCTAAAACTAAATTCCAAATTATTTTTTTTGCATAGTGAGTCAAAAGGCCAAGAGCTCTTTTATTGACACTGAGGTTATCTCACAGTGATAAACTTTTATCGGATCATTCGATAGTCAACTTTGTTACATCGTCCGACTAGATTTACTAATCGTACACATCACGAGTTCAAAGTTTGTTCATGTCGGTCTCATGTCACACAAGCACTACATAATCGAAAAGTGTATATGGCTCGATTGTATCCAAAGGTCACCAATAAATACATGTCATACAACATATACACACATGCGCGGTGCTTTTATACAAGTTGATGGTTCTGTTGACCTTGGAGTGCCCAAAACTTTTCAACTGGTGTATTGAAAAACTGCTATAATTTTGCTAAATTTACTTAATTAATTTTCAGTTGTCACCGGCGCTACAGACGGAATTGGCAAGGCCTACGCCGAAATGTTGGCTAAAACGGGCCTGAACGTGGTCCTCATAAGCCGAAGCCGAGAAAAACTAGAAACGGTAGCCAAAGACATAGGTGACCTCCATAAAAATAAAAAAATATATACATATATAAAATCAAATTTTCAGTGTCAAAATACGGGATCGAGACAAAAATAATCGAAGCCGACTTCACCAACACCGACCGCATCTACACCGAGATCGACAAGCAGCTCACGGGTTTGGAAGTCGGCGTTTTGATTAACAACGTCGGGATGAGTTACCCCCACCCCGAGTACTTCCTCGACTTGAAAAATAAAGACGAAATATACAACAACATAATTAATTGCAACATACATTCTGTCACAAATATGTGCAAAATCGTCTTACCCGGGATGGCGGAGCGTCGTCGTGGAGTCATCGTGAACCTATCGTCAACGGCTGCCCAAATCCCCAGTCCGTTACTAACAGTGTACGCTGCCACGAAAGCGTACGTCGACAAGTTCAGCCAGGATTTGTCTTCGGAATATTCGAAATTCGGGGTCACGATCCAGTGCATTCTTCCTGGTTATGTGGTCACGAACATGTCCAAAATCCGTGCCACGACGTGGATGGCACCCTCCACCACGAAGTTCGTCAAAGAGGCTATTAAAACTATAGGGGTTGTGGATCGCACGACTGGGTACTACCCGCACACGTTACTCGTCATGGTAGTCACAACTCTGGACTCTCTATCGCCGAGCATCTCCAAGTGGTTGATCACCAGAACCATGGAGAATATTAGGTCACGGGCCTTGAAGAAGGCCAAGAACTGACTGATTTTTCTTGTTTTGTTTTAATTGGTATTTATTATTTTGTTAAAACTTGAGGTGATAATAAAGGATGATTGAAAGTCCCTAACTGGTCTAAGTTTTTAATGAAAAAATGGCGATTAACATGCCCAAAATTAAATTTGTTTAAAATACTCTGAGTTGTATATGTTACAAATAAAGCGTATCCAAGAACACATGTCCGTGGAGGCGGAGCTTAAGACGCGATTAGCGGAACGACCAATGGCAAATGGTTATTCCGGTTCACGTGACTGAATAGCGGCTTACTATTGGTTGTTCTAGTACGGTCGTGTCTTACGTTCCTAGGGCGTGTAAGTCGCACTAACCCTAATAAACAACTTTTTACTCTAATAATATACGTCATATTTTATTTTGGACAAAAATTATAATCACAATGAGGTATACTTAGTAATACTATAGAGTGGGATTATAAGAACTTAAAAATTATCGAATACCATAAATTTAAAACGTATTAACAAAAATCGTGTTAATAAAATAAATCGCTCATAACACAATAAAAACAATATTCCACAACATCCACACAACACGCATACATCAATAAATAAACACATTCAACACGAACACTTTCCAATACTTGCAACTGCAATAATTCATAGTATCTACAGGAATTATACTTTCAATGGGCAGTATACTAATAAAACTTTGTTAATATACAAAATTATGTCGACTTAACATAATATCACGGGAATTTTTAAAGTAATTAAAACTGGGACGATCACTTCGAAGCTACACATGACGCAACAATTGGTGTTAAATGGAATTGTATAATTTCGTTATTATATCCCTAGAAAAATATTTGTATTTATTTAAAAGATAAGGCCTCCGGTCTTTACCGCATCACAAAATGCTTTGGTATGAATCTCTCATTTGGTTTCGAACATCCGCGTTTACGTACATCTAAAGTTAGTCAATTTATTGTCACGATCAACAACACGAAACATATGTAGCTCCGAATCAAAAACTAACGTTAATTTATAAATAAACTGCAACGACGCCCTTAAACAGTCAAATCTTAAAGAAAAAACAAAAAATTAACTCTAAAAACAGGAACTAAAAAATACAAAGTATATACATTCTTCTTGTACCATTGAATAGGAAATTGACTTCCAGCTTACTTGTCGTCAGTATTTGGCTCCGTTGCTGGTTGCTGAAACTTTTCGTCGCTCGTTTCAGCTCGATCGTGATTCGTCGATCGAGCGTACGGGGAGTGCGTCAGAAGCGGCGTGTTCGAGTTGGCGGAATCCGTAGGTAAATACGCCATACTCGCTACTCGTATCACGCTCCATCTATGCGGGGAAGTCTCCTCGTTTATTATCAAATTGTACTCCTCTGGTACCAAGTCGTCGTTGCTTCTCTTCGCCGAGTCCCCGGTACCACTATCTTTGCACGAAGACCGATCCGACACGTTATCTTTATACTGAACGACGCCCTTATCGTTAAACTCCATCACTGGACCCTCTGGTTGCGAATTGGCAGCGGCTGGAGCCAGTCGCTTCCTCGTCTGATAAATAATCACTACCCAAATGATCGAAGTAGCCACGGCGCAACACACTACCGTTATTATTATAATACCCATCATATCAGTCGTGGTGAAATTTCCTATAACGAAACCTACTTTTATTACCTAAGAACTACAAGCGACCCTCGTTACCTGGTTTCACGCGAAGATGGCTATAACCGGTCTTCTCACCCAAAGAATTGTTCAAATGGCACTCGTACTTGCCAGAGTCGGCCTGAACGGTGTCCACGATGATCATAAGTTGATCCTCCGCGGTAAAAAAATGCCGCTCGGTCGCCCGGATTGGCTCTCCGTCTTTGTACCACGTGATCGTGGGTTTGGGAGTACCGCTGGCCATACACTGCAGCACGACCAACTCTCCAGCGGTCACTTCTTTATTCTCCATGGACTTTACGAAGGAAGGTTTCTCTGCAACCGATCGTGATTGTAGCGATCCTATCGACTGCGCCATTTACGCTTACCTTGTACCGTTAAGGACGCGTTCGCCACGATTGTTCCTGCTGCGTTGTGTGCCGTGCAACTGTATACACCCATGTCGCTGGGTTTCACTTTCGTTATGAAGAAAGCGTCGTCAGTTGGCATGACATGCATCCGTCTCTCCCTAGCTGCCGGAAAGTCGTTTCCTCCGTCTTTCTGCCACGCGATCTCGGGCTGTGGCTCCCCGTACGCCGCACAAATCAATCGCGCTACTTCTCCCGCTTTCACCGTCACGTTGTCAGGGATTTTAAGAAAGGTTGGAAAGACTAGAACGACAATTATATTGTGTGAAACGCGCATGAACGAACTTACTTAGTACGGAAATGCTGGACTTCTGCGAGTACGTAGTCCCGTAAATGTTGGACACAACACACTGGTATTTCCCAGCGTTGGAATGCTGCACTCGAAAAATGTGTAATTTGGACATCGCTTCCGTCGTCTTACCGTCAAAACTGGAATTAGATACGATGTTCATGTTCAAAAGTTCTACGTTATCTCGTTTCCACTGGAACGTCATGACGCTGTTCGAGCTAGACATTGCGGTGCAACTCAAACTTATGTTTTCCCCTTTCAACGCCATTATTTCAGGTTCGGGTTCTTCGATTAACCTGGGTTTTGGAAGATCATCTAAAATTCTTCCATTATACACACTCACACAAAAAAATTGATCTCAGTACCGCAAGTGAAGTTGGCCGTGGGTACATCCAACAACGATTGTCCTCGCAACCAATCAGGGTAAGCACAGATGGCGCGAATTTTAAATCGTTTAGCGTTCAACCATTCGTAAAACCAACGTAAATTGCAATCGCAAAGCAACGAAGTGGTGTTCAATATAAAGTCCTACAAAATGCGTATTACTCATCGCAAAGTAAGCAAGTGTCACGTGTGTACCGAAAGTAAAGGCACTTCAGCAAAGGCGTTCTTCTGAATCGAGGTAATATTGTTGTTGTTCAAATTTAAATAAGTTACGTTTTTTAAGCCGACGAAAGCGTTCTTGTTTATGGACTTGATGTTATTTCCTGAGACATGAAACTTCATTAAGTTGCCAAGACCTTGGAACACGCCGTTCGCGTCTTCGATCGTCCAGGAAATTTTATTGTTACTTAAATGCCTATAAATTGTGGTAATTAGAATCGTCGAAGGAAAGGTTACATAGTTCTCATATGAGCGTCGGTGTGTCTGTGCGTTAGGTGAAGACAAGTTAAATCAATGACTCATAATTATCTATTACTGGCGAGGTACAGCGGGAATGGAATACCAAAATATACACCGGCCACAAATATACGACGTGCATAATGAAAATATTATAAATTTGCTTCTGATATCGATATACTTACAAAAACTTCAAGTTTGGCAAATGACTAAAGGCCCCTTCTTCAATATAAGTTATATTATTGTTACTTAATACTAATTTTTGGAGATCACCAAGGGATTTAAACGTATTAGCTGCAATGGATTCTAGTTTGTTGTTTGACAAATCTCTGCAAATAAAATCTTAGTTCTGTCGTATTCTAGCGACACCAACTTACAAAATGGTCATTTCCTTGCAAAATTCCCAAGCGTCAGGTTCAATGGAATTCATCTTATTATGACTAAGAGACAGTTCTTTTAAAGTATCTAAACCATAAAGCCACCCTTTTGAAATCACTTGTATATTATTATAATCCAATATTCTTAAAAACAACAACGTCATTTACGAAACAACAAATCAATGTACTTACAATTTTTCGATAGCTTGTAGACCGTAAAAAGCTCCATCTTTAAGTTGTTTTATTTGGTTTCGTCTCAGTTTCAATACTAATAAATGTTGTAATGACTTAAAAGTTAAAGCATCGATGTATTTTAAGTGGTTCCGGTTAAGCTCACTAAAAAGAAAACAGTAAATAGTGATAACGATGACGCAGGGAAGGTGCAAACAGCAAAGAATTTAAAAATTCACGTAATTGTAGATTCGGACCAATCAAAACGCGCGATTGTTTTGATTGGTGGTGAATTCCTAAATTCGCGAATTCAACCCAATCAGCGGTCGTTCTTATGTTTGTGATTTTCTGATTGGATGAAAATTGTGTGAATTCGTGAATCGTGATGCACTTACAGAATAATTAGCTGCTTTTGAAAACTGAACGCGTCTGGAGGTATAACGGAAATATCGTTTTTGTTCAACTTGAGCTCAGCTAATTTAATTAAATTTGTCCACACACCGTCGGTTAGGTTTTTTATAGTGTTATTACGTAAATCACTGAAACAACAACAAGCGGAATGTGTTTAGGATGCAAGAGTTTATTACACTAGCTGTCAAAAAGTCATTAAAATTAAGTAATAATGATGTAAACAAAAGGCAGCTTACAGGTGAGTGGTCCATTTTGGCAGGCTCGACGGTACCGTTTCCAGTCTTTTCGAAGAACAGTCGACGTAATAACCCAAACAATCGCAAATCTCTGGACAATCTTTCGTTTTAGTGCAACTCGTTGAACTAATGATGTAAATAATGATCGTAGCCAAATAACAAACACCCACCATTTTGACAAAACACTCAATTATCCATAATAGTTTGACCGAAATTTGTATATTTTAATACATTTCGGCGACATTTTTATGGAGTTGCTTTGTTTCACCATTGCACTGCACTTTTATTTCACTCGGTTTCAAATTGGGCGTTGTTTAATAGATCTAAATTCTCAAATTTGCAACATACTGACGCAGTAATGTACACAGAGAAGCCATTTAATAACGCACTAGAGCGCCATCGCACGAAATGGCGCCATCTGTAGCCGCCATAACTAACAAACACAAACAATATAAAAAGTCTCACAAACTTACTCAGACCGTAAAGGAATACTTAATATTCAGAATATTTGTAATGAAGAAAATAAGCAAATCTTGGTTAGTAATACGAGAAATTAACATTATGAAGAGAAAAAAATATCACTGTCTTTTTTTTATTATCATAAAAGAATCAAAGATGTCGCCACCACTATCGAAATGATTTTTTAAGCTGCGACTGTTTCCACTAGATGTCACTAACTTAAAGAAACGAAATCCCTCCTAACAAATTTAAAAATCCAATTATTTAGCCGAACGTGGGGGTTGTAAATAAAAATCACCACATGAAGATACACATTTTTATTTTAGAAATATAAAAAAGTAAGAATTTAGTCAAATAGAAAGTTAGACAGAGAGCTAGCTACGTACATGTCATGTATAAATAAATAACAAATACTCTGAGTTATTAACATTAACTTAACCTAATTCACAGCCTCTGGTTAAATAATAAAAACAAACATGAGGTAACACTAACCAATGTTAAATGCACGTGAATGACAACTCAATCACTCCCTCATAGAATCAATTAATTTAATATTAGAGAAGTTTTAGGCATGCATAACTAATCTAAAAATAGAATACTTTCTGTCAAGATACTTGTTTTCGTGAAACTGTTACAACTTTAACCTGCCCGATTTTCTGGTAGGCAATTTCGTAAGCAGCATGAGAATCCATAACCGTAAAATCGACATCGTCAAAACTGAGAATTTTGTCTCCTGGTATCAGTTTTTGGTACGCAACGCCTGCTGGATGTACTTGATCCACGTAAATCCCCTAAAACCTCAAATATAACCTCAACCTTCACAAAATCATCAACTTACGTCGCCTTTCGCCACTATCTGAAAATCCCCCAGCACCCTATACCCTACCAGTTCCACCTCAATCACCTTACAAATCTGGTGGGTCCCGAACGGCCATTTCGTCCTCTTTGGGTCATTTCCGCCATCTTTGTAGTAGTCCACGATTTGTTCTGACCTGTTCTTAGCGAATTTCGGCGTCGGATGATGGATATTTGGTGGTTGTTGTTGACTGAATTGCTTGGGCTGGTCATGCGGGCTAGGTGGGCAGAACTGCGCGAACAAATGGGCGTTTTTTGAGTATGCCGCCGCGATGTGATAGGGCGGGGGCTGTTTCGGGGGCGTGTCATCTGTGCACGGCGAGTCCTTTCCCTTGACCGGTTTATAAATGGCCACGCCCTCCCGCGTAGCTCGCTCCAACACCTCCAACGCCTCCACCACTTGATCTTCGTTCTTATCCAACAAACTAGATTGAGAAACAGACAAATCGCCTGAAATATGCGTCACTTTGGCTTCTTTTATCTCAGAAATGTTCGGGGGTTGGGTTTCGGAGGGGTCGCTCCCGCGGAGGATGTTCCGGAGGCGGCGCAACTCCTTATGGTGGGGGGTCGGGGTGCGGCTTAGGGACGCTTCAGTGGGAATATTATCCATGTTGAAGCTGATGTGATAGGTTTGGTTGCTTATGGGGAGGTGCACGGAGGGCGGGGCTTCGGGAAGGGGGACTTGCGGAAAGAGAACTGAGGTTAATACGACTTGGCCGTCAGATAGTTGCTCGTTTTGTAAGTGGATCTACAAAAAACGCTTCAGAGAGGGGCTGACGATCTTTGGATATTTACCAATGGTTGAGTTTGGTTTGGGGTGAGCCACAGTGCTTTTAGATTGGTCAGTTTTGATACTGTGATCGGAAGGTACTCGAGTTTGTTGCCGATAAGGCCGAGAGTCGTTAGTTTTTGCAAGTGGCCAACTTCATCAGGGAGTTTGTGTAGGTAGTTGTTGTGCACGTTGAGTATGGTGAGGGCGCAACAACTCCCAATTTCTGTGCAATGAGGTGGTTAAGATGAAAAATGACGTCAAGTGTACAGTCGATCGTCTGGTGTTGTTCATGTTTGACGACCGACTATACACATGACTGCGTTTTTACGAATGGCTTACCTGGTGGTAACTGTTCTAACTTGTTGTCTGATAGAATGAGCGTGGCCAATTTTCTCAAATGTCCGATTCCTGATGGTAGTTTGGTGATGAAATTATTCTGGAGGTTGAGTTCTTCCAGATTGGTGAGTTTGCTTATTGTGTTTGGCAGTTCCTCTAAATTATTAGACTCTAGTTTTAACACTTGTAAATTTCGTAAATTTCCTATAGATTTTGGCAGCACAGATATCTGATTAAAGCTTAAAATTAAGTTTGTTATTTTGGTCCATTGACCTATTTCTTTTGGTATGGTCTGTAAATTATTATAAGAAGCATCAAAATCGTTAATTTTTTTCAAATGAGTAATAGAAGCCGATAATTTGGTTATATTATTCCCGTTAATCCACAATTCAGTCAAATTTCCATGAGATTCACACACTTCAGTCTAAAAATTGATACAATGAGATTGAAATTTACAAATCGTTTACACTTACCAGTTGTGATAAGTTATTATCACTAACATCTAATCTCTGCAAGTTTGTCAACCGTCTTATGGACTTAGGGAGTTCTCTTAAACCGTTGTCTCTTAATTCTAATATGCGTAAATTAGAAAGGCGTCCAATATTGGCAGGCACATAATCAATTCCTGTATCATTCAAGCACAGCTGTTGCAAATTAATCAAACTCATAATGGCTTCCGGGACTTTTCCTAAATCATTCATGCTCAGGTCTAATATCGTCAACTTGTTTAATTTATCAATATTTGGTGAAACTCCTTCCAAAACTAGGGCTACAACAAGGTTAGAATGGGCACCACCCAGAACATAACCTCACCATTTTTACTAAAAATTAAAACTTGCAGACTGTTCAATTTGGAGATTAGCGGCGGTATGGAGCGAATTTCGTTATCACTGACATTCAGATACCTCAAATCGATGCATTGAAATAACTGGGGTGAGAGATCCTTAAGCTAAAAGTGGGGTTATCGAAACCGTCAAACAAACACAGATACTCACTTTATTCCCTTCCAGATGTAATACTTCCAACGTTGGCGAATTATTGTATACATCAACAGGCACTTCTGAAATTCCGCAGCGAGAATAGTCTAATTCTACGATCTTTTCCTGGTTAGTATTACATTTATAACAAAGAAAGAAACTCATTTTCTAAATCCACTGGTCATACTTCTTCACCTCCAAATCATGTTTTCTTGTAGAATTAGAGTAAATTAGGTTACATTTTTAAATAGTACATTTAAATATACGTTTCTGATTATTTGGACAGAGCCCAGAACCCCCAAAAACTGTTTAGTCAGGTTAACAAACTTAAAAAAGTCGACGTCTCTTGGTTATAAAAATAATACCAACTGTCACTTTCAAACAGGGCCGTAACGAACAACTGCGACACGGCGACCAACAACGCAAAACACCAACCAGATGTCATTATTTACTGATGAATATTCGCAAAATACGCCGTCCTCTAAAAATCCTCTATTTTTAGACGACGACACTCGCGATTACTTGTATTTTTAACGCCAGACGACCAAAATAACATAATGGATGGCGATTTGGCGAGTAAATCGAGAAATTAACATGACGACAGTTTTACATCATACGTTAGTTTCAAGGTTGGGTATTTAAAATCACTGAAAATGTTCTTGTATATATAGTTAACGAAGAAATTAAAGTAACCATGTAGTCTGTGGTAACCAGTACTATCACTGGTACTACAGTATAACCTCCGAAATCCAAACCCATGATTATCCGAGCATCTAAATTTTTGCAAAAAATTCAGGGATATAGATCCCAAATATATAGCGTGTTTATGGTCACGGAACAATATTTTCCAAAGAATCGGTGTGAAATACAAAATTTTTGAAAATTTCTAAAAATTTCTATTTTTCAACGGTGGATTCTAGAAAAACGGTTGGAGTTATCGAAGAAATGAAGCCGGAAGTAACTTTTGCGGCCCGAAATCTACGAGAAAATGTATTCGGGGTATAGATAGTGGAAAATTTTATTTTTGAATAATTGTATACTTAAACACTTCAGTCGTTTGCGTTCGTCAAGTGAATTATAATAATACAATTTCAGAATAACAACTAAATAACTGAGTTTAGATTTTTGACTGCCTAACTTGCTTCAACAGCTATAGTTACCGCCGATCCCAAATAGGAGATAAGTTAGACAATTTCCTTAGAAATGACATTTAAAATCCACAACATTTCTACTTGTTTTTTGATCACTACGGGTCACAGCGACAAGATTTGACGTCCTATTTATTATTATTATTTTTTTTATGTCTTAAGAGAGTGGAATTTAGAGCTGGTAGGGTTTTATTGAAAAAAAAAAAGTTCAAACTCTTTTTTTTTAAGTTGGTAATTAGAAAAAATTGTGGACCAACCCATTATTAAATTATCAATCTTTCGTTCGTATTTCTTAAAAAAACAAATATGGGGTTATAATTATGCAATCAATTTTATTTTTTTTTTAATAAGTTATTTTAATTGTTCATAAATAAATTCAAATCCACTTCTTGCTTATAATTTTCGCCTGTTTTATCACCCTTGTAAGTTTCATTAAGTTAAAATTACGCTGAGCGACTAAAAAATTGAAAATTGCAGGTGTGGCTATAGTTATGCTCTCCAGTTTACAAGAAATGACACAAGAGTAGCGCATAGGAAATTTAATGTGTGGTGCAGTTATTTATACTAGGTACTATTTTTAAACGTATGTATGTTTTTCTTCACCATCAGACTTTACGCTTCTTGTTTTTTAGATGTGTGCGTCCGTACAAGTATCGCAGTAGCCGTCAGGATACGATCTCTAGGAGAAGTACTAAAAGAGTGCAAAGATATATAATAAAAAAAAATAATAATAATATTATAAAAAATAAGAAAATAATATACTTCAGGAAATTCGCGATGCAAAGTACCCTTTACCGCGTCTTCGTATTGCTGGTTTTCTAATAATATCAGCGAAGATATTCTTGTTTCTTATCTAACCAAACAAAATAGATCTATTTTCTCTTGTGATAGTCACTGCCAAATTGTAAAATACAGCCTTCTAAAAAATAAATCAGATTTATTTCAAGTAATTTTGCAAGTTGACAAAATTCTTTAGATGCCAAGCATTGTCTAATGCGTGCTGTGGTATTTATGGTGCTGTTGATGTCTTGCTCTGCTTTAGATGTAACGGGTACAATCATTCTAGCCGATTTTGCAAAAAAGATATAATTTGTCCACGCTGCTCGGAAAAACACGATGTGAAACATTATTATTATAGTCAGGCCTTAAAATGTGTAAATTGTGCGAGCATCCAAACCAAAGCTAATCTCTACGATGATGACATCGCCCACGCTTATTGGGACTATAATAAATGCATCTTCCATTTGAATATAATCAACAATCTTAAAGCTGATGTTTCTGGTTTTGTAGTAGAGGCATACAGTACATTTTTATCCAGTTCTCTTTTAAGTTCTTCTTGCCTGTCTCAGTCTCCTAATTTTTCCATTGGCGATAATTTGCCTAACAATGACTCCACTAGTTCACGTACATTGCTATAAACGTATTAGAGATCTAAATAAAACGTTTTCACTGTATCATTTTAGATAAGACTTATTCAGCAAGATTTTGGGGTGACGTCATCAATTTTTTAGGGGGAATGAGCAGATACATTTTGACTAAAAATTTATCATGGTTATGATAACTTTAAAACATCTAAAACATCTAAAATTAAAATCAATAAAATAAATTCACGCATTCTTTAATTTTTTTGAGCCAACCTGTATATGCAAATCCAACAAATATGAATGGAATCATAAATCATAAATACAGATTCATATTTGGCAAACTTTTGAGCTAACGTCCTCAATTTTTTGGAGGGGATAAGTACATATATATTTTGATTAAAAATGTATCATGCTTATCATAACTGTAAACCATCTGCAAGATTTCAAAGCATTCGGTTTTACAGATTCAAAATTAATTTGCAAAATCATACTCCGAAAAACCACATTACACCCAGAAATATTGGTTGGATTTTTTAGGTTTTGACAACTCCAGTACCAAAATAGAGGTTAAAATTTAACCATTCAGGTAGGAAATCATTACATTTTGCAGTTAATTAAATTCAGTTTGTACCTTATTAGAAAATACTACAATTAAAGCTTCCGAAAGCGAAAATGTGAAGAAAATGAATGTGATCAAAGACATGTTATCTATAATAAAATAATACAAGAGGACCAAAGACAATGGAATGCGTTAAAACAAACATTTTTGTCGTACCAAGAAGATCATGACCAGAATATGAACAAACTTAGTCAATTGTTAGAACAACCCGCAGAGAATAAGGAAAATGTGCTGTACCTGTAGCTGTAGCACAAAAAGTAGATTTAACAAAATCACCCTAAACAAAAATTTATCAAAAAAATTGGAGAATGATAGTCCAAAAACAAGAGGCACTTTGAACAAGTACGACATTCTCAAAAATGATCGCACCAGCTTATGCACTCCTAAATATGGTAGAACAAATATGACTGTTGCCCAAAATAGCGTGACAAGAATTTTAACAAACAATGGTTGTTGTTGCAGGATACTCCCCAACCCAATGCTTATCTAATACTAAGTCGACTTTTTTTCTTTTAATTTAATAAAAGTTCCTCTGTATTTGTTAGTATTATTTATAACAGGTTATCGTCATATTTTATATATGTAGTTTAAATTTTGAAAATGGATTGTTAGTATTGTATTAAAATTGTTTCAAGGCGGAGGGTTATGTTTGTGCCTTTGCCGGGGAACCTGTTTTGCCCCTCCCCACCCGGACGATTCTGGAAAAACGGTTGGAGATATCCCAGAAATGAGGCCAGAAGTGACTTCTGCTGTCCGAAATCTATGAGAAAGATTCTAAAAATATAGCGTGTTTAGGTGACGAACCAAGAAAAACATTAGAAAGTCTCAAAACGAACAACAACAATTATGCTATTGCCGTAAATCTATTAAAGCAAAGAGATGAAAATAAACGATTTATAATCAATAATCATTAAAAAATATGTTTTCGACCTACCGTACATGAATAAATGTGATTCAAAGTTTTTACGCAATTTTCTAGACCAAGTACTGTGGTGACCGAATTTAAATTAAAATTTTCGCGCTGAAATTAATTAACAGCGGCGCGAAATCACGTTTGAATAATTTAAATTTGAGAAAGAACAAAAAATAATTCAACCATAAATCGTTAAACATAGGCAACCAGGTGCACGGTAACGCTTGCAGGATAGTTGGACAGTTTGTAGAGCGAGGGGGATTTGAGTTAGAGGGTTGGTGGTTAGACATACATATGGTTAGACAGAGGGCGGCATGGCGGAGCGTCAGTCTGAATGTGTTTTTGTGAATGTAAACACGTGGTAAGAGCTAGTTTAAAATTAGTTGGTTTGGCAGTTAATAAAAAGGGAGGAAGCCTTCGTTTAATGAAAATTAATCGTAACGATGACGACACAGTTTTTCCCCAACACGTGTAGCTAATTCTTGCGGTCCTTTAATCGGAAAAAAAGTGCGGACTTTCGTTCAACGCGGAACACGTGGTGAAAATTTGTTTTATTGTTTGTAAATTCACCAATCAAGTTAGTTTTTCTTAATCGTCAGCTAGTGTTAACACAATTTAACAATCAGGATAATTTAAATGAATCACTTGCTAGAAGATTTCATGAAATTCACTTAGTCAGGAAAACACCTTTGTTATTTAATTATAAATAAGTTTCTGGATGCATATACGTAAGTGTTACATTATAACACTTCTTAATTCTTCACACAAGATTGCTAGTAGTTCATTTACAGCAGTTAAATTAACAAAATTCATTCTGCGAACTGGCGGGGTGTTAAAATAATTTCTTCCCATAGGCGGTTATCATTATTATTATCATCGTTATCATGATTACATCACCAGGACATGTCCTCGCAACGTTAAAGATTGATTACATCACTGGGGCATTTCCTCGCAACGCTAAAGATTGATTACATCATCGAGGCATGTCCTGACAACGCTAGAGATTGACAACATCAACGAGGCTTATTCCTCGCAACGCTAAAATATACATCATCGGGGTATTCTCTCGCAACAATAAAATTACATCACCGAGACGCTTTTTCCTCGCACCAATGATTGGATAATTTTGTGTCTGTTTATTATGTGTTTTGTTGGGGTAACCAGTTCGCGGTATTTCAAACTCTCAAAGTAAATTGTTTTTAAATAACCAATCACTTAGATCATGATATAATTTGATATAATGTAAACTCTTTGTTTAAATCGTTGATAAAGTGTGGCAAATATTAATCTCATGTAAATTTTGTTAACCTTGCAAACTTTCACGTAATACAATTTTAACTTCAGTAATTTTCTTTGTTGTATAATTTTGATTGAATGTAAATTTCAGGCTCTACAGTTTTAACCCCACATAAAGTCTATTTCACACCAGATCTTTTGTTTTTCATAAATCTTTGCCAGTTTTTGTTTTGTAAATATTTTGTTGATGAATGTTTCCATTGTATAAATTATTTGATGTCCAATTTTTATCTCACATAAGAATTATTTGTTGTTTAAAATTTCACAAAATTATAAAGAAGAAGTTATAAAGAATTGAACATTTAAAATGGAATTGAGGTTAAATAACACAGAAAACGTGGCAGAAGCGAACTGCGGTTCCTAGTCGAGCTGGCGAGATCTTATCGCGTCGCCTGCACAAAGGGTACAGGTTTGGATAGATTCAGGTGCGGTTGCAATGTTGTAGTGCTCTCGACTTGGCCCAATAGTCGAGACCTAACTGCGGCTCTGCGATCGTAATGGCCTAGTTTCGAGCGGCATGTTGGTCCTAGAGATGTGTAATGTGCTTGCGATAGATAGAATCACCGTCGTGGGGGGAGAACAGCCCCGACCGGTAGCCCCAAACTTTTGTTGTGCTCCTATTGACTGCCGTTACTTTAAAATTCGAGCCCACACGCCCGTAATGACTTGTGTATTTGCATCCGGTTACTTTAATTCATATTTTGCTTTGTTTTTATTAAATTTGTGATATTCAAATATTTGCATTGATTCCAAACAGATGTATAGGATTTTGTGTTTGTTCGTTTTTCATATGTGTATGTCTGTCAATTCGCGAGTGTCTTTTCTTTCATATTTTTAAGGTGTTTCGTTTGAAATGGAATATGTCCGTGAATATACTATAGGGGGTTTTGAGGCTGAGGAGTGAATGCGAGATGGCAAGTCCGTGTCGCCTTCGCCTCCAGCTTCTTTCCTCCTAGAGAAGGGGCGCATTTTTTTTTGCCCCCTCCTAAAAATTTTGTCTATTATTTCTTGCGCTCTCTACTCGCACGCAGTGTATGCTCACTTGTACGAAAGAACGTTTTCCCGCCACTTTTCAAAAAAAAAACATTACGTAGGATTCCATTTGTTAGACGATCACAGCCAAGGCCAAATTTTGAATTTTGAATTTTTCGTGGGCCTTTCAAACTTTTTCGAGGTCAATTTCAAGGCGGGAAGTACAAATTAATTTAAACACTTTAAACGTATTGGTCGTTCAGTCGTTTAATAGGGGAACGTCATTGTTTACATATTATCATCCAAGCTGGATTATTTTTCAAGTGCGGCATGGGAGGAATCTGTTGAATCTAATACCATTCCTGGGCATGCGGAATTACTTGCATTTTTGGAAAAACGTTGCCGAAACTTAGATTCGATTAATTTACATAAATTTTATAACGAAGGAAAACCGACGTTATTGTGATCATTTTTATCGGTTTGTCTCTTACTTGGATGTTAGTTTTGTGAAAAACAGCCACCAAAAAGTACAGTTCGTTGAAAGTAGAAACTACCTGTAAATAAGTCACTCAGCAAACAAAATGAGTCGTTTTACGGAACTTATGGACGGTTTTGTAAAAGACGAAACAGCAAATTTCACATAAGACCCATGAAACTACGAGGTCAATTTTATTAGATGATATGGTGGCAAAATTAACAGCGACACTAAAGACATAGAATCTCCATAGACGTAAAAACGAAAAGTTGAAGAAAAACAAATTCACAAGGAACTTTTCAAGCCACCGGAAAAGAAACCCATTAAGAGATTGTCCTATAGAACTAGACAGTCGTCGCTTTCAAAAAATCGGACTTTATTTAATGGCTCACCCTTGCTTGATGTTGATGAAGCTGAGAAGTTATTGTCACAGAATAGATTGCTGAAGCCACCACTAAAGCCTGACTTATTTCCAATAAGGGAGACAGAAGTTGTTAGCAAAAATAATACAGCTGTGACGTTGTTGCCTAAAAAAGACGAAAGTACACCAACTAGTACTGAATCCATTAGGTCTGAGTTGGAATTTTTATAGTTAGAACAAGCACTGGCCGCAACCGTAACAAGTTATTTTTTACAGTGTGTTTCAGCAGTTTCTGCCAAATATAGAATAGGAAATTACATATATTGCACCGAAAAACAGTGCATATAATATAATAATAATAATAATATAATATCTTTATTGTCCAACAGGGTGGCCCTAATGACAGGACAATTTAATATATGACAAAAAATTAAAATAAACATTCAAGCATAAATTAACTAATAAAAGAAAATTCAAATTAACAAAATATATCCCCTATATATTTGTCAGCACAACGACACATAGTGAAAACAGGTGCACGACGTAAGATATTGGTTCTAGCGGTAGGGAGTCGAAAAGTATTTACATATCTTGATGTAACCCTCGGAACATTAAACTGGACGGCAGATAACAGCAAAGGACAGTCAATTTTGTTGCGTATAAGTTTAGCCAAAAAACTAGCAGCATGTTGATCTCTACGCACACAGAGAGAAGATATGTTATGCCGTTGTAAAAGACCATTCGTATCTGTTCCTCTATTTGGATACGTCCCATCTAGTTTGAATGACAAAAATTTCAAAAATTTTCTTTGTACTTTATCCAGATGCATATGTTGACACAAATATATTGGATACCAAATTAAGGATGCATATTCCAGCTTGCTACGTACATAAACAAAGAAGAGAGTCTTAATTAAATCAATATTACTAAATAGTTTCGAAATCCGCATTACAAATCCCAAAGATTTATTCGCTGCGCTACAAACATTGGTGATATGTTGATCAAAAGTCAATTGGCTGTCAAATGTAACACCAAGATCCTTGAAAGTTGTTTTACGTTCTAAAGGTGTTCCTCCAATCTGATATATAAAATCAAAAAAGTGCTGTGTGTGGAAATAAGATATAAAGCAACATTTGCTAATATTAATTAGCAAAGCATATAAATCTAAGTGCATATGGGAGGTCTATATCAATATACAAGCCGGTAGGTTGGGGCACTAAATTGGTGAATTTTTTAATTATTTTTTGTTTACTTTCTGCCAAATGTAGAAATAACGTATGTTTCACTAAAAATAGTCAATATGTATCAATATGCATGTGGGACGTCTACTGCAACGTCCGAACTGGGACAACTTATAATGAATTCATGCTGTATATAAACTACTTCAAACTACCAAACACGCTCGTGGCTTTAATACAATACATCTGAGTTCATCATTATTAATTACTTACAAGATCGATTGTAAATATTGGAAACCATTTTGATAAAAATTTCTTAGGTAAGTTAAAAAAGAAAAAATTTCACAGGTATGATTAGTCACAGAATTTTAAAAATCTGGAACATTAAGAACAAACCCCATATGGGAATTAAAACAGTTTTTTAATGTAGGAATCTGTTTCTAATTCTGTTTAAGAACCAAATTTCATTCCTTGTAGCCAGACGTTTTGTTCAAGTTATAGGTTTCAAGTTCGTAAAAAAACATGTTTTTGCGAAATTATTTGAAAAATAGTCAACTTGCTCTTTTAAATATGTGAAAATATATTAAAATTAGTATCATTCAGGATCAGATCAAAGGACCTCTATCCTTGGAGATTAATCGAAAGAAAATTTAAAGCAGTTGAAAAGATGGACTTCATCAGCATGATTCGGCTCAAATCTGAATGTCTGTGGCTGTTATTTAAGTAAACTTATTTGTACGGAAACTGATTAGTATATTATCGCTCATTTCGGTAATCCAAAACGCTAATTACACTTTGGTTTAAATGTAGATTTTTACCCTTTGGTGAACGCAAGAACAAAATTTCCAGCAAAAAAACGCATATCAGTTGGTGCAAGAAATAAAATGACAATGATACATATTTCAAGGCGAATTCTTTAAACCAGTAAGCAAAAAACAATATCTAGTCAAATGTACTACCAAAAGTACCAAAAATAAATTAATTACTCCTTTGTTGTTGTTACCCGGTGGGGCTTCGTAAAAAAATATTAAATGAACTTACCAACGCCAAGAAGGATAAGGAATACACACACACACACACACATACACGTTCCGCAATACTTGTGGCAACGCAAAATATATCCTCAATTGTGACATTTTCATTATAATTTGCAGAGCATATGCTGCCATCTATGAGAATTTAGCGAAATCGAGTTTTAGTACTTTACACGCCATAGGAGCTGAGGTATAATGGATTTATATTTGTGGCAACTGTGCCATAATTATACTACGAACCTACTTTGTGTAACTGGGTTGCCTAAACTATAGTAAAACAGGTACATGTCACACAAAGTTGCCATAATTTATGACTAACAGTTAAGTGTACACAGTGCAACGCTGCCACTTATGTTTCTTTTAAATTTATTTGTTTCAAGCACTTTTTAATTCGCTACACATGCTTATGTAATATTTGAAGACCTAGTTCTGTAACAGTATTCTATACGCAGTGCAAAAAAAATGTGACTGTATCTATACTGACCTGACCTGACCTGACATATTTACAAATCTATCTGTGGTACAAAGATGCAACTTATTTTTATATTTGTGCACAATTTTGAAAAACAAGGGCGTTCTTTTTGATAAATATGTTCACATCGACTGCAAATTCTTGCAGTAAATAAAAACAACTAAAATTTTGGTATCTGTGGGTTAACTTATATGTGGATGCTAAAAATCTATTTCACCTTCATTCAATCTTCAATAACAGCGACTGATACTTTAAGATATTTACTATTTCAAATTGTAATTTTCATTGGAAGGTCATTTCGTCAGCACTCCCCTTGCCTCTGAAGTACAGACGAACAAATACGGCTTCTTCGAAAAAATATAAAATTTAATTTTGCAAATTTTATTATTAAAGAAAAACCCTATAAGTTAATATATGGACTATTAAAGTCAGGCGCGGATACAGGATTTCGTTCAGGGGGGGGGGGGGAATTTTACCTATCTACCAGAAATTCGTTTTAAACAAAAAAATTTATAAAATTTTAGCTAGTATACTCTTTTTGACATAACATGGGTGACATTTGGTTCTTTTCATTACACGTATAGTGTACAGTAATAATCCTAATTAATTGGGAAAAAGGTGTGTTCGGATTAACGATTTGTTCGGATCAGCAATTTTTCTAAAAATCTGAAAGGGAATTGAATAACAACTTCATACACAACTGAAAACAAACTTCAAGAAATAAACCAAAATTTTATTAAACAAAAATTAAAGAATTCTTAAGCAACAATGGATAATAATAGATACATTCTAAAAAAATATTACTCTGTGACCATAAACACGCTATCTTTTGGAATAAACACCCCGGGATCTATACCCTGAAATTTTTAAGAATTTTTAGATGAATTTTTCAAAAATGAAATTTTCCATTATATATTCGTATTACCTCCATTATGCAAATTTCGACCCATTCTCGACGATTTTCGAAATTTAACTAAATATTTTCTTGTAGATTTTGGACCTCAGAAGTCACTTCTGGCTTCATTTCTTCGATAACTTAAACCATTTTTCCAGAATCGTTAAAATATCGCAATTTTTAAAAATCATTATTGCAGAAAGATCTTGCGTCATTTTTGGAAGTAGATGCATGTTTTCAAGCTCAGATCGGATTGCAAAGTTTTTGTTCGGATTAAAGATGCATCGACTTCAAATAGCCTCTGTTCGGATTACTGGATGTTGAGACAATCGTGAGTTCGCATTATAGAGGTTGTACTGTATTTACAAAATGAAATATGATTTCAAAATTTTGAAATTGGTCAAAATAAAGTACCTCGGTCGTATGTCAGGGGGGGGGGCAATTGCACCCATGGATCCGCGCCTGATTAAAGTACAGATAAAGAAGTGTGTTATGTCAATATTTCAGGTGAATTTTTCCCTAACGAAGTTTTGTGCACTGGAATACTAATCATAATATTGTATACTCAGATTTCTGGAAAAATAAAGTGAGCCGTTCTTGATTTGATAGAAAAAAACAATTCTCTAATATTTTTTTTGTGTCGCCCTGTACAGTAATTCTAAAATCTATGAATCCCTTTATAAAGTACAAGTAAAGAGTCATAATATTTTGAATCTTATAGATATGGTTGATTGAGCACAATTTTGACATGACGTCACCAATTTTCTGGAAGGCGGTAAACACTAACAGATACCTTTTGATTACGCATTCACCATGCTTACGATATGCGTAAAACATTGGCAAGATTCCACAGCATTCGGTTTTGCAATTTAAAAGTTAAAGGCTGACCCAATTCTCTTAAAAATTTGAAAATATAGTACTGTTATATTAATAGCATACATTGATGACGTTACCATAGTAATGGAAAAATTCACTTGAAACATACACGCAACATGCTTCTTTACCTTTACTTTGACGTTATTCATACATATCTTTATTCTAATTTATATATAAACAACATACAATTTTTCTAAACCTAATTTTATAATTTCTCGAAAAAACTGAATATGTTTACATCTGACCCGAGAGACGTTCTGTCTCAATAACCTTAGACCAATTTTTTAATTAATATTGATATTGTTTAAATGTGAAATTGTATTCCATTTTCAGATTTTTCTAAAAATATTAAATATAATTTTTTTTATTTATTACCATTTTCATTGTTTTGTACATTGTCAATTTCATGAAGCTCAGATTACAAATGTGGGCAAATTCTATTTTTCAGATTGTGTATTTGAATATATTGTGTATGGTCTAATCTAATATACGCTTTGAAGAACTAATTAGAATTTTTAGATTTAAAACATTCGTGTGAAAGTTCGCGGTTTTTTGCTATCTCTCTTTAGTGCATTGAAAACTTTTTCATACTGTGCTAAAACTGGAACCGCCCTAGAAAAAAATAAGATTTCCGAGACAAAAAAAGCAAGATTTTTCACCCAAAAAATCAAGATTTTAACACCAAAAATCAAGCTTTTTACCCCAAAAAACAAGATTTTTTCAAG